>NC_043700.1:180302999-180358779 GCF_006229205.1 Suricata suricatta | reverse complement strand
ATCTCATTTGCTTCCCGTGGTAAAACTTGGAGGATAGAGCAATCAGCCCTGTTCTACAGATTGGGAAATATAATAAAGATAAGTAAGCACTTACCTGAATTTAAACAGGCTCTGTTTCATCCCCCAAAATCTGTTACTTTGCTGTCTTTATCATCTCAATTAATCATAAATATATAATTAATAAATACTACAACCTAGCATGTATATTTCCCTGCATTTCTTCTCCCTCACATCCAATACTGCTCTGGTTCCATTGCTCCTGCTACTGAGGTATATTCTGAATCCATCAGTTTTTCACCATTAAATGTTTATTTTTGAGAGAGAGAAAGAAACAGAGAGAGAGAGAGAGAGAGATCGACAAAGGGAGAGAGACAGAGCATGAATGGGGAAGGAGCAGAGAGAGATGGAGACAGAATCTGAAGCAGGCTCCAGACTCTGAGCTGTCAGCACAGAGCCTGATGCAGGGCTTGAACCCACAAGCTATGAGCTCATGACCTGAGCTGAAGTCAGATGTTTAACTGACTGAGGTATCCAGGTGCCCCTCACCATTACACTTTCACTCCCTTAATCATGGCCAGCATTACACATTACCTGGCATCGTTGTGATGGTAAGAAGATAGAAAAAAAAAATTAACCAAAAAGTTAAAAACAAATACTTGTTATTTTAATTGAGGTTTTAGGGATACAACAAGTAATACTCCCTTATTCTACCTGAGTCCTTAAGTAGTGGGGAAAGAGTGATAGTAATTTGACAGTTAAAAATACCACCTTTATCATTCCCCTGAATGCAGTTTAACACTTTGTTTTGTTCATTAATGAAATTTATGACCCTTCTCTGGGTAAATTTGTGGCTTCAGCTTGTGAAATATCTCTTATTCCACCCATAAGCCTGGGAGTTCTAAATCTGCCTCATTATTTGATTCTCCCTTAAGCCATGAACAATTAGGTTAGAGTTATTCTACTCTGTGTTAATAGGAGGGCTGACAGTGAAATGAACAGCCAAACCGAAATGATGCCTACCAGACTTCCTTTAGGTCCTTTTGCCTTTTCCCGGACACAATCTTGCAGCACAGTGTCCCTGCCCCACCAAAGGAAGCTGCCATTATCTCCTGTTCTGCAGAGGACTTAAAGTGAGACTTGCCTGGTGTCTTTTCAGTTTTATACTTTTTCACCTTAGCATCATCTTACATATAATGTCTAATCTCTACCTCACCGGCTTCTGCAGAGGTCAAGCCACAATCTTGTAGTTCAAGATCAAGCTGTGCCTTTACATACTCAAGGCCAGCATGGACTGCTCAATAAGGTAGAGCCGTCCAAGTTTTCCAAGGTCTTTGCGAGGCTTGTTGCCAAAGATCTATATTTTCTATGAGCCTGCTAAAAATAGCCCTACCTATATCAGTGAAGTCAGTTAGCTGTGAACGAAGCCTTCATAAACCATAATGATTCACCAAGGACAAAATTTCCACTTGGGCCAAACTTTCTAAAGCCTTAAGAATAAATCTGCCAACCAATCTCTCTCTGTCTCTTTCTGTCTCTGTCTCTCTCTCTGGTATGTTGTTCTCCAAAGCTGCTTCTTATATTTTCTCAAGGTTTCTAACCAGGTTAATACATGCAAATATTGGAGTTTGAGGGAATTTAATAAATAACAACTTTGTTCCTAACCTTAGTTCCGAACAAAATGAAATCCAGGACACAGAGACAAGGAGAGTCAGGGTATCTGCTTTATTGGTATTATGGTAAATGTAGACACTGCGCTGTACATCTCTAAGCAAGAGGGCTTGCTAATACTTTATTCCCAGCTGAACAGACATACTCCCCCTGTCACAGGCAGTACTGCATGATGGAAGACTTTGTCTAATGTGGCAGAGTCCACCCACTAAATTTTTCACTCCATGGAAGAGCAAGATGCAGTTCTTCTATGTGAGCGGGAGGATACTGTGGCCAGAATGGTCAACTTTTGTTCCTTATCACGCCACAAAGCGGACTGGTTTCCCCTAGCATGGAAAGAATAAAATGGGTGGGGTAGAGCCAAAAGTTCATTTAGCTGAGGTTTCTTCACCTGGAGGCATGAGAAGTGGAGAATTACGCTTTTGCTACCAACAAATATCGCCAAGATTCTGAACTTCATTTCTCAAATGAAGAAACACTGAGAACTTAAATGATCTGAGAAACTAATGTTCATTAATTCCATACCAATATCAAAGAGAGAAAGAGATGCTCATATAAATATGCAGCTGGTATGATTTTTTTTCTCAATCTACTTATTTTGATGTTTATGATGATGATTAGAATATGCTAGTTGCTTAGGGTATTAAATAGAACCTTACCTATGAAACACTGTCTTATAAAAATCCTTGATACTTTTTTGGACCAGTGCTTCTAAGTATGTGGTACTGAGGAGTGTGGTCACAAATCAGAATGAGTGGGAGGGAAGGGCTCTTTTTAGACCAAGTCATTCAGATAGAGTTCTTAACTCCACAGTCTCCAATTGAGACTCTCTTCTCAGGTGAGCTACAGGAATAAAGACCTTTATTCTTCCAGTCACAGGGCCCGAAAACTTTTACTTTTTTAAAAAATTTATTTATTTTTGAGAGACAGAGTGAGACAGAACATGAGCAGAGGAGGGGCAGAGAGAGAAGGAGACACAGAATCCAAAGTGGGATCCAGGCTCTGAGCTAGCATTCAGCACCAGAGCCTGATGCATGGCTTGAATCCACGAACTGTGAGATCATGATCTAAGCCAAAGATGGACACCCAACCAACTGAGCCACCCAGGCGTCCCTGGGCCTGAAAACTTTTAAAGACCATTAGTTTAGAGTCAGGCTTTAATTTCCCATCACTCTGCCCATATGTAGCTCCACTAGACCTTCCATTGGCCCTCCATTGGGACCCTTAGTCTAGCACCTCCTCATTGCCTTCCACCTACCTACGGCCTCTTGTAAATCTTTCCTCCCCTACTGTTCCCTCTTCCTCCCCCAACCCATAGGAGGATGCTCTGCTTAACCTATTACAAAAGGTATCTGAATTATAAATCTTATCACAGAGCAAAGCTTTCAAGTGGTCCAATCTTTTCATACATCCATTTAATCTTGAAATAGTTATGGCCCTCACCACATGCCAGACCCTGCACAAGAGCTCAGGTTGCTAAGGTGGGGAAGACATGAAAATGGGCATGAAGGGCCTTAGATTGCAGCCAGAGCTGTATTTCTCAAAGTATTCTTCTTAGAACTTTGCTAATCAAAGTGTGGTTCTCCATGGGATTGTGTTAGGAATGCTGAATCTTAGGCCTCACTCCTGACTTATTAAATCAGAATCTTTATTTTATTTATTTATTATTATCTTTAATGTTTATTTATTTTGAGGAGAGAGAGACAGAGACAGAGAATGAGTGGGGGAAGGGCAGAGAGAGAGGAAGACACAGAATCCAAAGTAGGCTCCAGACTCTGAGCTGTCAGCACAGTGCCCAACTTGGGGCTGGAACCCACAAGCCATAAGATCATGACCTGAGCCAATTTTGGATGCTTAACCAACTGAGCCACCCACATGCCCCAAAATCTTTGTTTTAACAAAAGCCATAGGTGCTGGGTATATTCATTATGCTTTGAGAAGTATTGCTTTAAAACAAACATTCTGTGATACACTCCATGTCTTAGTCTGCTTGAACTACTACACCAAAATAGAAAGGTCTGGGTGGCTTAAAAACAGATATTTATTTCTCACAGTTCTGGGAGCCTGAGAAGTCCTGTTTTAGGGTGTCTATGTGGTGGTTTTCTGGTGATGGTTGGCTTCTTGTGTCTTCACATCATGGGGAGAGAAAGCGAACTGTCTGACCTCAGTTACATAGGGCACTAATCCCATCATGAGGACCCCAACCTCAGGAATTCATCTCAATATAATTACCCCTAAAAGGCCTCATCTCTTAATATGCTCACCTTGAGGACTTACGGTTTCAACACATACATTTTGGGGGACAAAAACACTCATGCCATAATATTCTGCTATTAAAATGTGTTCATATTTTTTCAAATTCAGAAATCTGGCTCAAATCAGGATAAACAGTGTTTTCAACTGAAAACCCTTTCATAGGATTTATATGGTACTTTGCCAGTTTCGTCTCTTAAGCCGCACATGTGGTATATTGTATTTTCAAAAATTTTGATCAAGGAAACACATTATTTCAGAATATTTGATAGAACTAGGATTTTAGATAATGCCTTTTGAAAATTTCAAGTCACATGGTTTGTTTGATTTTTTCCCCTCTTTTAACTTTCATCTTTTTGGAAGTTTTCATATCATTATTTTTATGATCTATTATAACTAACACCCTTCTTTCTAGCATACTTTCTTCTAGTAATAGAAATCATTTGTGGCAGTTAGAATCATCACCTCTTATTTTAGTCTCTGTGGCTTGGTAAGATTAACTCATTCCCTAAGCAGGGGTGAGCAAGACCTCAGGACTGACTAATCCTGAGTTTTTGGGGTTCAAGGATGGGTATAGATCAACTATGCTGGGCCAGTGAAGTTAGCTGAGGGGTGTTCTGAAAAGAGAGAGAAGGGGAGAGAGGAGGGGAGAGCAAACATGAGGTAACTTGCTTTGATGACCATATGAGCATGGAGGTTGGACATGGACTCCCACTATTTTAAATTTAACTTATTTGGAGTTAGGATTCTATTATTTTCAACAGTAGCAGTCCTATTTAATGTATCTAGTCCATGTAATACACGGTTGGGACAGACATTGCACCTTTTCAAAAGATTTGTGATTGGCTTGCAGCCAGTGCTCCTCAAGTGTCTGATGTATATGCTGAGGTTAAAGCCCATCCTGGAGACAAGGCTTTTCTAATTGTTGCCACTGGCAGCGGTCTTTAGTGTTCTGGATAGAAGCATTTAATATCCCTTGAAAATCTCTTTAAAAGTGATTGTCAAACCTGGCCACTCCCCGGAATCATCTGGAAATCTTGCTGAATAATAATAGAATTTTGGACAAATACAGTGCTATATTGGAGTTCTTGGGGGGAGATCCAGGAGGCAGTGTTTGTAACAACTTCCCATCTGTTGATTTCTAGTGCGGCCAGCCTGGCATTGGTCCATGGATGATGCTGAGACAGCCCTCCCCCCTTCCCCCCACACACCCTGCTCCACAAAAGATCTTTACCTCCCCCTGGTTTGCATGTCCATTGACTTTTCCAAAGTCGCCACCGATAGAGCCTTCTACCTGTTGAGATCAGTTTCTTGGGAGGCAGTCAACATTAGGACTCTGTGTTAAATCCTTCCTGAATACTTTTTCCTATTTTGGAAGGATCAGCCATATTTACTATCTTAATGTGTTATGTCAGAATGTCAAAATGTTTAACTACATTTTCCTGCATTATCTCACTCAATCCTCTTCTGGAATATCCGATAAAATATATGATGCTTAGTTAAATTTGATATAAACAATGAATACCTTTTTCATGTGTGTCTGAAATATTACATGGGGCATACTTCTGCTAAAAATGTATTTGTTTTTTATATTAATTCCAAATTTAACTGATATTCCTGTGTTTTTATTTGCTAAATCTGGTAACCTTATGACCTCATAACAACCTATGAGAGAGGCAGAGCAAGGATTTGTTTTATTTGATTTTATAGATGAGAAAGTTGATATTCTGCAAGCCCATGGCTTTCTCCTTGTCACACAATTAATGACATCTAGATTTTCTCAGTTCTGATCCAGGACTCTGTCTTTCACCTTTTTAGCTTAAGGGATGATTCAAGAAGAATTGTACTATACTCCTAACTGCTATTGTTAATTTCAGTATAGATATTATTTTAGCATGTATTGGGGTCAGAGGGATTATAAGGATGATATAGACTTTTTCTCTACTTTTAAACTGATGTCAAAGTATTAAAAATAGTTTGGGAGAGAAAAACTATATATTCTTATAAACTAGTGGATTCCCATATAATTGGAAGAAAGTATATTTTTTTAAATATTCACTAAGTAGGAGTCTCTAGGTCTGGAGAAAGTCCAGTGACCATAGCATAATCCATAACATAAATAAGAACTAAATATAAATCTTTCTTTGATTAAGGAATAGGAGGCTGTCTTCCTTGGTCAAGTTTGAGAACTTAACATCATGGTCCAGGGATTAAGACCTTGAACTTTGAAGTCAAATTACCTGGGTTCAAACCTGGCTCTATTATCCTACTCTGTGCCCTCAGGCAGGTTGCTTAACTTATCTGTGACTCAGTTTCTCACCTTTAAAATGGAGCTAAGTCTTTTTAACATTTCCTAGAGTTGTCATGAGGATTAATTCAAGTAAGTGCTTTACAGTAGTGACTGGTAAGTAGTAAATACTCAATAAACTTAAACTGCTATGATTATTACTATTTTTCTTTTGCAGCTGCTGCTACCAGCATGTGCCATGATTACTCCAGGTGTCTCCTTGCCCCAAATTGCCTTCCTTACAGGTTCCATTAACAGCAATAGTAAGTCATGTAAATTCGAACAAGTGTTGCATCAAACACTCTGCTTATTAACAGACTACAGCGGCTATAAATGGTGAGAGCCTAAAGTGTTACCCCTGCTGTCAAAGTCTACCCTTAATTCTAAGAATTAGGCGAAGTACTCTGCTTATACTCATCTCCAGTGTGGTTTTATTTGACTGTTTCTTAGCTTTTCAAGGTAGAGTGAATTCAGTCAAGGACTCAATTTGAAAACATAATTCATCGTAAATTCAGGTTTGGTTTCTTATCTTCATTTAGTTAATCAGTGGAAGAATATGGGAAATTTGAAGCAGTAATATATATCGATAATTTGAAGTTTGAGCCTGAGCTCATCAGACTAAGGTCCTTTGGACACATACTTCTACAATGAGTCTAGTTGTCATGGCCAACTTCCTCAGCCCAACATTTTTCCCTCCATCTGCCAAGAGTTTGAGCATTTGATAGGTCTGCACCCTTTCTTCAGCTGGTTGCACTGCCCCATTACTGATGACTTTAAAACACTCAAACCACTAATGTAATATGCAGCACCTGTGAATACTGTGAAATATTAGCAGAATGGTAATGAAAATTGACTGCAAGTATAATGACAACAGGTGAAATTATTCATAGCCTGCTCATGTAGCAAACTTAAGATATAAACTCAATGAGCATAAATGGAATACATTCATGACAAATATGAAAATATCCCAAACTGCTAAAGTAATAAAAGTAAATATAATAAATCTTTCCTGCAAATATAATAAGGTCCCTAACTGCAAATGCAATAAAACTTATCAACAGCTGCAGTATATTTGGAACATATTATATAGCTTTACAAAGAATTATACCCCCTGCTGGTATGGCCTCAACAATGTCATGCTTTGTCTTTTTCCAGTGAGTACAAGTCTAGCAGAGTACATGTTGCCCAGTATATATTAAGTATGACAGAGCGTTAATACAACCAGGTTTGGATTGAAAATGAAATGCTCAATCCAGATGTGCACTTTGGCCATTCGGCGAGCATAGCCAAAGGCTGTGGATCTCCCACCAGGGGCTGAAATGTAGCCAGAAAAGCTAAGCATGGGAGGTGAGGAATTGATGAATCACTGGATAACCTTTTTGTTACTTGGCTATGGTATCCGAATCAGGAAAATGAGCCCTGTGCTGGACAAAGGGAATGGGGGCAGGAAGACGGGAGTGAGAAAAGGCTGTGGGGGTGATAATGTTCTGTGAAAATCATTCATGTGACAGGCGCTATGCTAAGTATCTTGGATCTTTCCCCCTTCCTCTCTTTATCCTTCTTTGTTCCCACAATTCAGCATATATCCATTGAATACCTACTAGCTTATAGATACTAATTATAATCAGGGAGAAAGAGTAAATAATAAAGTCATTGTCCCTGGCCATGTGAGGCCCTTATTAAGTATTAAGGGGGGACCAGAAAGTAACAAACAATCCTAATACATTGTAGTTTCATCTGTCACCAGCCAATTGAAGAAGGTCTGGGCCAGAAGGCTGAGGAATCCCAACATTTTAGGGATGGGCAGTTAGCTTATATTTCTCTCTCCATATTCCATCTCACATTCAGCCAAGTTCTTGTATAGCTTTTACATTTTTAATCAAATGTAACACAAAGAACTGAACAGAAATAGATTACCAGCAATGGCTACAGAAAATCGTGACTGTGAATCTCAAACTTGGCAAAACTGCAGACACGTATTGCCTCTTTTAAACTGTGCATTTTCTTCTTTAAAATTGTACGATTCTTTTCTTAAATATGAAAAAATTTAGTTCATTATAATTATTGAGGCAATTCAACCCCCAAACCCTCCCCATGTAGCTTAATGTACTGTGACCAGTGTTAACACCCTGATATGGGACACAGTCTAACTCCTTGCTTGTGGAAGCTCGGATACACACATATAAGGGTTTTGTAGTTTTACAACATGCACATTACTTTTCATCTTGCTTTACTCCCTTAATAATATAACATGGCCATCTCTTTAGGCCAATGAATACAAAACTAACTCATTATATTTAAATGCTGCATGCTATTTCATGCACTGAACTGTCAGTTAACCAATATTGGATTTTTTTCAGTTTTTTTCTCTTAATTTCTAATCGTATTTTTCCCCCAGCACCACTTCCCCCACCCCAATACCTCAATAGATCTTTGTACATATTTATTTGCATATTTAAGCTTTCATTCTGTGATACTGAAAGCCAAAGGGAAAATGTAAAGGCTATAGGACTCAGGTTTTTAATCAATATTGACACACCATCTCCAAACTGTGGTAGCGACTCACATTCTTACTACCAGCCATGTGGCTGCCCGTTTACCAGGTCTAGTCACTAGAATGAGGCTTTATCTTACTTTACCTTACTTTTAATTTGAGAGCAGAAATACAGTTTTTCATCATGTCTTCAGCTTCCAGCTGCCAGCAAGGCTGGTGATCTCTGTGTTTATTGTCCGTTCGGATTTCTTACTGTGTGAACTGCCTATTCATATAATTTCCTTATTTTTCATTTTTTTCTTATCATTCTGGGGAGGTTTATATTTTCTTTTGGTTATTTATTTTTAAGCAAGACAGAGAGAGAGACAAAAGTGTGAGTGAGGAAGAGGAAGAGACAGAAGGAGACACAGAATCCGAAGCAGGCTCCAGGCTCTGAGCTGTCAGCACAGAGCCCAGCACGGGGCTTGAACTCACAAACTCTGAGATCATGACCTGAGCCAAAGTTAGCCGCTTAACTGCCTGAGCCACCCCAGCGCCTAGAGTTATATATATATTTGAGATAACAATCATTTGCCTACCATATGAGTTGCAAATATTTTATTTTATTTGACTGTGTTCATGAAATTCCTTTTATGTCTATTTTTGTTTGTGATATCTGGGCTTCCTCTCACTTTGATGGGTTTATTCTTTTCCTCAAAAAAGTTATAGGAGACCTCCTAAACTTTATTTAAATAATTATTTTAAATATATGCATAAATTTATCAAATATATATGGGCATCATTATTTATAACTTTTTATTTAGATACATTTATGTAACAATTATTTTTATTAGATAATTATACTTTAAGTTATTCTGTAAGAAATTTCTTTTTTCAATGTATTTCATTTTTATCTGGCCTATGCTTCATTTCCTTATTGATGGCTCTCCACTTGTGGTGGCCATGGCATAGCCCTCCGTTTTGCTGCCTTATTGAGCTATGACTTGTCATGCATTCAGTCATACTTTCCAAGGTGGATCTAGGTTGAACTAGTGATTCTGAGCAGCCAGTGGTGTATACAGCTACTCATTTGCCATATTACTTTTATTATAATGTATTTATTGCAAGTTTTGGTATCTACTCAGACAAATTTCCTTCCCTATTCCTTTTGGTTTGTTTTGCTTGCCATAATCAGATATGTATCTTTTCATATGGACTTCACTATCATCATATCCTGTTCTAAAATGATAAGTTGATATTCTTCTTTATAATACATTTCTCTTATAATGGGAAAATTTATACTTTTGTAGATTATGATTTTCTTATTGAAATACATGGTTGCTACTCTATATTTTTAGGTTTTAGATTATACATTTCAATGAACATTTGCTATTTCATTCATCTGAGAGGCTTAAAACAGTTTTTGGAAATTTTTAATAAGTAGTGTGTCATTTAGCATTTCTTTTATAAACAGAATTTTTCTTCATTTTTTATTCTATCTGGCGGACAGCAGAAATATACTTGGAGTATCTATCAGTCTCTGATTTTGATGGTTCATCTTTGTGTGTGAGTGTTTGCATGTGTGCCATTTTGTTTACAGTATATTGTTTTGATGACTCTAGTTGTGTAAACATATCTTTGATGAGAGATGATTTTCTTGTTCAACAGTCAGTGGCCTTAGGTACCTAACTTTACTTTTGACTTACTATATTGGCTAGTGTCCCTATAGCAATATACAATTATAATGTCTTATTCCTAAGTTTAACAGAAATGACATTGCATCTAATTTGTTAGAATGGTCTTTTCTGTTTGTTATTTTGTTCCCTCTTTACCTAATTTTGATTAAAAATGATGAAGTGTATCAAATATCAATTGTACCAAATTCATTTTTAAATATATTGCACTAAAATTTTTTTCTCTTCCATATATTGATTTAAGATACGATATAGTCTATACAGACATCCTCACACTCTTTGAATAATTTAATTTGATTATGCTGTATTTGCTGTATTATTACTCTGTAATATAGGGTTCAACTTTTCTTAGAATTTATTTTTTAGACAGTATTAAGTTCATAGCAAAATTGAGTGGGAAGCACACTGATTTCCAATTTCTAACTTCTAATTTAGAAATTGGGCATTATGATTTAGAATGTGATTGATATCTTTTTACTTTGATATTAAAATATTAAGGTTTCATTAATTTCTAAAAATGGAATGAGGATCTTTAAATCTTTTATAATCGGAAAAAGTTTTTAATGGCACTAGTTTATATGGTATTAAGCAAAAAGTTAAATTTAAAGATTATATAGAAGTCATCTATGTAATTCTAATAAAAGAATCTAGGTTCATACTTTTATAAATGTTAAAATACTTTATTTATTCCACCATCTTTTCTATAGTTATTTGTCTATTTAACTTCTCTACTTTCTTTGGGATCAATTTTGGTAATTTTTATTTTGCTAGGTAATAATTTTTCTTCAAATATTGCAATGTGTTTCCCTAATTTTGTACACAATATTTGCGTTTAAATATTTTAAGCCCTTTTGAATATATGAGTGTGCTTCCTTTTATATTTCTAATAATTACTTTTTCATTTTCTCTTTTTTCCTTAATTAGGATTTTTCAAATATGTGATATTTTTTAAAAACAGGGGTTTGTTGTTTTAAGTAATCTCCTCACCCAATGTGGACTCAAACTCAGAATCCCGAGATCAAGAGTTGCGTGCTCCACTAACTGAGCCTGACAGGTGCCCCTCACACTGTAGAGTTTTAAAAGATCTTTTCTACAATTTATTTTTTGTTTCCTATATTTTAACAATATTGTGTTTTTGTAGATTAGTTTCTTTTGCTTTTTAAGGACACTAGACAGTAGCCAAATTCATGCAAATATGATAAAAATCATTAATCAATATTGTAGCCTCTCCTACTATAAATATTTATTCAGATACATTTTGTCTAATTGCTATGATCTCATATTCCACATCTTCACTTCCTCTGTATGGTTGCATTTTTACTTTTTCAATTATATACATATATATCTCTTAATTTTCATGTCTAACATACATAATGTACAATTAGATTAATTTGTGAGAGTTTAGCCATTTATATCCTTTTCTTTTCTTGCCCTTATTTATGAGTTGAAACTGCTTTCAATGATCAGAAATAATATACAAGACACCAATAAACATTATTGCCTATGTATTTTTTATGTTGAATTACTTCCTTAGGATTTGTTTCCTGATATGCTTTTAGCAGACAGAATCTTAAGGCGGTCCCCATGATCTACACCTTCTGTTAGTCAGTCGTATGCAGTCCCTTCCCTTTATGAGTGGTGGTGGCCCTTCATTTACTTTGAAATGATGGAATATGACAAAGGTGCTGGAATATATGTGGTTATGTGTGCCTGACTATGTTACATAAGGTTGTAATACCCATCTTGCTAGAGTCTGTCCCTTGCTGGCTTTGAGGAAGCAATCACTTACGTTGGGGAGTTCCATATGGCAAGGAACAGTGTGTGGCCTCTAGGAAGTAAGGCCACAACCACAAAGAACTGATCTGCCACCAACTCAGATGAGCTTGGATTTTCCAATCAAGTTTCAGATGAGACCCCAATCCTAGCTGACACTTTGGAGCCTTGTGAGACCCCAGGAGAGGGTCCAGCTGCCTCAGCTCAGCCATGACAACTTCTAGCCCACAGGAACCCTGATACAATAAGTATGTGCTGTTTTAAACTACTACTTTGCAGAAATATTGTTGTGCAATAACAGAAATACACCATTATTACGTTATCTGGTGGCCTCACTCCATATCGTAATACATTTTTTAATTCTTCTACAGAAACAGTGTATGCCCTAAGTGCAGTCAAAATATATTTATTACATCATAGCTTTTCAGATGCTGAGTATATCTATTTGCTAATTTTTTGCTGTTTTTTCTTAATTTAATTTCTATACAGATACACGTATTACATGCATGTACACACACACACACACACATATATATATATATACATATGTGTGAATACACACATAATTTTTATTAATGAGACCAAAAATTGTCAAGGTTTCACTGTTATTTATCCTGTCTCTTGTGTGAACTGCCAGCTCCTATCCTTTCTCTTTCAGATTTAAAGTTTGGGAATTAATTTAGTAGAGATTTTTTTTTATCAGTTCTTTTTTAAAAAGATTTATTTTGACAGGGAGACAGAGCATGCGCAAGTATGTGGGAGGGGCCGATAGGGAGAGAGAGACTCTGAAGCAGGCTCCACTCTGTCAGCAAGAAGCTGGAAGGACGCGAGGCTCAATCCCATGAATGTGAGATCATGACCTGAGCTGAGATCAAAAGTCAGACACTTAACTGACTGAGCCACCCAGGCGCCCCTTTAAGCAGGTGTGATGTATTTTGGAGTGTAAATCTTTGTCACGGCAATACAAGAACCTTTATACTCTCCAGGCAATTTTTAAATCATGCAGATCTTTTCTTCACTTTTAATAGTTTCTCTCTATGTACTTACAGAGTCCATTTTTTAAATGTAAAACTAAGACTTCTTGAGCAGTCAGTATTTGCCAGACAGTTTCTGCATGATACAGCTATATGACCTGGCCACGACTGAGTCTCCAGCATTGTACACAGTGACTGGCATATAATAGTTACTCAAAAATAATTATTGGAGTAAAAACAGCATTTAATTGAGTGATTATTAAGTAAAGTCAGAGAACCCAACTTGAAAGTGAATGAAGAAGAGAATACATTAGAAACTTCTGAGTACATGATCCACTAACATACTGTTTCTTACATGAAAACTACCTTGCACTATATTTCTGTGTATTCTTTTGTAGTCTTAGAAAGACTTTCATTAATTTTTTCCAAAGCCTGGGGTCGCATAACAAGTATATTTAACTCAGAGCTAAATAATCTGAGAGTTCGAGTAACTTGTATATCTCAGGGGTACTGTGTGTCAGAGCTGGAGAAGGAACCCAAACTTCTGACTCCAGTGCTCTTTCCATCACTCACCAGCTCTCTTCAACTGCTTATTTTAACATCTTCTCCTGTAGAATGAAATCTCTTGTATTAGCTGTTGTATATTACTGTTTTTACCACATATTATGTTCTGTCTCCCCAGCAAGATCATGAGTTTTATCTTGGTGGGCACTTGGTCTTATGTCTCTATTCAAGGTAATGTGGAACTTAGTTCTAAGTTCTCCCTGAGTGGGTGTCGAGAGATAGGATAAATGACACGCACCTGTGGCTCAGCTGTCCTTACACACACATCTCTGAATATCTCAATCCTTTGTCCACCTTCAGGAATAGACATCATACAGCTGAATCTGGTGTTATGCTCTGCTAATGCTGTGGAACATGAAAAGTACACCCTTTGCAATCTCCGTACGACAGAACAGAAATGGATGGGTCACGCTTTGATTTGTATGGTGCCCTTGGCTAGGCCATACATGTCATCTTTCTAAGTACCTACATTATGAGACACAGACTGGAAAACTCAGAGGCAGGATACATCAGTGGGAAGGACTATAGTTTCCTTCTGGACCAGTGAAAGAAAAATATATCTGTTTACAACACTCCCTCATACAGTTACCTTGATGACTTTATAGAAGGTTACATTTCCCACATGATCTTTGGCTAAGTACCGTATTTCAATGTCTTTGTAGTCATTCTTATATATTTTGAGGGTGAATCCTCATTTTTTGAAGACATATCTTTGTGAAGGAAACTAACATTGGGTTTCGCTTCCTTCAGAGTGCCGGGGAATAAATACGTATTTTCCAGGGATCCAGGAAGATAAAAAGTAGAAGAAGGCACTGGAGGAAGCTGAAACAGCACACACAGTGCTATAGAGACATGTTCAGGAAAATTCAAGAAGTGGAAGGTGGTGTAGAGAAATCCAGATAAAGGAGGAAGAAAACATAAGCCTGAAAGCCACTCGAAGAAGTGTGAACCTTCTACAAAAGGCAAAGGAGAATCGTCCAAAGCTAACAGAATGACATAATCCCTTGGTGACTGCATGTAATTGAAGGGAGAAATATGAAAGTACAAGCAAAAGCATCTGTTAATAAATTAGAGAGACTTTGAGGAAAGGCAGAAATGAGAAAAATAAGCATAATACAGTTTTACATCATATTCGAATTCGGATTTGAGTGCATCAGACTCCATCAGCAACTTACATTCCATCTGAGCCTTGGTTTGTAAATCTGTAAAATGGAAACAGTTTATTCTTTAATATGAAGTTCTTTTGATTCAATTCAAAAGTGTATAATCCTATAGGGGAGCCCAGTATTACGCATCCAGTAACTGATATGGTTACTGTTGTTGTTCCCTAACACAGAACGAGATGCTGCCTAACTTGGCCCCTGCCTCACCCGGAACCTTCACCTCTCCTCATGCCCTACTCCCAAAATGTGAAGTTTTAGCAACATTGAATATAGCTCATAGTATCTCATATCCTTGCTCATTCTGCCTATTTTCCCTGGAATATGGCATTTTCTTTCATCCTTGAAATCTCCCCAGGTGGATCTTAATCCACTGGGAAGGCTCTCCGACCTTCTCGATTTCTCATATGCTTTCTGTGTGTCTTTTTAAAATACCTTGTTAGAACGTTCTCTTTATGTCTCTAGTTCTTTCACTAGATACGGTCCTGTTGGAGTCTGTGGCCAGGCTGAACTCATCATTAGATCCCCAGTGTCAGGTATATACCTTCCTACAACTACCAATAATTGTGTAATTTAAAAGGTAGATAATTATTTTTAGAAAGCTTGTAATAGCAGTTGTGCAAACGAAAGACAAAAAGTCATTTCAATAAGTAAATATATCTGGAGATGAAGAAGTAAAAGCTTAAAGAAACACTTGGCAGATGAAACAGAGAACATGTGGTGATTCCTTTACCATCGTAGTTAAATTCAGTAAGAGGGAGGAGTCCAGTTTAACTCATGCTTTTTGATGTGGAGGAGTTACGCCGGGTGCCGTGGCCCGCGATGGGGAATCCAGATGGAGGTGCACATGTGCAGGGCGATGAAGGATGCTCACGACGCATCTGAGAAGGTACAGGATTTAGATGGAAATGCATCATAATCAGACCTCAGTAATGTGATTTGCATTCACTTCTCATTCTGCCTGCAGAGTCCTTCCTCTCATTCTTCATCTTGGTAATTGCTACCTGTTTTCAAAATTTGACCCAGGTCCCTGTCCTCCAGGGAGCTTTGCTTATTCCACTGGTCTCTCTAGCATGCACATCTCGCTTCTCTCTGGCATGGGACATATCACACTGTCCCGTAGGAGATGCTCAACACTTACTCATTTATTTTTTTAATGAAGACTTATGGAATCAATAAGACTGACCTCTTTCAAAAAATTTTTAAAAATTTAATTCCATAGCCCTAAAAATTAGCCTTTACTGTAAAAATGTAAAAGAAACGATAAACCCCAAGACCCTGGAAACCTTTATTAAGGCCAGATGGATTTTTCTCCCTCAAATGAAAGCCTGCTATAGCACATTAGAGAAGATATCACTTTACTTTTAACTTGTATTCCCCATTTCAGAATTATGAGAGTTTAAATCTTCAGATTATGTTAAACTGAATTTGTCCTGCATTAATTTTTTAAATTAAGATTCTTGCTTGGGGGGGTTCCCTGAGTTTGTGGGGGGGAAAATCAGGATTCAGCCCACATAAACCTTCCCACACTTACCGAAATGGCTGTTCTTGAAAAATTTTTTAAAAAATTGTGTCAGGTGGCCCTCGCTTTAGAAAGCAACAAGTCTAGAGAGAACACCTCAGAAATAAAACTTGTCAAGTGCCATTCAGGAAAAATTTTTGCCCACTGTGGGCCTGAAAATTTCATTGTCATGATCTTAAGTGCATCTATCTGATTTCAATATCTTTCCATAATAGGCAGGCAGGTGTTGTTCAAAGGGGCTTTAGGAAGACGCTGGGGTCACTTAGGAAAATTGAACACTTGTTCGGACCATACGCAATTTACCACACATCTAATAGAGAGATTACCAGCTGCAAACATCATAGGGATTTCAGGCAAACATCAATTTTTAAAACTTTCACTAAATATAGCTGGGTAATTGTTTGACAGTGGTTCAGATTTCTTCTCTCTCCTTTTCATTTCATGTATCCTGTTGAGGGTGATTCAGCCATTATCCACCCACACTTACGTGGGTGCTAATGAGAATCATATCATTCAAATCAGACAAGTCAAATTACCACCTTTCACAGTGCCTGGCCAAAGGTACATGTTCAACAAATATTCTTTCCTATAGTTTTCTGCTTAACGCCCCCATGATACTTTAGTGACCCCTTTGTGAATGTGATAAAGTACTATTTAGGTTTTTGGTAAATATGTTTTGCACAGTGGTTTTTCTTTCATTGTAGTATCACTATAAAATGTAAGTGAGAAGATTTAAGTCCTAACCATCGTGGAGATCTATATGTCTGCTAGCTATCGATCCAGCTTATGGAAAGGCACAGAGAGCCTAAATTGTGCTGAGCAAGTGGGTTTTTTAAACACAATTGCATTTCTTTGACTAGCAGCTCTGGTACAGTAATTACTTTTCTTCAAAAGAAACTTCTTAGCCCATCACAATGGCAACAGACCTAATAAAGCCAAATAGATCCCCAAAGTTATTGGAGCTGATCTTCTAGCTGATAGAAGCTATTTCCTTTAGTGTGAAAAGGAACACATCTCTGGCCTTTACTTTCTTGTTATAAAATTCAAATAAAGTATCTGGTAGCATTTTGCTACCAAACCCTGCCTGTTCTGTCTCTTTTATGCATTTCTAAATATTCTTGCGAGTTCTTTGATTTTTAGAGTAAATTGCCCACTGAACTTTAATTTGTCATCACTGTTGTTTGCAAGACTAGAGCATTTTGGACTGCTTTATAAATTGACTGGGATGGAGTGTAGGATGTATGAAAATCCTGCTACCACATTGTTGGTGGAGATAGTGTTGGAACTAGTATCCTAAAAACATCCATTCCCCGAATCAGGCCCTTGGCTCAGGAATTCCACCTGCTATAGAGGCTGATAATGGAAAAGGAACTTGGCAGATGAAGCACAAAGTTTGCAAAGTTTATCAGGACCAGCACTGAAATGAAGGCAAGTGGAGCATCTGGTCTACCACATTTAAGGAGCTGCTCCTTCCAGGGTCACTCGAGTCCTTAGCTTGCTTCCCCAGAGCCAACCAGTTTATCAAGCAAGACTTTTCCTGATTTAGTCACTTCGTAATGGGACGTCTTTCAATCTACTGGTTATAGTAACAAAAAGTTATATTCATTTAGGTGTGCCCTATAAATAAAACCTGACCTTATGTGTGTTTTCATTATCTAATTGTCCTCCTACAACACTATGAGATAGATTCTGATAACTCTAATAGATTGTAGTTCATCATTTTAAAGATGAGCTAATTGAGGCACAGAGAAACAAAGGAATTTTTCCAAGGACTCACAATGGGTTTAAGATAAGAGTTGGGATTAAAACTCAGACATAACACACTGGAGAGCTGGGATTCAAACCCAGGTTGTAGGACTGACTGTCATTTCATAGGAAACTCTAAAGCATTTCCCCCATGCAAACAGTATTCCAGAGTGACAGTCTGGGACACTGGGCCTGGTTTAAGATCAGGACAAGGTTGGTTGGTGGAAGCTGAAGATGTACTTAAAAGAAATTGAAAAAGACTATTATGAAGATGGTAAAACTGCACTATATTTGCTAAGGCTACATAACAAAATACCACAGGCTGAGTGGCTTAACCAATAGATATTTATTTGGGAATGATTCTGGAGGTTGGAAATCCAAGATCAAAGTGTTGGCAGGTATGGTTTTTCCTGAGGCCTCTCTCGTTGGCATGTGGATTTGCTGCCTTCTTACTGTGTCCTCACATGGCCGCATGTGTCTTTTCCTCTGTGTGTGTACATTCCTAGCATTTCTTCTTACAAGGACACCAGTCCTATTGGATTAGGGCCTCACCCTTATGACCTTAATTACCTCTCTAAAGACCCTGTCTCCAAATACAGTTACATTGGGGTCAGGGATTCAATCTATGAATTGGGGGCAGATACAATACAGTCCACAAGAGGTACAGAGATGCAATTTGACTCCTATCGTCCAATGGGGAAGCATCAGTCAGGGTGGACTAGGACCAGATGAAATAACAAGTAATCTCACATTCTTAGCGAATTAATACAATCGATCTTAATTTCTTGTTCACATTATGGGTACAATATGGCTCTGCAGAGGCTTCATGTGTTTTTGCAGGGGCCCAAGATATTGGAGCCTTATTTTGGCACCTGCTTCCACATGTGGAGACTGGAAAAAAAGAAACTCAAAAAATTATTTTTAAGGCTTTCTCCTACAGGTAACACATATCACTTCTTCTCAGTGGCCCAAACAAACCATAAACTAAGCTTAAATTGAAAGGAAGTAGAAAGTACAGACCTACTACTGGATGCCTGGGAGATGCACATGGTGAGACCTGGGAAGCAAGGTTCAGATCTTGCGCAAATGCCCTTTATTTCCTCGGTGGGGAAACAGCTTTAAGGATATAGTCTATTTCAACTATTGTTTTTTATTCGATTTGGTTTGGGTTTTGGTTTAGAGGGGCAGTTTAATTCTTTACTTTGTATTCCAAGATATTTGGCATTTCTGGCCATACCCAATAAAAGCCAGCAACTCTTCTCCACCTCATTTTGAGAATAAAAAACACCCCCTAAATTTTCAACCTCCCTGAGGGAGGGAAATGTGGGCTGGAAAAACCAACTAACTAGGAATACAAAGTATTATAATTTAGAAATGTTCACTCACACCCAAGACTCATTTCTCAATCCCAGACCTTAAGTCTGTTTGTCCTTAATAGCAATACCAAATTCACTTGCTCACAAATATCACTCATTTTCTGAGCACAAGAAATGGGAATGGAGCTAAAATACTGAAATATGTTTGCCCAGGGTCAGGTACTACCAGAGCATAAATAATTCTGTAAGAGATATGATGTCAGGGAAACTAATACCAAGAAGAAAGAGATGTTGACCAAAGGAAACAAAGCAGGCGTTGGTGTAGCCCTGACATCTGCAGAATTTGAAGAGAGAAATTTGCCTAAATGCCTGTAATGTTTGGACTTAAGAAGCAGACCTAAGTATTAATTGCAACAAATCATAAATACAACAGTTTGCAGAAACCATGTGGAAACACTCCGTTGGGTGTGTTATGGTCTGCATGCATAAGTGGGGAAACATTTTGCTGACTATGGCCACCGTCAAAACTAGTGAAATGTACAGATTTTAATACCTCATTTCACTGTTGTTTTGCAGCAGTAAAATACTTTTGCAATTATGTAGCTTCGAGTATTTCTTATGGAAAATTACTTTTTCCCAACATAATGACCTTCTAAGTTGTGGTAATACTTCATTTTAATTTCAAAACTATTTATACCACTTACAGTTAGTGCCATATGATTTAGAACTTTATTTTGTGGTCTCTTGTTCTCCACTCTTTTGTTGTATAAATATTTCCTACCTAATATAACTTTTTAAAAGTGATGCTGGTCTAAATATGTCAAAGAAGGAGGTAACATTAATATCCTTCGTGTTTCTACAGATTTTAGAAACATGACAATGAAAATAAACACAGAAAATATAAGAAAAATTAAGGGAATTTATTTAGGTAGTTCAATAATTGTCATATAAACATCAAAAACTATTTATATATTAAAACAATAACCAGATAAGAATCATGATAGAAAGTTCCCATATATAAGAGTGATATAAAAAATTATATACTGCCTAGGAATGGACTTAAAAAAATAAGCATGATTTATATGAAGAAAAGTTTTTTAAAAATCTATTGAGCATAAGTGAAGTTTTAAGTAATTGAGCACTCTTATATTGAAACACTCAAGTAGTAAAAGTTTGAATTCATCTAAATTCATCTATAAACTCAGTACAACCCAGAGTAAAACACAAATAGATTTCATTGAAAATAAACATGGAGTATTAGCTAGGAAAATAATGAAAAAGAAGAATATACTAAGGACAATGTATCAAACTAGATTTTAAAACTTGTTATAAAGTAATGGTAATTAAAACAGATTTTGGGGGGTACCTGAGTGCTTCAGTCAGTTAAGCATCCGACTTTGGCTCAGGTCATGATCTCATGGTTTGTGAGTTCAAGCCCTGCATCAGGCTCAGTGCTGACAGCTTCGAGCCTGGAGCCTGTTTCCAATTCTGTGCCTCCCTCTCTCTGCCCTTCCCCACTAATGATCTGTCTCAAAAATAAATAAACATTTAAAAAAATGTTCTTACTGATGAGTATCTCAATCAAGATGGATATTCTCTAGCAAAAATAAAGAAAATCATCCCAACGTCCTCATTACCTACTTACAACAAAGGTTTAGCTTTTTGCTGATTCTGCCATCCACTGCAGGTGGCCTCAGAGCTCTGGACACATCGGCCTGACTATTAAACAGTATCATCTTGAGCATTGCATGTTATCATGACAGATGGATAAGAGAGTTTTAAAGCACCTTGCATTCATAATGAAATACTTCAGCCCCTGCCATTTCTGTCCGTAACTCATTGGACAGAAATGACCACATCTAACTGCAGGGAGCCTGGGAACCAGAGTCCTTCCATGTGCCTGGAAGATAGGGAGCCAGAAATATTTGGTGATCAGCAGTAATGACTAGAACAATTAGAAATAAGCAAATAAGTCAGTTAAGCATTCAACTCTTGATTTCAGCTCGGGTCATGATCTCATAGCTCCTGAGACTGAGCCCTGCAGGGGTCTCTGTGCTGAGAACGTGGAACCTGCTTGGGACTCTTTCCTTCTCTCTCCACCTTTCCCTCTCTCCCTCTCTCTCGCTCTCTTCCCCCACCTCTTAAAATAAATAAATAAACATTTAAAAAAAGAAATAAGCAAATAAATAAAGTAGGCAGAAGCATCCTAAGGTTGACTGTATAAAAATGAAGTTTCTAATAAAGTTTGAAATACAGTATTGAAATTTTACATTTTTACGTGTGCGTGTTTGTGCACATACGTGCGTGCATGTATTCTTTACTATTTTTTACTAAATAACTAATTATTGAGAAAGATTTACCTTTCTACCTTGGGCCTGCAATATGCTAGGAGTTATTATAGGTCCAGGGATATGCTGGAGGAAGAAACAAACAAAATCCTTACCTTTACTTTGCTTACTGAGATACAGACCTGAGGGATACATGACCCACGCCCGCACAGGTCATAACCTGTCCCTGAGAAGAGTGGATGTTATTAAGAACACACAACATTTTGCATGAATATTTTAATTACATGTGCATTACCCTTCTGGGTAGATTGTTTGGATACTTGTTTTAATTCTCCATTTCTCTTTAGGCTTTAATATCCACTTCTCATGAAGGTAGCTTTTTTTGGGCACAGGAATTTATGCCATTTAAAAAATTTTTTTGATCATAGACTATAAACCTAATGTTTCTATTTATACACTTTAGTCTAAAAAATATATGTTCATTATTTTACATAAAATGCATAGTTATGTGCATTAATTGCATAACAATTTTAAACTTTTAAAAAATATTTTATTTATTTTTGATACAGAGAGAGACAGAGCATGAGAGGGGGAGGGGCAGAGAGAGAGGGAGACACAGAACCGGAAGCAGGCTCCAGGCTCTGAGCTAGCTGTCAGCACAGAGCCCGACCAGGGGCTCGAACCCATGAACCTGAGATCTGACCTGAGCCGAAGCTGGAGGCTTAACCGACTGAGCCCCCAGATAACGATTTTAAAAAATGCTAAATGAGAAAGAAGAAATAATTTCTTATAATTTGCCTCCTATAGGTGGCCATTTTAATGTTCTGATGAGTCCTTATTCCTTTCATAATTAATATGTAATTATCATATATAAACTAGCAGTTCCTGTAAAGTTCGAAAAAACTGAGTTAAAAAGTCTGAGCTCAGTTCAGTTTTTAATTTTAATATCAAATAATTCTTTGATAACCTGTTCAAATTATTTTTATCTATTTTTCTATCTTTTATTTCTTTTCAGATAAATATTATTACATATTGTCTTGGAAATAATCAGTTTTAAGAATACATAAAAGTTGTAATATCTTCCATATCAGTCATATGCTTCCCCCACCCTTTTAAAATAGACTCTATGTTTAGAGTAACTTTAGATTCACATAGCAAAATTGAGGAGAAAGTGTAGAGTTACCATATACAACCTCCCCCACTATCAGCATTCCCCATCAGAGTAGTACATTTGTTACAGTCGAAGAACCTACACGGATACATTATTACTATTCCAAGTCTGTAGTTTACATTAGGGTTCATTTTGGTGTTACATAGCCTATGGGTTTTGACGAATGAACAATGACATATATCTACCACTACAGTATGATATAGAATAGTTTCACTACTTTAAAAATCCTCCTGTTCATCCCTCTCTATCTCCCAGCCCCAGAAATCACTAAACCTTTTACTGTCTCCATAGTTTTAGTTTTTCCGGAATGTCACGTAGTTGGAATCATACAGTAAACAGCTTTTCAGGTTGGCTTCTTTCCTTTAGTAACATGCATTTAAGTTTCTTCCATGACTTTTCATGGCTTGATAACTCATTTCTTTTTAGTACTGAATAATATTCCATTGTCTGGGTGTATCATTGTTTGTTTACCCATTCCCTTACTGAAGAACATCTTGGTGGCTTCCAAGTTTTGGCAATTATGAATAAAGCTGCTATAAACATTTGTGCAGAGATTTTGTATGGACATAAGTTTTCAATTTCTTTGGGTAAATGCCAAAGAGCGTGATTGCTGGAGCATATGGTAGGAGTATGTTTAGTTTTGTAAGAAACTGCCAAACTGTCTTCCAGAGTGGCTGTACCACTTTGCATCCTTGCGGGCAGGGTGTCAGAGTGGCTGTGGATCCACAGTGTCGCCAGTCCTTGGATTGACAGTGTGCTGGACGTCAGCCGTTCTAACATGTTTGTGGTGGTATTTCACTGTTTTTTAACTTTTGAGTCCTTAGTAACATATGACATTGAATATCTTTTCATATGCTTATTTGCCATCTGTATGCCTTCTTTGGTGAGCTGTCTGTTCAGGTGTTTTGCCCATTTTTTAAAAATGGGTTGTTCATTTTCTCCCTGTTTTAGAATTCTTTGTGTATTTTGGATACTAGTCCTTTATCAGATATGTCTTTTGCAAGTATTTTCATCCAGTCTATGACTTACCTTTTTCTCTTGACTGTCTTTCACAGAGCAAAAGTTTTTAATTTTAATGAAATCGAACGTATCAATTATTTCTTTCCTGGTTTGTGCCTTTGGTGTTGTAACTAAGGTCATGGCCATACCCAAGAATATCCAGATTTGCTCTAATGTTATCTTCTAGGAATTTTATTTTCTTTTATTTTACTGATTTGACATTTAGGTCTGTAATCCATTTGGAGTTAATTTTTGTGAAGGTTGTGAGGTTTGCATCTTGATTCATTTGTTTGGATGTGGATGTCCAGCTGTTCCAGGCCATTTGTTGAAAGAAATTCACTTTTCTCCATTCTATTGTCTTTTACTTTTTTTGTCAAAGATCAGTTGACTTCATTTGTGTGGTTTTGTCTCTAGGCTCCTTATTCATTATGTTGATCTTTTTGTCTATTCTTTTACCAATGCCACAGTGTCTTGATTACTATAATTTTATAGTAAGTTTTGAAGCCATGTAGCATCAGTCATCCAACTTTGTCCCCCCCACCACTGCGATATAATGTGTTGGTTTTTCTGGATCTTTTGAATCTCCATATAAACCTTAGAATCAGTTTATTGATATTAAAAATAACTTGCTGAGATTTTGATTGAGATTGCATTGAATCTATACATCAAGTTGAGAGGAACTGACATTTTGGCATTATTGAGTCCTTCTATTCATTCATATGGAATATCTATCCATTTATCTAGTTCTCTGATTTTATTCATCAGTTGTATAGTTTTTCTCACATAGATCTTATCCATATTTTGCTAGATTTATACTTACGTGTTTCATGTTTTAGGATGCTAATATGAATATTATTTACTTTAGATTTCAAACTCTCCTTGATCATTGCTGATATATAGAGAAGTAATTATGTTTTAAATATTAACCTTAAATCCTGAAGCCTTCCTATAATCACATATTAGTTCCAGTGGTCTTATCTTTTTTCATTAAATTTGTATTTTTTATTTTTTTTCAGAGTTCCTAGGATTGTTACTACTTGGTTACCGTAATCTAAAATTTTCACTCTTAGTATTTTAAAAATTCATATTCAGTTTTCAGATTACCTAATTAGTACTTTTTATCTTAAAATATTTTTCTTCCATTTTTCTTTCATTGATTTTATGATAATTTTACTTATGTTTCTACTTTAATGAGTACATTTAATATGCTTTTCCTATTTTCTTTAACTATTGAGAGAGAGAGAGAGAGAGACAGTGTGTGAGTAGGGGGAAGAACAGAGAGAAAGGGAGACCCAGAATCCGAAGCAGGCTCCAGGCTCCTAGCTGTCAGCACAGAGCCTGACGTGGGCTTGAACTCACAAACTGCAAGATCATGACCTGAGCCGAAGTTGGATGCTTAACAGACTGAGCCACCCAGGCGCCCCTAATATTTTTATATATTTGATATAATCCTTGGATATATATTTATTTAGGTTCAATGTTTTAGAAACTTTTATTGTAATGATTTTATTCAAATTGTTTGTCTTTATTTTTATTCTCTATTCTGTCAGTAAGTGACATGTAGAGGTAGTTAACAGAGATGTAAGTTATTTTGTAAGGTCTGAATTTCTTCCAGTTTAATCACTGTATTTTCAACATATTTTTCTATATTTAGGTGCTATGAAATTTATTTTTCTAATGTTTATTTTTGAGCATGAAAGAGAGAGAGAGAGCATGAGTGGGAGAGTTAAAGAGGTAGAGACACAGATTCCAAAGCAGCCTTCAGGCTCTGAGCTGTCAGCACAGAGCCTGATGCAGGGCTCGAACTTATGAACCATGAGATCATGACCTGAGCTGAGATCAGATGCTTAATATTCTCAGTCACCCAGGCACCCCTATGCTATGACATTTATAAGATATATCTGATCTAATTTTATTATGGATTGTATGGAATTCAGCCACGCCCATTTTTTATGTATTATCTACAATTACTTACACACTCCAATGCCAACGTCAAGTAGTTAAGACAGATAAATGGCCTGCAAATTTAAAATATTTATTGTTTGTTCCTTTAACGGAATAAAAACACTTTCTTACCCTGCATATTGCCTTGAAAATAGCAGTATTTAGGTGCTTTTTGTATGATATACTGCGTTCTTTATCTTGCTTAACTAGGGTAGGATTTATTTTGTGGGGTAAAATTTGCAGGCTTAGCTAGAACCAGGAATGGAAAGAGACGGAGCAGAGGTCCACAAGGAAGACCACTGGCGTAGGAAGGTATTTATATAGAAGGGAGCTGTCTGGGATTTTTCATTCAGATCATCTTCCTGAGGATGCAAAACCTCTCAACATTTTTAAAAACAGTGATGAAGTCCATTAGAGAGTGATTTGATACTATGGAGAAGGCAGGGGAAATGAAAGGGTTGTAGACAGAATTTATTGAAAAGTCTTATTTCAGGATATTTAAAAATTATAAAGTACAATGCTATGGAACTAAATAGAACAAACAGGCCATATAAGCTACTTTCTTTCGGTTTTGCTGAAAGTGAACATTGTCCCGAATGAATGACCCCTGACTCCCCGACCATGCTGATCTTGGAATATTACCAGTGTTATATCTTCATTTATTATAAGGGGCTTTGGAACATTTTTTAAAATGGTCAAGACACAATTGATTTGAAATAAGTTTAATTTACAAAATAAATATATGAAATATAGCAATTTTAGGAGACTCTGTGATAGACTTTCAGTTAAACAAACAAAGATCAAATAACCACAGAGTTAGGCAACATGAACTCAAAGAATGATAGTATTTGGTGGAGGGAAAAAAACCCACTTCTTGTAGCATACTTTCTTAAATTCTGTGCAAAACCAGAGCACTTACTGTCTCTTTGATTACTTTGGCACACAATCATATTCAGTCTTGTTACATGGTTGTATTTTTGTGTCTTGCAGTCTAACTCCTGGATCATTAACTATTGACGAGATAATAGTTTAAGAACTAGATTCCAGGGGCACCTGGGTGGCTCAGTCGGTTAAGCCGCCAACTTCAGCTCAGGTCATGATCTCACAGTTTGTGGGTTTGAGCCCCACGTCAGTCTCTGTGCTGACAGCTCAGAGCCTGGAGCCTGCTTCTGATTCTGTGTCCCCCTCTATCTCTAACCCTCCCTGCTCAGGCTCTGTGTGTGTCTCTCTCTCAAAAAATAAATAAGCGTTAAAAAGAAAGAAAGAAAAAAAAAAAGAACTAGATTCTGACTCCTTGAAACAAGGGGCCAAGTTTTTTGAATGCACAAAATTCACAGTCAAGAAATGTAATAAAATACAAATAGAAATCATCCTAGATACTATTTCCAGTCCCCTTTACTTGTTTATGTCCTGTATAACCTCTCTGCTCCTGGCTCCCTTGTGTGACAGGTATGTTAATGAGAAAGCACCATCCCTTCCTTCAGGGAGCTTGCATTCCAGTGGAGAATTTAGGCCACACATAAGTACACAAACAGACATTTTCTAAGTAATGCTAAGGATGGGGGAACCAAAAACAGAAGCCTTGGCAATATGGTGTGACAATGGACAGGGCAACTACAGAATAAATGCGCAAGAAAGCTGGGATCCAATTATGAAAAGGAACCACCCTCAAGAAGTTGAGAGGACAGTATGTTTCAGACACAGTGAACAGTAAGTGTGAGGTCTCTGAGGCAGGAACTAGATCTGCTTGCTCTAGAAATGGCCAGAATTTGCTTTGGTTTGAGCTGGATTCAAAAGGACAGGGGGCCGCTGTTGAATACAATGTAGGAGATGCATATGGGGAGTTTGTAAATCAGGAAGTAGGATGATGTGACTTTCACTCCAAAGGATAACTTTAGCCGCTGTGTAGAAAATGTATGTTAGGACACAGAAAGTGAAAACAGAGACCTAAGGGGGAGAGAGGCAATTATTAAGAGTCTTAGTTAGAAATAAAGGTAGCTTGAATATCAGTGATTTTAGTAGGTTTGGAGCAAAGTGGGTGGGCCAGGATATGTTTTGGGAAAAGAGCTTTGTAAATCTTATTGCACTGTGAAAATGTAGTATTATCATAGTTAATGACTATTTTTAATATCCATCTCAACAATTAATTACTTGATCCCTTTTCCCTTCCTCCGCTTCCCTCCCTTTCCCATCCTTCCTCCCTCCTTTCTTCCCTCTTTCCTTCCTTTCTTTTCTTCTTTTTTCTTTCTTTCTTCTCTGTCTCTTTCAGCAGTTCACACTAAGCACATTGCTGTACAATATCAATCTTTTTCACCCAGTCCTTTCTCCATATAAGAAACTAGCTTTTGATAAAATCCGAGCCAGGCACATAGTTGCTACTTGATAAATATTTGCCATATTAATGACTGCATAAATAAAATATGACAGACTTGCTACAAAGCTATTGGGTCAAGGAGATATTTGAATAAATGAAATATAGATTGAAGGAGTTTATTGCTACAAATGAAAATCAGTTGACAGTCTCTTCATTTCAAGATGGGAATTTCACAATGTCACTGACCCTTGGATATGTTTTTACATGAAATTTCTTGGCAGGATTAGCTTAGTCTGTTAGCATGAAATAATGTATATAAATGGGCTTTGAAAAGAACAAAACTTTGTGTCGATAATAGTAAGAATTGCTCTCATTTATTTTCTGACCCCTATGTGTCAGGTCTGCTAGGCATTTGCACATACATTGCCTTGTTAAATTCTCACAAAAACCATAGAGGAAGGACATTATCCTTTTGTTTCAAAATTGAGGGATCTGTTACTCAGAAATGTTATTTAACAGCTGAATGAAGGATATAGCTTTCAAATCCTTATCTGACTCATTCCACTGCCTCAGTAAAGGAGAATATTACTGTCTTGATTTTGAAATAAATATTAACACATGGATGTCTAATACATTGTTGATTTCTTTGGAGAATGTCTTAGAAATTATACTGTATATGCCAACAAACCATAGAATTACAGATTTTAGAGATTGAGAGATAGGTCTATAAGTGACCAGATAGTTCTTCATAAGTAATTCTTTGCCTGACGTTCACATGCTCAAGGTCATTGGAAAGCAAAGCTAGGATTCAAATCCAATTTGGTGCTCTTCAGACCATAGCATACTGATTCAGAATTTGACATTTTGTGGATCTCTATGTTTATAAGAAGACTAAGATAAAAGACCTAGAGAAATCTTTGAAAGGGCTCATTTTACCATTGGTGAAAAGAATTTGTAGTTTACTTGAAAGAAAAAGACATGATAGGGGTAACAAATAGCTTTGGCTTTAAAAAATAGTGTGCCCTACAAAACACCTAAAAATAATGAAACAGGGGTGCTTAGCATTATCATTAAGAGGGCAGTGCTTCAGTGTAGAGAAATGTGGAGATGAAGTAGAAGCTGGTGGCGTGCCACCTGGGTCAGAAGTAGACACCTGAGGAACTCATGGCTGGAAAAGTAGAAGGACGTGGCAGATGATGGAAAGATTACTGCATTGAGCATTCTAGAGATTTCTCACCTGGAGAAGGGATTCTCATATCCCTTATCTTTCAGCTCAAAATGGTCCCAAAATGACAAATACTCAGGCTGCTTTTTTCTTTCTTCCTTGTCCAATACCATGACCTTTGAATCAAAACAAACACCTATGGAGAACAGAGAACTGAAGCCTAGGAATGATGAATCCATCCAGTCAGGACACATACTCTAAATGTCTACTCTGAACCCATCCATAATGACAAACTCAGAATGTTCCCCACCCCAACCAGAGCCCTCAGAAATGATTACAGTCTATACATGTAAGTAAGGCAACTGATTTCTCAGAAAATTATGATTGCATTGGGCTCATAAGGATTACAATTTTCTTCTAGTGATGATTAGTCCTTATTTCTCTCAGGTATGCAAAAACTCTATTTTGTCATGGGTTTCAAATGAAACCTGAGTCTTCACTGCTCTGGATATTAGTCACATTCGTAATGATATAAAAGAAGGAAGTGGAAAAATCTGAGAAACACATTCATTCAGGTAGGTTGTAATTTATTACAGGCTACAACATTAGGAGTAAACTGGAACCCTAAGCTGACATGTCTTTTGGGGGTTTTCCATACTGTTTGTCATGTAAATGGTTAAAAGTAAATGGCAGCTCCTTAAATGGATGTGGGATAGGGTGTCATGAGGATTGTACAGATTAATGTTTGGGAAGCTTAGGTTGTAAAGACTATGAAGGTTTTTATGTTTATATTGAATTAAGTGCTTCCCAATTATTTTGGGATCCAGCCATAGCCCAGCATTTACTTTGTTCCACTCACTCATAGGATTTTGAGAGCCTATGACCCATCAGGAGAAGGAACGTAGAAGTGTTTTCAAATCAGTGGATTTAATGTATGAGAAAAAAAGATCATAGAAATAAGAGCCAGAAGAAATTAAGAAAGACCCAAAGCAGTAGTTTTCAATGAAAGATATATCTGAATCACTTTAAGGCACTGTTCCAAAATTAATTGGTGCCTCCTAAGCCTAATCTATAGCAGAATATACACTACTATTTTTCTATGTAGCAACCAGCACTTTATGACTAAAAAAGTTTTATATAATTTCTTTACTTAATATCAGAGCTAATTATAGGCTATAAGAAAGTTTAGAGAAGAATTTGATTCTGGATTGTTTTCTGTCTGAATACATCATCTAGTAAGGCCTTTTACACATAAAAGATATGTAGTAGGTATTTGTTGAATTAAAGCATGAATGAGTGAATGCATATTATTATGTCAGAAACAAACCACACTAGGTATCTCTTTTGGTGCCCTCCAACTGGTATATTCTAACATTGAGTTTGGATGGATTGAATCATATATATTTTCATAAGTTCTTAAGTACTTTGTTAAGAATTACTGGCATGGAGGATTTTCACTATACTCTGCTCTCCATGCCCTGATCCAAGCTTCTGCCTATAAGACCAGGGCTGGATAATTGTTTAAACTTTCAGGGCCAAGGTATATATAAAAAATTCCATCACTGTCTTTTTCATTTCTTTAAAAAAGATTTACTGACACCACATTTTAGTACCATACCTGGAACTGAAAACACAAGATGGATAATTTGGGCCTTTAGTTTTGTTTTGTTTTGAAGATTTTATTTTTTTAAGTAATCTCTACACTGTACAGGAGACTCAAATTTACAGCTCTGAGATTAAGAGTTACATGCTCTACCAACTGAGCCAGCTAGGTGTCCAGATATGGGCCTTTTATACAAGGACCTCTGGTGTGTCTGGTGGATGAGACACACTAACAGCCTGTGGTTAGCATTATAGCCACTGGAGAAAGACTCAGAAACTTTGGGAGCACAGAGGAGAGCACCTCATCTAGTCTTGCAGGTGAGTCTCTATGGAGACTTCTTGTTCCCTTCTTCCCATCCCCCACCATACCTTATGACAATGCTTGGGATGAGTTACACTCCAGTGCAGTAGTTCCTGACCCAACCATGAGTCTCAGATACCTGAGCTCTTTCTCCACCTTCCCTCAAACCCCAAGTGTCAGAAACAAACCACACTAGGTATCTCTCTTGGTAAGACTTCTGTTCCTTGTGTGTCATATCAAAGCCTGGTGTTCTCCAGGTTTCTTTTGTGCCTCAACCTAAATTCTGCCCACTTGGCTGGTAATCACAGTGCTTCACCCAGTAAGTGCTTAATAAAAATGTATTGTTCAGACCACTAACATCTGAGTGTCAGCTACCTTGATTCCTTCGTGCTGGATACATTCCTGAGAGCTCAATTCTCCCATGCTTCTAAATTTTGGGATTTTAAGCTCACTCTGTCAGAAGTGATAGAGGCTAACAGTTTGGGGTCATACAGTTTCACATGATTTTAAATTTAAATTTTATATAAGTTTCACGAATCCTTTGCCTAATACCAATATTTCTTTAGGAAGAAGTTATTGGAAAAATAAAGTATTATGCAGAATTTCACCTCAGGAATCTCTCTAATGCTTCCCTCCTGAGACAAAGCAAGAGTTATACCAATATTTCCAGGTGACCTACAGATAGAGTGCCTACAAATAAATCTGCAAATGGTGAGTGACCAAAAGTAACATGCACGAGATGAGCCTTCTGCTCGTTTCTTGTCTTAAAAATCTCCCCAAATCCTAACTTCTCTCCTATAAACTAGCTGTTCTGATTATCTTCAGTTTGCAGATGAGGAGACTAAGTTTAACAGAATTTTGATGATTTGCCCAAGGTCATGCAGCAGGTAAGCCAGCATGAGGGATCTGACCTCCATTCTGACTCTTTCCTAAAGCCCCTGTTCCTAGAGAAATAGAATCAAGTGACTGAGAAACAGATTTGGAATCAGATTGGCAGTAGTTCCCGTCCCAGCTCTTCCCTGCGACCCGCAGCAGATTACAGAGTTTCCCTGAGCACTGGTCCCATTATCAATAAAATGGGAATAAAAATGACTAGATGATTAAATTAGTTGTTAAATGTGCTAAATGAGTCCTAGGAAGAGCTAGTGTTTATCCAGCAATTATCGTGTGTTGGGCACCTGCTCCGAGCATAGGGCATAATAACTCATTTAATAACAACCATATGGCTGCAGGGCAAAGATTATGCTATTTGTAGTTCCAGGAACTGAGGCATAAAGAGTTTAAGAGATTTCTTTGCCAAAGGTCTCACAGCAAGAAGTAGAAGAACAGGAATTTGAACCCAGGCTAGCTAGCTCCATGATGTGATCATCGTTATGCTACAAGGATGAGCTAGTGTACAGTTTGGTATATTAGGTCATAATAAACCCTCGAAAACTGTTACCTCCCTTAATCTGTTTCTTGCTACTAGATTCAAGCAATAAATATGCCACCTGACATCCGCTTACTGTGAACCAGCACAATGCTGCCTTTAAGACTACAGCAACGAGCACGTAAAATGAAGATATCCAAATCAATACTGATGCGTTAGAAATCAGTAAAATGTTTTAACTCCTGGAAATATGGACATTCACAATTTATATTTATTCGGCAGAGGTTTTCAGGGTAACACTTTTCAGATAGTGTGCAAAAATAGTAATAGTCACGGTCTGACTTGGTAGCTCCTCCCACCCTCACATCTGTCTTGATTAAGGAAATTTATACTTCACTGTCCATGCTTCTCCTACTCCTTGGCTGATGTATTTTAAAAGCGACTGGTGAGTTCTGATTGAAAGTGAGTTATTTGGAAGGTTCTAGGGAGCCATTACTCTGGAGCCACCATGGCTAATAGGGACGACCTGAAGCCCATTCCATGGTGAGTCTCCAAGGAATGACAGCTTGAGATAGAGCATATGTGCTTGGAGAGCTTTCGAGGGACAGCAGACTGCGTTTGTGGCCTTATTGTTTCAGAATGCCAAGGCATCATGGGGACCTGACTGTTAACAATAGAGCCTTGCCATTAGTTTGCTGTTCGTTTTTCTCAAGGCTTTCTGAGTGACAGTCCCTGGGGAGAGTGAATTATCATCCTTAACTTGTAACTTAACTGCTCCTTTTGTCATTCTGCATAATTGCTGTCACCCAGGTAAAACTAAATGGTTTTTCTCCCTGGTAAATTCTCCCACACTCAGCTTGGAGCCCTTCAGGCAAGGCAGGCAGTGGGGAACCTGGGTAGATCCTGTGGTGATCTGAAATGCTGCTTGGCAGAAAAGAGTCTTTGAAAGGCTTCGTCTCAGAAAACAAATGTCAAGCACAGCGCAGGCACTGGTTTAAATAACTGAAGTTGTGTTTTATTTAGTAGTGACAAAAATAGGTATTACAACACTGTGTACCGCCTAGAGAAATTGTGAGGAATAGATTAGTTAATGCATTCAAAGTGCCTAGCCCAGTGTGTGACATCAAATAAGAGCTTGACAAATGTTAGTTTTCATTCCTTTGTGACATTATGTGTTTAATTGTTACATGTTTCAAGGTAGTTTAGTTTCATTATATAGAGAAGAAAAGAGAAATTTATTGGAGCTGGCATTTCAAAGTAGGTGGGCTTAACTCTAAAGCTCTAAAGTGGATGTTCTTAACTTCCAGAATGGCTCTCTGATTTACTCAGTGACTCCTGTGAAGTGAGAAATCAAGATAGTCAGTCCCCTTCCTAGGTGCACCCAATGAAGAATCTTTGAGGCTCATTATACACTATCAGGTTTGTCAGTTATCAGTTTACCATTATTTGAATGATTTCATTTTTTCACAAAGCTGTATTTTCATAAAACTAATATGATAGGTTAAATACAGTATTTTGAAAAATAACGGCTTTCTTACTTTTTTGGTTGTTTTCATGAAGGGCCTAAAACATTGACAATAATATTTAGCATAATAACAGAAATCACAGTTGTAACAAGAATGCTATAATGACCGTATAATGATAATGATGGCTATTCTTACCATTTATTGAGAACTTACTATGTTCCAAGAATTGTTCTAAGAAGTTTTAATCATCTCATTTACTCCTCACTAGTCAGGTACTATCATTGTCTCTAATTTATATATTATAAAACTGAGACTCAGAGAGTAGGAGTAACAAAACCAAAAGCCACAGTTATTAAATGCATGAGGTAGGATTTGAATCTAGGAAGTCAAACTTCTGACACAGAAGTCTCTTACACAGGTAGTAAATGATAAATTGAGAGTCAAACCCAACCCTCCCTCCTGCAGGCTCGTATACTTTTCTCCTTCTTCAAATCCATGATGAGCATGGATGCCTCCTAAATCCATCTTCTGCTTTACTCACAATGGTTAGATTTGCTACACAACTAGACAACACATACTCATTCAATTTTAGAAAACAAACTTTTCTTAGACTTCAGTATAAAGCATATTGGCAATGCCCAAATAAACAAACCAGAGTATATAATCTAGGACTGAGTTCCCTGGCTATTTAGATGATTCTCAGTCAATGTGGAAGGACAAGGACAAGAAGAGGGGCACAGGTAGAGATGCGGGCTGGGGAAGGAAGGAAGTCTCTTTGGAACCATGTTAGTATTTTTAGAAAAGGGATATGTACATTGAAAAACATTCATATGACCATTGTTTTCTCTGTATACTAACTGCAAGGAGTGAAATTCAGCAACATCTTTGTTGGTGGGTGTAGCATAACATGGGTTAAAAAGAGAGGCTGAATGACATTGAACTACTCAAAGGTGTGTCTAGTTTTTGCTAACACATAACCTTAGGTTCAGACAGGTGTGTGCTTAAAGACTGATTCCATTTTGGAGCTAGTTCTTTCCACTGAGCCTCAAGTTCATCATCTTCAAGACAGAGCTTCTGATACTTTTCTTGCAGGTATAGTTTTTTGGGGGGGGAGGGCAGGTATAGTTTCTAGCCCATGGTAGGAATTTTATTACTAGAAATTATTATTATTATCATCATTATTACTATTGTTACTATCACAGTCATCTATTTTAAGAACAAGGTGAAAGGGACGCCTGGGTGGCTCAAGTCGAGTAAGCATCCCATTTCAGTGTGGGTCATGATCTCTTTGTTTGTGAGTTCAAGCCCTGCATTGGGTTCTGCTCTGACAGCTCAGGGCCTGGAGCCTGCTTCAGATTCTGTGTCTCCATCTCTCTGCCCTTTCCCTGCTCACACTCTGTCTCTCAAAGAAATAAATAAAGACATATCAAAAATAAAAAAAGAACAAGGTAAAAGTAATATTCAGTGGCAAAGATGTGTAGTTTTGATAGATTAATATCCACATTAATTTCATTTTTGATGCTCCATAATGTACTTAATATGTATGTCTTTCTATAAACACTATAATTGTGCATATACTCCACTTTATACCTCACTGTCTCTTTCTCTTTTTTTCAGTCTCTCTGATCTTTCTTTCAAAATGGGTTCTTTCTTCAGTTTATGCTTCATGACATTTCTCTCTAAAGTACTCAGAACATGGATTTCACTTTTTGTACTAAACATACATATTTTGCACTAAAACAAACAAACAAAGAAAAAACAAAGAACAATTTTAACTCCTGACCATGCTCACTGAAAGAAAGCAGTGTTGTGATTTGTTCATTTATTGGTGAAATTCCTCATACATGGTCTTAAAACGTACAAAGGTCTGGTTCCATATTGATGGGCCTTTAAAAATAAATGTGAAGACCAGCTGGTCTCCCCATCCCCCACTCCGGAGATCCACTGAGTTGCAAATTCCAGCTACATTCTTTGAGGGTCTGAAGTCATTGTGAGGAGTGTCCTGGAGAACAAATCACCCCAGTGATCAGTTGGTGGCTGTGCTGCCACTTTCTCATGGTCTGGACCTTAGTCACCAGGGTCAGATATTTTGCAGCTGCCCTAGCAGGTGTGGGGGGAGTTGATGATATTTAACCTAGGATATCAGCAAGAATTATTTATCTGTCAAAACTTTTTAAATATGAGTCAGTGTTAATGGCCCCGCTGAGCCTGAGATTGCCTGCTTATCCATGAGGAAGATCTTCAGATACTTTTGGAAGACGGGAGAAAGCAACCTCATCTCTAAAACTCTGAGGTGAAAATGAAGAGACATGCTATTTTGAAATCCTCTTCTCTCCCACAGCCAACAAATGTCCTCGGACTTCTGTTCGCTGCAAGGAGCAACCCTTAATTCTGAATCAGGAAAAAACAATCCCTCCCTCCCCCAGGCTCCTCTCACAGGACCTTGGATTCCAACAGTTGGCTTGGAAGCACCTGGTTTCCCAGGAGTTAGCTGTGTTTTACACGGACTCCCGTAAACTTGCTTAGACACGTCTTTCAAGTGTAGGAACACTGACCTCCATGCACCACGCATGCTCCTCTTCATGTTCTGACCCCCTTCCCGACAGGGCTTACTGCTTCTCTCAGTCTCAGAACAGCACGGAGGGGCAGTGTTTGGTCTGCAGAAGACAGCAGCACAATGCTTGCCTTCTATCTGGCTCTATACAAATTTTCTCCCAGCTCAAGTTTGTTTAGGGGAAAGAAAGAGAAAGAAAAAGGAAACGTGTGTGTGTGTGTGTGTGTGTGTGTGTGTGTGTGTGTGTAAGACAGAGAGAAAGAGATGGAAGATGGAAGATGGGGATGGCCTTACAGCCCTGCTGATTAAAAAAAAAAACAACAGCAGATATTTGGAAGCAAATTACAGTTTTATTTTTCAACCAAACCACAATGCTGAGGGATCTGATGGCTGGGAGGAAAAAAAAGAGGGCACATTTGTCAGACATTTCATTTCCATGTATACTTCTGGAGTTGGTAAGTAAGATATCTGAGCAGACAGGAATTGCTCTGGTGTTCAGTGGCTTTAGGGCTAAAGGGTTACCTTACATTATTGCAAGCCCTCCTTCTGGCTTAGAACACCTTTGTATTGACTGAAGATATTTGAAACCCATTACCCTATAGAAGGCCAACTGGAAAATCAATTTGTTTGCTGAAAAGTAAGCTCACAGGTATGAGGAGAACAATTCAGTCAACATCAAGAGATGTGTTTTGTGCTTCCAATTCTGTATCTCCCTCTCTCTCTGACCTTCCCTTGCTCACACTGTCTCTGTCTCTGTCTCTCAAAAATAAATAAAAAACATTAAAAAAAATGGGGCCCCTGGGTGACTCAGTAGGTGAAGCGTCCGGCTTCAGCTCAGGTCATGATCTCATGGTTTGTGGGTTCGAGCCCTGCGTCGGGCTCTGTGCTGACAGCTCAGAGCCTGGAGCCTGCTTCCAATTCCGTGTCTTCCTCTCTCTCTGACCCTCCCCTGCTCACGCTGTCTCTCTCTGTCTCTCAAAAATAAATAAAAAACATTAAAAAAGAAGAGATGTGTTTTGAAAAAACTTGGTATTTCTGCATACTGTGTGATTTCTGCACAAATTCTAGGACATAGTAGGTACATGATAAATGCTAGATGAATGAATGCATGTACTATGCTATGTTTATATCATGTTTGTTGAATAATAGTTTACTATTTTGTTCTTGATCTAAGCGTTGGGTCAGTAATGGATCCTTGTGATGTTTGAGAAAAAAGGTGTTTATTTAAAAAGCTGGAAAAGACACCAACCCCGTTTAGGTGTTCAACACACGTCAGTTGGATAAATTAAAAATTCCCTACTGACAAATATCACCAGTAAGGTAATTTTATGCTGCCTTTTGCCTCAAGGCTACGGGACCTGGGGTATAAGGAGAACATACATTAAACGTGTATTTATGGTAAACTCTTGCCACTCCTTTTAGAGAAAAGAATTCCGTGGCAATCTATTTCTGGATTTGTCCAGAACAGTTGTTTAAGTCAGAATGAAAACATTTTCCTTGGTTTGGAAGGGAAGAGGAATGGAGCCTTTGGCTGCCCAGCTGAGGAGGACAGCCCTTGGTGGAGAAGTAGGTGACATTCTCTCCGCACAGAAATCAGCGGCCTAATCCTTAGCAACAGAACTAATCATTGCTTCAGGCTATCCAGCTGAGTGAAACCAACATCAAGATCTGAGGACAGTTAACGCAAGCTCTTGTTGTTCACATGCTGATTAAATTCTAGGTGTCATCGCTCCGTTTTTAAGGTGAAAATTAATAGAAGTTAGGAAACTTTCCCAGCATCCTCAAATGACTAAATATTTAATTATAGGAGAGAGAATAGCCCAAGTCTGCAGCTACACACACAGCCCGATGTGTCTGCTTAACAGTCCTTCATCTTACCTTGTAGGACAGTGTCCCTTACGACAAGCTGCTTTCACAAAAGAGTTCCCGGGGAATATTTGCCACCTCTTGAATAACATCAGTTGATTTCCTTTTATCAGACCACAGTATCTTTGTGCCTAATGATGTTTTTCCTCCTCACTTTGGCTGAGGAACACAGGGTCAAATTTCTCACTCTGCTACATACTTCATAAAGAACAAAGAGTTTTCACACTATTTATTCCCTGTTGCTTGCTGAAGGCTTTATGTATTTGACATTTAAATGGTTTTTTTTCCCTCTTTCTATTTAACAGTCTTGTATGTATGTGTTTTGCAAACCATCAGAACTCCTTTTGGCATTATGTGATCTAGAAATAACATTTTTTGAATTATAAATTCAGTCGCAAACTATACTAAAATCATTTCTGGCTATGACATTTCCGGCAAGTTTTAGAACTCTTCTAGTGTGATGATGGGAACGAAGTGAATTAATAATGCAAAATATGAACTCATTGATTCTGAGTTCCTTGATAACTTAGGCAGTAGTTTAATCAATTTTAGATTTAGGGCCTCAGGCACACCTGGTCTTCATCTCATTGCCTTTGGCCATGGGATCTTCTCGGCCTGGGATGACTTTGTGTCTTTCTCAAACACCTATTTAACTTCACCTTTACAAATGTCTTCCCACCTCCTACCAGCCCAAAATAATTCCCTCATTACCCTGCTGTTCTGTCTAGACCAGCATTTCTCATCTTTGATACTACTGATATCTGCGGCTGGATAATTCTTTGTTGTGGGTATCTGTCCTGTTTGTTGTAAGATACTGATCGGCATCCCTAACTTCTGCCCACTAGATGCCAGCAAGACCCTCTCAGTAGGACAACCAGAAATGTCTCCAGCTATTACCAAATATCTCCTGCTAGGCCAAGCTACCCTTCTCAAGAAGAATGATGAATATATCTGTTATACCACTTACTTAAGGTTACTTAAGAACTTATGGTTCTTATTTAATAAGCATTTATATAGTACATATACATATCAGATGTTTTCTAAAAGTAACATAAACAAATTGATAATAACACTTATGAGTCAGGTGTTAGTGTCATATCAGTTTACAGCTGAGGGAAAAGAGGCACGGAGAAGCTCAAGTGTCTTGTCCAAGAGTGGGGATTCATACGTGGGCCGTTAGGGTCTAGAACCCATAGTCCTAACCATTGTGCTGTGACTTTTCTCTTGTGAATGAATTTGTCTCCACCCTGGGCTGTGTAAGCCCCATAAGTCCAGGGAGTGTGGGAGAGTGGGGATGGGACTCGGGGCTGGGAACTGTCTTTGTAATTATCTTTGATTCCAGAACATGAAACACAGTAAAAAGGTTAAGGTAAATGAATGAGTGCTTGCCAGTAATTCTCCCTCTTTTGCAAGGAATGTCTTCTATCCCAGAGGGAGGGCCATGGTTTCAATTCTAATGCACTAAATAATTTCTAGATGAGGAAACTGAGGCTAGAAGGCTTAATGACTTCCCAAGACCCCAAGGCTGGTAAATGGGAGAGGCAGGTCTTCTAACACACAGTTCAATGCTCTTTTACCATTTTCATGCTGTGTTCCTCCTTGGGGGCTACAATAATCTACATGCATATGTGTCAAGATCATATTCATCTTCATTATCATCATCCCCATCCAGGTTTCATTGTTTATTTATTCTTTCCTAAAACTATTTGGGTATGTATCAAAAAACTCACAGTGTAGGGCTTATCTACTATACTTTTTTTTTTCCATCCATGACAGAAATTCAATAATAACTGTTTAACCCCTGTACTAATGACTCCCTTCCCAACAGGACCATTTTTCAAGTCATGCTTTTCTAATTATATCTCAATAGAGCTAGGAAACAATCATTCTAAGATCTTTGATTGTGATTACTAGGTTTTGTTTTCCTCAGAGTCCAGTTTCATGAAGATCTGCATCAATGATGTTTGATTTGTCAACATGAGCAATTATCAATTACTGACTTCAGATGTCAGATATAGTGGTAGAATGATTATATAGAATCATTAGGGCTTTTCATGCTTTCAAATCACACTCCCTGGTCCTTTATGTAATTGTCCTTTGGTCTGCCATTGATAATGATGACAGAAAGCAAGGGTCCAACTGCTGTTCCGACTCACAGTTACTGGAGCCAGAAAAGAGTATTAAGTTATTTAGGAATTTAAATATGTATAATATTACTAATAAGGCCAAGTCACAGCTGAATGATATCATCAAAATAAATCTTACATGCAAGTAGGTATTCTTCACCTAAGTTTTATCTGATTTTTGGGACACCCAGAAGGTCCTTTTCCTTTCTTTAAAATCTACTTACTCAAAGTCTATAATGTCTTAAATTCCAGCATTAATGAATGTGTCCTTTTACTTGCTATGTTATTTTAAAAGCCAATAGCCCTGGGAAGGAAACACTAATTAAAATTAATTCACACTGAGGTATTAACAGCAGGGCATAGTGGAGAAAATTTCTAGACACAGAGTTAAAAGACTTACTAACTTGCCTTGTTACTTTGAACAAGTCACTTAACCTCTCCCAGCTTGAGTTTCTTCATCTGGAAATTAGATATGATGAACGGACCTATAGATGACTATTGTGAGCATTAAATAATAAAATCACGTGAAAATGCTTTCTAAAGCCTAATATGCTATTTTTCTCCCAAGCGTTTGTGACATGATTCTAACTAAAAAAACCGAGACATAAGGCCACTGGAAGTCTAAGATGGAGACATTTAAAATAGATTTCCTGAACTTCAAAGTTTTAGGCTCAGTAATTTGTGTGTGTGTGTGTGTGTGTGTGTTTAAATAAAGAGCTTGCAGGACTTCTGGAGTATCAGAGAAAATTGAAGGCCAACTAATATTGGAGCTGTGAAAAGATTTCTCAAATGACCAGCTACTTTTGAGATATCACACTCCCTAATAGTTACTCATGATCTTTACAGACCTCTGGCTGTCCCTTTTGCATTTGAAAATATAAGGAGTCAGCTCCTGACCAGACTTTTTAAATCCAAGGTAGAAGTTATATTATTATATAATCTTAGGGAACTGCTATGGAAAACTATTATAAGGATAAACCAATGTGTAAATCAACCAGACTAAGTGGAGGGATGGAAACTATGTTTTTGGATACCAACATATGAGTGTCTTGGTAAACACTAATCTAAATCTTAACAGTAGAGGAGCATGACTCTTGTATTTAGGGCTGGTCACCAGAAAACTGTGCTTTTCAAGGATCTGGGAAGTCCTACCTTTCCACCTTATCTAAAATCCCACTGTTAGAGTCAGCATTGTCTCACCGGCATTGTGAAAATACCATTACCTTGTGAAGTAGTTAGACCAAACAAATGGTTGCCCATCTAGATGGTTGTCCATCACTTTCCTCTAGGTTCATAGTCATGTGCCATTACTAGCTACTCTACTCTGACAGGCTTTTTATGAACTTTATCTAAATTAATTTTTCCAGCAAAGGAGTGAGAGAAGTAAGTATTCTCTTCCTTTCTGTGTTGCTGATAAAGTTACTGAAGCTACAGAAGTTAAGTGTGTGTGGGTCAGATATGGAGTTGAGATTCAAACTTTGATGTTCTTGCTTTAAGTAAGCGCTTTGTATCACACACAACCGGAGAATAAATGAACCTGAACAGATCACATGGTCAAGTGCTAACAGTACTTTAAAGCTCAGCATAAATGACAGGTCTTTATCTAACTTAGAATTAAAACTTCAGTCCTCCAAACCCCTATTGTTCTTTACTTAAACCTCTTACTGCTTTTATTATCTCTTATTTTAAATAGCAGAACCATTCATAAGCGTCTATCCTGCTAAGATTAATGTGGTATTTCCTACAGTTCCATCATGTTTTTTCCATCCTGTTTCTTCATTCATTCATTCATTTGTTCATTCATTCATACCTCCCATGTTTGAACCCCAGGAATACAGAAATAAATACAGTGGGCATGACCCAGTGGTTCTCATTCCAACTTTTGTTAAGTGAATGAAATACAGGCCTCCTTGACTATTTTAGTTACTTCCCCAGATCCCTGGAGATATAAATTATCCTTTCATAGTGCTTCACTCACACATGTTTTTTATTTTAGATTTTTTTTCCTTCCAAGTATGTATTTCTAGCAAGTGATACTCAGGGTCTGGGAAGTACGTTCTCACATGGTAGAACCTTTTGTCACCTATTTCAAAGACAAAATCCACATTTCTCCTTCATCTCATTCTTGCTTTTACAGCCATAAACTTGTCTGTATTCATTATAATCATAGTTGCTGACACAGATAATCAGCCCAGTATGGGAAGGGGGGTTTTGGAGTTTTCACAAGGCTGGAGAAGAGATCCCTGGGTGAAATTTACCCAGGACCACAGCAAAATTCTTGTGCTTGTGTGTAATACATTTAAAGGCTGTTATTTTCTAAGGTATTCACTCCTCTGAACAGCACCCCACATCTACGTTTTTATTTTGTTATTTAATAATTCTGCCATTGTTTTTGAAAATACTTTTATAATACTTTTAGATTTTATAATACTTAGATTTACAGATGTCTTTCAGAGATAATGTATTGAGTTTCCATATGTACTTCACCTAGTTTTCCTGATTGTTAACACCTTATATTTCCATGGTGTATTTCACAAAACTAAGAAATTGACATTGGTACATTACTATTATCTAAAGTCCAGAGTTAATTTTGATCTTATCAGTTTTTCCATTAAACTCCTCTTTTCCAGTATCCAGTTCAGGGTACCACATTGCATTTAGTTGTCTTCATAGTCCTTCTGTTCTATACTAGTCTTTTCCTGTTTGTCATAACTTCAACTGCTTGGGAGATTTGGAGCCAGATAGCTTGTAGAACTGCCCTCAACTGGGTTTTTCTGATCATTTTCTCACAATTAGACAGGGGGGTTGGGGGGGAATGTGTCTAGATTTGGGAAAAAATACCACAGAAATCGAATGCCATTTTCATTATATCTTGTTAGTGGTGCATGATATCCACATGGCATTGCCAGTGATATTAACCTTCATCAGTTGTTTAAAATAGTGGTTTTCAGTTTCTTCATTGTGCATTATTGTTTTTCCTTTTCTTGCTCCATTCTATAGAAAGAACTACTAAGTCTAGCATTTTCTCAAGGGAGGTAGAGAACATCTAAGCTTTGTTCTTTTTATCATTGGAATCAGAATTATTCTCTAAGAAAGTTCTGTTGCTTCACCATATTGATTTATTCAATCCTCTTTTTCACATGGAATCATGCATTTATTTTAAACTTGAGGTTATAATCCAATGCTACAGTATTTATTATGTTGCTCAAATTGTTCTAGATCTGGCTATGGACACTATTTTAGGTGCTGTCACTACTTTTTATTTTGTGTGCTAACAGATTTGCTAACTACTGTCTGTTTTGAGAATTAACATAGTCAATACTTGGTTAACCAGCTGTAAAAGAGCATGAAAAATATTTAAAAAATCATCCTGCTTCTCCAATAGGACAGCGCCTTTTGTTCAGTCCTGGGCCTCAGTACAGGAGAAAAGTTTCTAACAGTAAACACTCCATGACTGGGAACGGATTGTTTAGGAACACTATATACCCTTAAATTGCTTGATAACAAGGACTTCCTCTTACAATTGTTTCTATCTTTAGCTGTCCTTTTATAGCCAAATCCAATCCCACAAATATACAGGCATGTGTTTACATGTGCAGGCAGGTAGATATTACCTTCCTGAGACAGAGGTCATTTTCATCTTTTGCCACCTACTTTTTCTCTTTTCTTTGTCATTGACTCTTGCCAACCTCAGAATCCTTAGTCTAGTCTTTTCCAATCTAATATCATCCCCTGTTCTTACCTTAATTCAGTGTAACTGCTGTTCCACTCAGCACTCACGGAGGGGACTATTGACAAAGTGGGAACAGTATCTGTTAGAAATATATAAATTGGATTGTAGGGAAAGGACAATACATATCCCAGGAAACAAAAGTAGCTTTTGTTTGCCAGAGTTGGAAAATAGGATGAATATACCTTTAAGTATTATTTAATGTGATTTATTCTTTCATTCTTCATTATCCAACAAACATAGGTTGAATGCCACCAAGTGCCATGAACTATTAATATGCAAAAGAAGACTCTGCGTCCCACCAGCCTCCTCCCTCCAAGAAATCTGTTGGAGTTGACTGAAATGATTGTTTCCAGATTAAAATTATCATAATTACCCATTATACAAAGTTAAATTCCTTTAAAGGTTGTTGAGGGACTTTTTAATAACAGAGCTGGAAACTTCTTTACCAGTTGACAGCAAGCAGTGGTGTACTGTATGCATTACTGCTCTTCCATCAGCTTCCAAGAAACAACAGTCCCCACATACCTTGTTTTCTTCTATCAGTAAAGTTAGGAGTCTAGCCCCACTATTCCAAAAGCCCTTCTGACTAAAAAAATTCTACTTTCTGATTGGAAGAACAATCACCTTGAATCAATAGACTTGGACTTGAATTCTGATCCCATTATTCTAGGTAAATTATTGACATCTCTGAGACTCAATTTCCTGATCAGATGGTTTTGGGATATGTAAAATGTACAATTCAAATATGCCTTCATTGAAGTGTCATTTCCCTCTTTGTCTTTAGACCTCTTATACTCTGAAGAATACTTTGAATTAATAGATGTGGTATTAAATTCCAATCCATCCTTAGGCAAATTACTTAACTTCTCTGGGTTTTCAGTTCCTGACTTTTAGAAATGGAGCTAATATGATGATTCTTTTATTATTATTTTCTTGATGATGATTGAGATTATGCATTGAAAATAACTGATTCAAATATGTCATCAGTTCGTTCCTCTCTTTAGACTCCAACATGATTTGGGTTGTGTTTTCCCAGAATATAGACAGCATTAAGACAGAAATCTGTTCCAGTAGAGAGAGCATGAGCTTTGGAGTCACGAAGATTCAAGAGTGAATCCTGGCTCAAAGATTCATTAATGCTTGAAATGTACCTTCAGGCCTTTAGTTTCCTCATTTGTAAAGTAGTGCAAGTAGTTTTGAGAAGATTAAACCAGGTTGTACATTCAAAAATAGTGTTTCCTTTTTTAGGTAAGGCCACTAAAAAAATACAGTACCTTTAATACAGGAGTAGAATGAACCTTATTTTTGCCTCATTATAGAAATATTGTTTTCAATATGTATTTCTGAAACTGTAACTAGAGTTACCTCATCCTTGTATTACAGCTCTGAACAAACATGAGAAATGCTCTGGGTGATAATGTCATTAGCCCTTTTACGGATCTAGCATCTTACTCATTTATTTATTCAACTAGTATTAACTGTACACCTACTATGTATTTGTATCTGCTCTGGTTCCTGTTTGTTTTAGGTTCTTTGAAAACATTGTTTCTTATAAAGTATTAGGTGATGACAATGAAAAAAATCACCAAGCTACACAATTGTTTGGTTATCAGACTATTACATCATGAGCTATGCTTGATATAAAAAATGACATATAAAAAAGATATTTCAGGTCAATAAACATCGTGTTTTCAGATATGTTAACCCAAAGTTTTGAGTACTGCTTTCTATCTGGGGAAGAGTGATCTTTCATAAATGACAGATGATATGTTTCACATAAGCAAAAAAAAAAAAGCATTGAAAATGTCTGTGAGCATCATGTGAGAAGTATCTGATTTTCTGTAAACTTTATAGATATTTTTCCCTGAGTTTGAAAAAAAATGGGCTCTAATTCTACAGAAAGATTCTAGCAATAGGTTGCTGCATGCCCTACCTCTGTTGTCCATCAAACTAATCCTTCTTACGGACTCCTGGAACTCTGAAAAGACATAATTGTGCACTTCTTATTAACATGTGTGCATGTGAATAATAATTCTCTTTGGAAAATTGGCCTAAGTGGGCTTGATGCTTGAAGACCAGCAGGCCTTTTGAATTCTCAATGTATGATTTTTCATCTGTTAGATAGTATAACAACATAGAAAGATAAATGCATACATGCTTGGGACTAAGTGACAGGAACTATACAATAGTATTCTGATCAGTGTCATGTGACATGTAAGCATTTGCTAGAACCGCAGTTTCCACAATCAGACAAATTAGTTTTTACCCAGAACCCACCATTTCCTGACAAGTGGCCTTGGGAGAATTTCTGTAACTCTTCTCAAAGTGGGCTTCCTCCTCTAGCAACAGGATTGAGTCAGTTCCCTAACTTATTGGGTTCATATAATGATTAACTTAAATGATGTGTCTGAAGTGCTCAGCTCAGAGGTTTGTGCACTAAGTGCTCGATGAATGGTCGATGTTGTTGTTGTCATTATTATTATTATTGTAATCGATGACAGTGTTGACGATGGGTTCAGAGCAGTAAGAAGAAAGGAGATCTCCCAAATATCCTCTATTTTTTCAGTTTGGCAACTGGTTTATTCTCTAGCCATTTCCAGAAGATTCTACCTTCCTTTGAGCATTCCTATTTCTACTTCCTACTGTGTGTGGCTCACACTGAGATTGTTCTTCACAAGGCTTGAAGGCTCGAAGCTACCTGAGCTCTGGAGTAGAACAGAGCTGGGTTCTGCTTGCTCTCTCTCATTTGCTATCTCTGTGAGACTCCGCACATATCTCTTTTTCTCCTCCTACTACTCTGGTTCCCATCTGTGAAGGAGGAAAATCACGCCCATGTCCCAGGGTTAATAAGAAAGTTCAGGAATATAAAAAACTCATAAGAATCAAGACAGTTAAGGACAAAACATTCAAATAGAAAAATTAACAAGACTTAAGTAGGCATTTTACAAAAGAAGAGACACAAATGACTATAAACATATTATGAGATTTTCTGTTTCACTAGTAATCTGGAAAATGCAAGTCAAAGTGTAATGAGATACCATTTTACCTATTAAATACTGGTAAAATGTGGAAGAATAGGAACTCTCATCCATGAGGATGGAAGAATAAACCAATGCAACTATTTCAGAAAACAATTTGTAATTAATTAATAGAGCTAAAGGTTTGCAAACACCAGGACCTAACAATTTTGTTGCCCAGTCTTTACATAGAGGAAATATCCTGGGAAAATAAAAGATGGGGATGATTGACATTTTGTATCGCCATCCATATTCCAAGGGCTTTACAATGTCTTTTATTCTCTCAGAGATTCTGTAAATGTGGCTCTTAACTCCAGATAAAATATTCATGTGGTACAATCCTTGCAGATCATACTCTAGAGTACCATTTATAATTTCATGATTTAATTAAGTGCTGGCCCATGTACAGACACATGTACAATGTGTCAGTTTATTCATCCAGGGGACTGATGAGACACCATTGTCAAAAGGACAAGGCAGGGGAATCAGTGAAGATCCTACTTTGCATCATGTCTCAGGTCTAAATGTAACACACATTCTAACCCCCGCTGCATCTCAGCCAATGGTTGGCCTTTCCAGCACAGTTTATAAATTAGTCCTCACATAAAATTTATTCATAAATCACTAGTTTTAATTATATGGTTTAAAACTTCTACTTTACATCCCAGACTTCCTTTGCAAGATACTACTCTACTTGGTGATAGGAAATGAATACAGACAAAATTATGAATAATATGTCACCATATGTTTCCATAATAAAGTACTTCAAAATAGTCAGTTTTAACCAAGCTTCATAGTAGATTCATCAGACAAAAATCCCTTTATGGTATAAAACATATTGACACCCACCACACTGTGAGCATTTAGGTCAGAAGTCTCCTTCTGGTTCAGGGATGTGCTGGCATTGTACCTTGATGAGCTGTTCACTTACCCAGAGCCAGTTTCCTGTGGTTCCCACTGGGATTATGTCAGTATTTCTTGTCATTACTTACATAATTTTATTAAGTATTACATAAATTCAGTTAAGTAAAAGGGTGAAAGTATCAAGGAGTATTAATTATAATAATAAAAACTATGTTAAAACACAATAAAGGAGGATTTCTTAAAATACCTTAGAAATTCGGTGTAGGTGAGACCTAGGTGCAACAAGGTAGGGAAAACAATCATAAATTTTCAGGTGAATGCAATCGACTGATATGTTTCATGTGTGCCTCTAAATTCTTCATCAATTTAATGATACTAGAATTGGATATTTTTTAAGAAGCATTATTATGGGTGAAAGTTATGTTAGAAAAATAAAGAAAGTGCAAAGATGGACTTAAGCATGTCATTTTTATATGTTCTGGTTAAAATTGTTGTTTCCCTGCTATATTCAACCTTTTAAATTAATTGATTACCCATGCTGACCAGGTTTGATAAAAGGGATTCTACAGTAGTGATAAACTTTCAATTATCTAATGTAGATTATTAGGAAGACAGAGCCAGCATTAAACAGTATTGCATGTGCAGAGTGCATAGAAAGATATTTTCTTAGCTAATTCTAAAATAATGGGCACCTTAAGTGATGTAGAGCCTCATTACTGGAGGTATTTTTGAACTAGGTGGCCCTCCATCCAGGCTGCTGGAGAAGTTATTGTTACTTTTGTTTTGGGATCAGACTTGACATATCATAAGGTCTTTATGTATCCAGTAAATCTTGTTCATCTGAAATACTAAATTCAAGAATTTTCTTTTTCTTCTTTTTTTTTTTTTTTTACAGTTTACTTATTTTGAGAGACAGACAGTGGAAGAAGGGGGAGGGACAGAGAAAGAAGGAGAGAGAGAATCCAAAGCAGGCTTTGCACTGCCAGCGCAGAGCCCGATGCGGGGCTCAAATGCACGAAGCTCTGAGATCATGACCTGAGCTGAAACCAAGAGTCAGACACTTAACTGGTTAACACATTGAGCCACTCAGGAGCCCCAAGAAATTTATTTTTCTAAGAGTAAAACACTATGATGCTATAGACGTTAAAGATTATACTTTTACTCGGGTAGACTTTTCTGGGTTAACATAGTAGTGGGAGTGTGTGTAATTCTCAGAGCCCTCTTATGGGTTCCTCAGGGTGTCCATAAGTGGGTTGGAGGAACGATCTTTCTTCTCTCTCTAGTTACAGGAGGTGAATTATGCACTGATTGCCCACGTCAGGCATAATTGAGATACTACTAAAAATAGCCAGCAACCATTCTTGTCAAGTTAAATAGTACCCACAGAAATTCTTATATGTTCTTGGCATTTGCTTTCCTGGTACCATGATGGGCTGATTAGTAGCTCCACTCTTTCAAAAGGACCATCATTTAGGGTCCTGTCTCTTTGACCACTCCCAGCTTTCAAGTATGATTCATATTGCCATACAGATGTGGGCTTTTACCTTGTAATCAGTCATGTTTTACTTTATGGAAATGATATTTAAGAAGGTGCAAGATGGTACCAGCTTGTAATAGAATGGGTTATAGGCATGAGGAATAAAGAAATCTTAGAAATGCATTGGAGATCTTACATCATGAAACGGGTAGAATGGCAGTTCTGCAACCCCTTTCCAATTAGTTTGAAACTTGCTGGTGTCTTTACTAGTAGTTCACTGGAGCCTTTTGAGCTCCTAAATCTTTGATCAAAGCCAAACCTTAACTCCACTCCTCCACTCTAATAACAAATAATAGTTAACATATATTAAAGCCATATTGCATACCAGGAGCCATACTGAAGGCTTCCATTTTATTTAATGCTTCCAAATCAGTGTATCAAACAACAGTGTGTGTAACAATCTCCTAGAGAGCTGTTACAGTGCAGATTCTTAGCTAATGCTTCCCCTCCCTGCAGTTCCAATTCAGATGTCTGGGGTAGGACCCAAGAGTGTGCATTCCTAGCAACCTCCTGTGACTTGACAAGATGCTGCTGATCCAATACTCACATGTTGAGTAGCTCTACAGATGATACTCTGAGTCAGCTACGACTATAATTATCCCCATGTCACCCATGAGAAAGCCTAGCCTCAGAAAGAAAAGGGTAAGTCATTTTCCCAAGATTAAGGTATAGGAAATGATGGAGCCAGAACTTGAATTTGACAACAAAATCCACTGTCCTAACTTCTGCATATATTACACCTTGGCTCTAGGTGGATTCCATTTTTATTTGATTTGTGAATTAGATCCTTGATATACCTGAGTGAATTTGACCTACAAACTGGATTCCTATGGCTAGTAAAACAGGGGGAAATATTCTTACTGATGGAGAAGAGGAAAAATAATTTTCCCACTGATCTAGGTTCTTGGCTGAGAAATGACCTGTAATAAAACACAGATTAACAAGAGAAAAACAAACAGAAGTTTAATAACATGCATACCTCCAGTATACAAGGGCAATGTCCAAAAACCTGAGCAAATTCCTGAAATGGACTAGCTTACCACCTTAAAAACCATCTCTAGCTAAAGACAAAAGAAGGTGGGAAGTGGGAAGCCTGTTCTGAAAGGTTATCAGGCAAAGCACAATAAAAAAGGGAATGGTTGTTAGGCAAATTTAAGTGCTTGACTGATAAGAGTTTCTAGAGATTTAGTCTTCCTTCTCTTCCTGGTACAGAGAGGGAGACACCCTAGCCCAAGGAGATACTCCTTATAAAAGTTAAAGTCTCTTACAAAAGGGTCATTTCTACTTGGTTTTCAGAGTTTTTCCTCTGCTGTTTCTTAAAAATAATCTGCCTAAAATAATCCTTATGCCAAAGAGCCATATTTTGGGATGGAAACTTCTGATCCCCTTTGCTGGATCCTGTTTCACCAAAGAAGCATAGTGGCTATAAAAACTCGAGAAATGCAATCCTGATAATCTGGTGATCTAAATGTAGTTTCAGACACAGGTTGCCAGGGTTTGTGGATAGTTAGCTGAGCCATTGGCAACATCCCAGAATCTCAGCAGGACTAGAGACTCTGAATGGACGATATTTCTTTGTTGAATTCCTAAAACTAAAATTAATCATGACTGGACATTGTTTAGAAATTGTCTGGGTGTATACTTTCCAGTAATTGATTTGTTTCCACATGGACACCTTGTTTTCGTTGTAAATGGTTTTCTTTGATGGGTTGTTTTACTCCTCGTTGTGTATGCCAGGAGACAGTGTGATGTAACTATAGTGATCCTGTGTTTCTTGAGGCCATGTTACTTTATTCTTTTTTTCTGGAATCCAGGCTTGTAGCCTACAGAAAGATGGGGTATGGGACATCCTTTGACTAGCTTCTGAAACCAACTTATCTTATGCCAGTATTTGCTTGTCAAATATCATATTTCACCAGTTCAAGAATGCTAATCAATTCTGACCTTTGGATGGTAGGATTATTGACAAGAAGTAACCCAATAATATATAATAGAAATCGTACAAAGTTAGTGTTGGTTATATATTTAAACATTATAATGGAATGAAGGCAAAGCAAAGTGGAATCCAGCATTAATATTAATATGATTCATTGATAAGATGCTGTAGAGTGGGATTACAAGGGAATTTACAAGTGACCTTCAGGACTTTAAAATAGCCACTTAGGACAATAGGTCTTGCCTATTTTAGGTACTTCCAAGTACTGAATCCTTGAGATTCAGGAGCACCATGAGAAAAGACATTTGTCTTAAGGATGGAGAGCTTCATATCCAGCTGATGTATTTTATCATGATTGTAGCCATCTTTCTTTGAGCCCTTAAGGGAAATACACAAGGCAAGTTTATTATTTATTGGTTCTTTTTAATATTTTGCCTTTGGGCCCCCCCACCCCCACCCCACAGCCCATGAGTTTAAATTGATATGAGCAGGGTCACCTGGGTGGCTCAGTCGGTTAAGTGTCCGACTTCAGCTCAGGTCATGATCTTGTGGTTAGTGAGTTTAAGCCCCACATCTGGCTCTGTGCTGACAGCTCAGAGCCTGGAGCCTGCTTTAGATTCTGTGTCTCCGTCTCTCTCTGCCCCTTCCCCACTCACACTCTGTCTCTCTCTCTCTCAAAATAAATAAACATTAAAAATTTTAAAAAATCAAAATAAGCACAAACGTCTTCTTTACGTTTACTAACATGGTGTGATAGTTGAGTGTACAGATTCCTGAAGTCAGAATGCCTGAGTTCAAACACCATCTCTGCCTTTTACTAGCTGTCTGGCCTCAGTTTTCTTATTCATAAATGAGATCCATAGGGTAAATGAGAGGATCAAATGAGTTAATTGATGTAAAACATTTAGAAAGTACCTGGTACCTAGTAAATCCAACATCAAGGGTAAGTGCCACCAATTACAGTATTTGGTGGTCACAAAGTCAAGAAAAGACCAGGTTGATGAGCTACTATGACCTCTTTTCTTAGTTCTTTACCCTGATTGCCCTTCCAATCTTCTCATTCTCAAGTGAGCCAAACCATACATAGAAGTATCCTACAGAAAGCAGCTCTAGTAAGCACGCTATTTCATTTCTGCTGGGAAAGGGATCCCTCTGAAGGGAAATGTCCTCCAGGCCTGTCTTGCTGCAGCAACTCTAGAAGAGAAGCATTACAAAGAGGAAAGAACTTAGTCAGTGGAGAAGGGGTTTTAAAAACTTCTGTGTTTCTCTTTCTAAAGGAGGCCCCTTGTCACTTGGCCCACTATTTCTCCTAGGACTAAATTTGTCTGTAATAGATACTTCTTATCCATTTCTTATTGCAATGTGGCAGAGACCCAGAAGATGCCCCATTTGAGGTCACTTTTGTATCAAAGTACAATCCCTAAAGGACATGCCCAAGACTATAGTGTGTATTGCACTAAATGTCTATATATAGCTATTGCAGCTTCACTGTCAGATCTTGGTGACTCTTCAAATTTTGGTTTATTATTGTTTTAATGATAAAATGTTTAATTCTTTTTTTTATTTTTTAGTGTTATTTATTTATTTATTTTTAATAGTTTATTGTCAAATTGGTTTCCGTATAATACCTAGTGCTCTTCCCCACAAAAATGTTTAATTCTTATAATTCCATATCATCATGTGTCTAACAAACTTTTTCCTTTGCTTTGTTACATTAGATCTATCCAAAAGAAATTCATGTGTTAAATCTTTGGTATCACAGAGTTATCGTATTGTCATTACCCCTTCCCATTTTTTCTGCCTTTATTAAGATATGATTAACATTATAACGTTGTTTAAGTTTAAGGTGTACACTTTATTGGTTTGATACACTTGCATATTGCAAAAAGATTACTTTCATGCATTAGCATAACATGACCTCTATCATATCACTTAATTACCATTTCCATTTTGTAATAAGAACATTTAAGATCTGCTCTCTTAGCAACTTTAAAGTATATAATATAGTATTGTAAGCTATAGTCACTAAGCTGTACATTAGCTCCCCAGAACTTTTAATTATATATCTGGAAGTTTACACCCTATGACCAACATTTCCCCATTTCTCTAACCCCTAGCCCTTAGTAACCATCGGTCTACTCTAATTTCATGACTTTAATTTTTTTAAATTTAAATTCCACATATAAGTGATATCATACAGTATCTATCTTTCTCTATCTGACATATTTCATGTAGCACAATGCCCTCAAGGTTCATCCATGTTTTTGAAAACAGCAGACCCTCCTTTTTCATGGCTGAATAATATCCCATTGTGTATATATACCGGATCTTCTCTTTCCAGCCATCTGGTGATAGGCAGTTAGGTTATTTCCATTTCTTGGCTATTGTGAAGAATGCTGCAGTGAACATAATAATGCAGACATCTTTTTGAGATCCTATTTTTTTCTCTCTGGATGTATACCCAGAAGGGACATTGTTAGTATAGTGTAATAGTTCAATTTTTAATTTTTTGAGGAACTTCCATACTAGTTTCTATAGTGATTCCACCAGTTTATATTCCCACCAATAATGTAATTTTTTTCCCATCTTTGCCAACATTTGGTATCTTTTGTCTTTCTGATGATAGCCATTCTGACATTTTGTTGTGTTTTTTATTTTTGTTTCCCTGATGAGTGGTGTGGTTGTTAAGCACCTTTCCCTGTGCCCTTTATATGTCTTCTTTGAGGAAAATATCTATATGGTTCCTCTGCCTGATTTTTTAATCAGATTGCTTGTTTTATTGCTATTCAGTTGTGTTTTTGGATATTTTTGGATATTAACCCCTTATCAGATATATGATTTGTAACATTTTTGTCCACTCCATAGGCTACCTTTTCATTTTGTCAATTGTTTCTTCTTCTCTGCAGAAATTTTTTAGTTTACTGTAGTTCTACTTATTAATTTTAGCTTTTGTTGCTTGTGCTTTTGGTGTCAAATCCAGAAAATCATTGCCAAGACCAATGTCAAGAAACTTTTTCCCTATGTTTTTTTCTAGGAGTTTTATGGTTTTTAGTTCTTATGCTTATGTATTTAATCCATTTCAGGTTAATTTTTGTTAAGTGGTATAAGTAATTGTCTGATTTCATTCTTCTGCCTATGGTTATTCAGATGGATATCTGGTAACTCAGTTTTCCAAAAATATTTACTAAAGAGACTATCCATTTCCTGTATGAGTACTCTTGACCCCTTGTCAAAAATTGAACATATATGTGAGGATTTATTTCTTGACTCACGATTCTGTTTTATTGGCCTATGTGTTTATTTTTCTGCCACAACCATACTGGTTTTATTACTCTATCTTTAGTATAGTATAGTATGGTATAGTTTGAAATCAGGAAGCGTGGTGTCTCCAGCTTTGTTTTTCTTTCTCAGGATTACTTTGGCTTTTCAGGGTCTTTTGTGGATCCATACAAAATTTAGGACTTCTTTTTTCCTAGTTCTGTGAAAAATGTCATTGGCATTTTGATAGGGATTGCAATGAATCTATAGAAAACTTTGGGTAGTATGGACATTTAAAAAATATTAATTCCTTCAATCCATGAATACAATATATTTCCATTTATTTTTGATTTCTGTCTTTTTCAATTTCTTTCATCAAATTCTTATTATAGTTTTCAGTGTACAGGTCTATTATCTCTTTAAGTTAAATATATTCCTAGGAATTTTACTGTTTTTTATTTTATTGTGATTAGGATTGTTTCCTTTATTTATTTTTGAAATATTTCTTTTTTTTTATAATGGTTTATTGTCAAATTGGTTTCCATATAACACCCAGTGCTTCTCCCAACAAGTGCCCCCCACCATGACCATCACCCCCACCTTCCCTCCCCCTCCCCTTTCAGTCCATGGTTCGTCATCAGTATTCAGTTAGTGTATAGAAGCACAACTGATTTCTGTACACTGATTTTGTACCATGTAACTTTATTGAGCTTGTTGATTAGTTCTTTAAATTTTTTTTAATGTTTATATATTTTTGAGACACACACACACACACACACACACACACACACACACACAGTGTGAGCAGGGGAGGGGCAGAGAGAGAAAGGGAGACACAGA
>NC_043700.1:180279938-180302899 GCF_006229205.1 Suricata suricatta | reverse complement strand
GAGTCCTTCTTCCTCTTGCAGTTTTTGCATGAGTTTGAGAACGATTGTCATTAGTTCTTTAAATGTCTGGTAGAATTCGCCAGTGAAACCGTCTAGTCTTCAGCTTCTTTTGTTGGTGTCCATTGGCTACCCTGCTTTGAATTAGTAGGTTCAAAACCTTTTCCAGCCACGTCTACATTCCAAGAATCTGTTTTTCCTTCATCTTGAGAGAAATCTAACTAAATCAGAATGAGATTGAAGAAGGTATAGAACTCTGCTTGTCCTATACTCTAATCCATGTACAAGGAAGAAAATATGGAATGCAACATGGCATTAGAGAAGCAGTTGATAGCTGTTGTACGTAGGATTCAAGGTTTCTAATTTGAATGCCCTCTGGAGTAATTCTTAAATACTGCCAAGTTAAGGATAAGATGTTATAGTTTCAGGACTATAGTAAAAGATTATAGTACCTGTGGCTAATAGGTGAGGGTTAATGCAAATGATCGTACTATTCCCATTATATTAATGCAATTCATTCTAATTCAATTTACCAGATCCCATTCCAGTGATCAAATTTCAGTTTGAACTATCAACAGCACCCCTTTTTATAATCAGTCAGAGAACCTCTTTTCATGTGGTCAAAGGATCTGAAAAATAAAGTTGAAAGCATTTTGAAAAGGTCAAAAGTATCCTCGAATGCAGTTTACTATTTAAATATATTTTGAGGATTCAGAAGTGCTGCTCAGTCATGGAATCCTTATTCTTCCTTAAAATCACCTGTTGAATATCGAAAGATTAGAATAATTTCATAATTAGATCAATTATTGCATTGAGTATACAACCTACTGAAACTTTTTTTATTTCTCTAATTGTTCATCATACTGTGTGAGTGTGTGTGTGTGTGTGTGTGTATACATAGAATCAGACCAAAGAAGCAGGGTGACCTCCTGTTTTATTTAACAGATATCCTGAGCAAGATCAAAGGAACATCTCCATCCCACATAGGACAGGGTCTTCCTTGTGACTGGATTACGTTTTGCTTGCCATAGGTTTTAAGTTAAACTATAATGGTAAGCTTAAAAAATAGAAATGGTAGAATAAAGAAGATTCAAGGATGATTGAAAACAGTCTTTCAAAGGTACTATTGAAATTATTTAAGGTTTTCTATGCTTCCTTTCTCTATTGAACTCATAAATTTATGACTCAGAAGTTTGTACAAATATTCAAAAATACTTTTCGACATGCCATGGTTTTTTTTTTTAAAATAGTGCCTGACTCAGTGTCCAAGAAAACACATTATCCCCCCTGACACAGAAAATAGTGTATTAATATATTTTCTACCAAACAGGTTTCCTAACTAGAGACACTGTGTTTTCCAATGAAGTAAAACCTCTAAAATGTCAATATGAATAAATTACTAATAACGAACTCTTCACTTATCTTTAATGCTTTGCCAAACACCAACTTGATTGAAATGCTGATATTTAGTAGAAAGAAGAAAGGGGGTATCTTGGGGAGGAATCAAACTAACAAGAGTAGTGGAGTAGAGCATTTCTGTGTCAAATTCCATCTGAACAATCCTGTTTTTTTAAAGGTCGGAAGCCCATACATACTTGGAATTTTTGCTCTCTGCCTTTGATTTAAAGCACAAAATCAAAAGCCTGTTCTATGAAAAGAAGTGCACTTGAGCAACCCTGGAATGTGCTGAAGCCTTTCTACAAATTAATCTCTTCTTTAGTGAAGTGAAACATCGGGACCATTCAGGGACAGTGGGAGGGGCTGGGGGGCTTGAACTGAAGCCAAGCTTAATGAGATGGAGTTGGAGGCAAAAGTGGAATTGAACTGTACCTTGTTAACTGGTGAAAGCTGTGAACTAGGTGGACTTACTGGCCAAGAATTCTTTCCTTTTGTTGAAATTAACTACAGGGGAAAGTTTGAGGTAGTTTTCATGATCTTCAAAGATTATGGAATATTTTTAAAACTTTATATATATTTTTTAAACTTTGAGATGATTCTCAAATTCTGATTGCCAAGTTTCTCACTGCCTTGAAGACACACAATTCATGTTTTGTAAAGGTAAACATTTATTTGTTTGGCCATTTTATTGGGAATCCATGTTGCTACCCATTCTGTCAGGTGCTAGAGAAAAAAGGATGATAATCTGATAATCATAGTACCAGGCCCAGAGTGATTCACATTCCAGTGAGAAGGGCTTGAATTTTTTAGCCCCAGTGAGAAAAACAGAAACCAAGAGACCAGGCAAGCATCACGCATTTTACTTAACTTCTCTGAGCAAATAATTTCTCTTAGGGACCATGACCTATCTTTCCCAGAGAGACTTTTCTGTGGTCCAATGCTGGTTTATTCCATAAATCTCTTCTATAAAAATTTTGCTAGTAGGAAGCCAAGTATCTTGAGACTGAATGTTCAACTGGAATTCAGGATACCTGGGTTTTATGACAGAGAAAGATCTTCTTGAACAGTTACCAAAACATTGTACTCCCCAGTTTCTTCTTTTGTAAAATGGTGATGAGACCTCAGTGAGATTATGGGAACAGAGTGTGACCACATGTAGCTTTGCCTTAACATGTTTTTCAGAAGGAAGGTATCTGTTTAGCATTTTCTGACCATTTGGAAAATCCTAATTTTGGTGGCTTTGCCCTGTCTTAAGAGCCTGACTTCTAAAGTGTTCATGGGATAGAATAATACTGTGCCCAGAATACCATTGGATTAAGTGTGGGATCCTGATGGTCTTTTAGGGTCTCTACAGAGTGAATGAGTCTCCAAAGCTGCGAGCAAAGTGAGTAAATAATATGTTCATAGAGATAAGGAAGAAAATCTTAAACTCTATTTATATTTGTTTTGTCTCATCTGTTATTACTTTCCACAATTATGTGTTTCATAATGCATGTAAAATATTAGAATACTATTACATATATATATATATACCCACTTTATTAATAAGGACACATATATTAGGAGTGCATGCTCAACTTTTCCTTATTGACAGACTTATGGTCAACAAAGTTAGGAGATTCCTGTTTTAGAGATGGAACAACTAGTTATTAGAAGTATAATTCCCTTTAGTCAAAAGTTGATAAAGTGTCCAAACAAAGTTTAATTCAAATCCTCTTTACCGGGTGCCTGGGTGGCTCAGTCAGTTAAGCCTCCAACTTTGGCTCAGGTCATGATCTCACATTCGTGGGCTCGAGCCCCATGTTGGACTCTGTGCTGACAGCTCAGAGTCTGAAGCTGGTCTTTGGATTCTGTGTCTCCCTCTTTCTCTGCCCTTTCCTGCTCATGCTCTGTCTCTCTCTGTCTCAAAAATAAATAAAACATTAAAAAAATTTTTTTTAAATCCTCTTTATTATGAACTTAGGAAGCCCTCTAGAGTTTCTGTTATTTTTCTATTTTAATGTGTTTATACTCTGAAACTCTGGTTTGGAGAGGTACTCTGAAATCTGAAAGCCTTTTTTTTTTTTAAACACCAGCTTTCAGGATTCTTTTATAGCATGGGAAAGGCTACAAAAATGAAACACACATGGGGATTCTGGGTGGCTCAGTCAGTTAAGCGTCTGACTTTAGCTCAGGTCATGATCTTACAGTTCATGAGTTTGGGGTTCATGAGTTTGAGCCCTGCCTTGAGCTGTCTGCTGTCACCACAGAGCCTGCTTCAGATCTTGTCCCTCTCTCACTGCCCCTCCTTTGCACACATGCTCTCTTTCCAAAAAATGAATAAATATTTAAAAAAATGAAACACGTGGATGCATTCTTCAGAGCATTTCTTGACCCTGCAGGATACTTGCATCTCCAGATCCTCTGTCCTCTCTTTCCCCCTTATTGTGAGCTTGGGGGAAGCTGACCACAGTGACTGCATCGTCTAAAGTTCTTTGGTTTCTGACTTCTGTTTCACGTGGGCAATGAGAAGGCCTGGAAGGGCACAGATAACGGAAGAAGAGAAAGCATGGAATGTTTATGACCTCAGCTCCCTCCTGACAAGATGGCAAGTTGGCCGTGGCTGACTTCCCACAACCTCTGTCCCCCAGATCTCTCCTACAGGCACAGGTCACCTGCTTCCCAGTGCTGTTCCCTCCTCTTGCTTGTTCAGGTTCATAGAGAGTAAGAACAATCTTTCTATTGCTGTGTTGTCTCTTGTTGGTTTCCTAAACCCTGCCCCTGGGTTGTAAATAGATCTTTCAGTAAAGTCTCCTTAATTGTTCCTTTTGGCTTATATCAATTTCCTGTCAGGACCCTGAGTGAATCTCCAGTTCAACTCACCTCTTTTACTAAACTGCAGGAGATACCTAGGTGGATTATTTATGGACCCAGATCTGGCTATGCTCCAAGTTTATTTGTTCTTACATTCAGAGAAGGTTTTTGATGTTGTTCTTATTAAAGCAGAGTTGTTGTTTTTTAATATGTGCCGTACTCAACTTCCAGCAGAAAATATTATGCCCATGTTTTTTCTTACCTGGAGCATTCCTGGAAAAGGAAGCCAGTATCTATTGAGACAACTACCTTTCAGGAGGTCACACAAACAAGGATATTATCAGGTAAAGAAAAATTACAACATACAGGGATAATGTGCTTAATAGAATTAGATGGCAAGTTTATTTGGAAACCAAGTGCCAGACATGTCCTGGTGGAGTTAGCTGGCCTCCCAGGGAATGCATATAGTTGGTTATAACATAGTTTAGATACATAGAGATCCAAACTTAGGAGGAAAATATGCCGTGTATTAAGTTTAGATGTATAAAATAATCTAACAGTGCTACTACCACTAACAATAATACCTAGCATTTTGTGTTTTGTAAGTATTAACATATTTAATTTTCATAGGAGCCCAGAAAGTAGGCACTATTGGTATTGTCTTTTGTTTGTTTGTTTGTTTGTTTGTTTGGTTTGGTCAAAGACACTAAAGAATGCAAGAAGAAATTCACTCAAGATGTAAATCTATGCAGTCTAGCTCTACATATAAGCTGATGATTTCATATATAATGTTGACTTAACAGAAAACATTTTATGAAAGAAAATAATTAATCTTCCTCTTCACCATGTAATACATTTGCCTCATTTTTAGAGTAACAAAATGAGTTTTATTGCTAGACTTTTTTTTTCCATTCTAGGAAGTCCTTTTCAGCAGTTACAATTGGATCATTTCAGAAAGAGAGAAAAAGGAATTCTATACTTCCTGTGAGATATATTTAAAGGGATATATTTTTAACAGAGAGGGCTTTGGCTTTTAAACAGTTAGAATATTAGTACAAGAGTCCTTTTTGAAGCAAATAAAATTACGCTTTAAAGTCGAGACCTAATTGTCCAAACCTTCTCTCAGGCTGGTCACATATCAGTGTTTTAGTTGTCAACTAATAGTCTGGGCTGTGTAAGGAGCAGAGACGAATATTTCAACTTAAGTTTACCATTAGAAAGCCACTTGGAAACCTACTCTCTTGGAGAAGCTGTGAAATCTCTCAGATGTTTAAAATATGTCACATTGGCTGTGTGTTGTTTTTTTTTTTTTTAAATCACATTCAACTGTGAGTTTCTCCTGGGAGGAAACAGATCTGGTTGGCAAACTGTGGTCCTAACCGTGGTTGGGGTGTGTGATTTATCCTGCATGGAGCACATGGGAGGGGCCAGCGAGCTCTGGGTTCTGGTCTGCTCTGAGGCTGAGCAGGCCCTGGCCTTGCTCCCAAAATCTGGCTGCGGATGTCTTTTGGGCCAGGCTGTATCGTAGATCAAATACATTTTGTCAGAAGATCTCTTATAACATCGTAGGATTACCCTGCGTTTCTGAGACTAAAGTTCAGACTCTGTAGAAATAGCATTTCCCATAGAATTCACAGTGTAAGATCTATCAAAAGAGTAAAGAAAAGAGAAAAAAAGTGCATGTCACGTGAGATCATTATTAAGAAAGAGAATGATTTTCTGATGGAAAATTCCAGGCTCCCTTTGAACAACTGCCTTGGAGAATGTCCTTAGGAAACAGAGGTCTTACATCTAATGTCATTAACTATGCTTATAATTTCCTCTGAGTCTTTATAGGTGGGAGTCAGGGTGTGGAATGTACAAATATTGCACAAAAATTGCAGCATAGTGATTGCTTCCTTTGCCAATCCACTTTCCGGAAAGTCATGAAACATTGCAATGGCATGTGTGGTATGTACAGAAACTTAAGCTTTTACCTTTATTTAACCTCACAAACTAGGTCTGACCTAGAGTCCGAATCATATGCATACTAAGACAACAAATAATTTGAATGAATTTGGAAATTCAAGGCATGAGTGTTGTGGACAAGATTAAATTTTCTCTGTCCACAGAGATCTTCCTCAACCCTACTCCTGCTTGACATTAAGGAAGAGATATTGTCTGTGGAAAAGAAACCAAAAATAATGTTGAGTCAGAGCCTGGGCTGTAACCCACATTACCCTTTGTTGATTTGTCCACTGAAGTTGTGAAACTATTGTGAGCTGAATTGTTGAGAGGCCAGCACTAATGGGGCCAAAGGTCACTGGTCTGGTTTTAGTTCTTGAAACTGTCATAACTCCACCCCATCTGGCACAGTTAAGTCCTTTCCCATCAGGTTATAGGGTTCTCAGAACTGATATGGAGCCTGTAGCTTGATGTTCCAATCAGATGACTGAAATTTGGTATCAACTCAACTGTTCTTTGCTCTGAGACCATGAACAATATGTTTAAGTTCTATCTTAGCCTCAGTTTTCTTTCCCAAATGGTTTTTGGAATCATCATAATTTCACCACCTGAATTCTTAGCCCATTGATGATAGTTAATATAGTTTACATTTCTTGTTCCCGTGCAGTGCCTTGCATGCTGCCAGATATTAAGACAGAATTAGAGAAGTCCTTATTGACTTACACTGGGCCACCAGAATAAGCTGAATGATGGTAAATTTCCTCTATAATATCAAATAATAATATCAAATAATAATACTGATAGTAATAGTAGTAGAGCTGCTAATGTGTGTCAACAGCATAGCATTTCTTGAAGGTTAGTATTTATTTTGATCCTCAGTACAACCCTCTGATTCAGGTATTATTACCATGTCCAACTTATGACTGAGGAAACAGAATAAGGACACTCAAGTTACTTGACCAAGATCAACAATAAAGAAGTGACAGAACCAGGAATTGCTTAAGCTTAGTTCCAAAGTTAATGATATTTAATCACTACCGATCTTCCCTGGATTTGGACATCTAGGCATTTCTATTATGTATGAGTATCTCTTTATTTAATCTGTTTGACTACTGTAGAGTATTGAACAGATGCAGATTGGTCTAGTAAAGTAGAGAAAGTAAAAATAGAATATGATTTTACTTGACTTTGCTTTGTTACTAGCCTCCAACCATGAGAGAGTTTCAGAAGTTGAGAAAATATAAAGTTTTCCGGCACCTATTTCCTTGGTCTGTCTCCTTTATAAACAAAGTAAATCAGATTGTCATGGGTTTATTTATACTCTTTGGGGGAAAGATCTAGTTTGCTCTCATTTAGATTTTTGGATTAAAGCTGATTTCCATCCAAAGGTAGTTTGGTAAATTTAAAAATTCAACCTGCAAGCAACCTCAAACTAACCACATTCTTGAGTAAAGGCATGAATGCTTTTAACTTTCATTTGTCAAAGATCACTTTCTCCTCTGGTTCTTCATACCTTTAGGGCATTATTGATGCAGCTTTCTTCTCCACCAGATCTTTTCTCACAGTTGCCTTAAAAACGTTTCCATCTGTCTTTATAACTGGAACACCATGAAGGAGCCTAGTTATTGGGAAAGTTTACTAATTTTTTGGACATCTTTTAAATGTTGGTGCTATGAACCAAATTTTGCAACCCATCCCCTTCATGTTGAAGTCCTAACCTCCAATGTGACTATTTTTGGAGATGGGGCTTTTAAAGCATAACAACAGTTAAATGAAGTCATGAGGGTGGGGCCCTAATCCAATAGGTTCGGTGACTTTATGAGAAGAGGGGAAGAGATTTCTCCCTATCCCTCCACTCCCTTAACCCTCTCCCCCACCTTTTCCTTTATCTCCTCTGCACACAACTAGGAAGGGTTATGTGAGCACATGGAGTGATTGCAGCCATATATATACAAGCCAGGAAAAGAGCCCTTACGAGTACCTGACTATCCAGGCACCTGATCTTGGACTGCCGGCCTCCAGAATTACAAGGAAATACATTTGTGTTGTTTAAACCACCTAGACTGTGATACTGAGTATGGCAGTCCCAGCAAACTAATACATATTCTTTTAGGTATTTGGAACATTGGTGTGAGCAATGGGTGTAATTTTTGAGTAAAACAAGCCTTCTTAGTACCTTTGATATCATATCAGCACTCAAAGTTTTGAAGGGCAAACAGAATTTTATTCTAGTTTTGCTTAGAATAATAAAATCATACCAACCTTAGGTATTATCTATTCCATATTCTCATTTTACATATGAGGAAATTGAGGCATGGATGGGGGGACCACAGTAGTTAGTTATAAGGTTTGTACTAGAATTCAAATATTATATTTCCATTTGTTTATTCCTGCTGCCATACAAAATGTTTTATCTTGTTTTTATCTTTTTACCATTGATTCAGCTGTACATTTGTGCTTCATAACCTTCAGTGTCAATGTGTTTTACCTTTAAAAAATATTTTGCTTGTTTCCTTAATGCTTACTTCAGAATATATTCCTCTACATGTTTTTACTACCTTATAAATCACATGGTTTTCAAGGATTACTCTAACAAGATTTCCCATTTCTTGTACGCTTTACTCACTTAATAAATAACAGCGGTTTTCACCTATGCATTTCAGCTTCATTAAAAGGTTGATTTTGCTGAAAGGAACATGTGATATTTTATTTAATGTACTAAATTTGTAGTTATAGACTGTAATTAAGTTTTGGTCACTGTCCTTAAATTTTTTCACTCTTTATTACTAGACACTTCCCCCCACCCGCCCAGTTTTTTTCATGAAAGAAGGTCTCTGGCTGTTTCCATTTTTAATTTTGCTTTCCTGAGCTACAAAAAAGCTTTTGTTATGCCCTCACAAGGAGTGCTGATGCCTTGTGAAGTCTACGGATGGCTTTGTCAGATCGTCTTGGCACAACCTCAAATAAGTACTCAATCTTGGTAGATTGATGCTGTGTATAGACATGCATGGTACTTTGTAGGCGTTTTGAAGACCATCTCTGATCTTTCTCAGATAAGGTAAGTTTAATCTCAATATCAAATTGAAGAGGTACAGAACCCCTCTTTCAGTGGTTAAAAATAGATTTTAATCAAAGGGCTATCATGATGTTGACAGCAAATGTTTCTAGGGGACCTAAAAGTTTACAAAGTACTTTCACATACATGACTTCACAAGCTCTTCACTTTAAGCATGTGAAAAGTTTATAGGATGACTAATATTACATTCATTTTGGACATGATGAGATGGATAATGTGAAACTGTAAATGCCTGACTCAGGACGAACCAACATTGTGAATTAAAATCCATAATTTTTGGTCTCCAGTTCTTTCTTTTTTTGTCCTCTATGTGATTTCTTGCTCATTGCATCTCTACATCATTAGGATATTAGTTTCTTTAGAAAATTTTTTGCTGAGTTTTTGCTAGGCTATGAGGATAGAAACATAAACTTGGGTTAAATAAAATTTGACTATTAGTTCCAGCTACTAAGCAGTTATTTTTAAAATCACTAGTTGCTTAACTTAGCTCCATTTTCAAACTAATTTATGTGATTGGAGATAGCGTCAGCTAGTCATGGTCTAACTTGAATTTCAATTCTTTTTTTTAATGTTTATTTATTTTTGAGAGAGAGGGAGAGAGAGAGGGAGAGAGAGAGGAGGAGAGAGAGAGAGAGAGAAAGAGCAGGGGAGGGGCAGAGAGAAAAGGAGACACAAAATCCAAAGCAGGCTCCAGGCTCTGAGCTGTCAGCACAGAGCCCAGTGTAGGGCTTGAACCCAGGAACGGTGAGATCATGACCTGAGCCGAAGTTGGATGCTTAAACAACTGAACCACCCAGGCACCCCATGTACAATTCTTATACACAGTGCTCTACTGGGTAAGAAATGGCACTTACAGCATATCTGAACCTCTGTCACTGTTTATGAGGGTCCATTTGACAATATATTCCAGCTTAGAAACTTGGAAAGAGACTGATACTGTGGAAGTTAATAACCTTTCAGACGTACCTGGCTTTGGAGCTTGACTTTCACATGAGGCAAGATACTTAACCTCTGTTAAGTCTCATTTTCTTCAATATAACAACGACAACAAAAAGAAATAATAATAATATCTTTATCATGGGCTTGTTAGAAACATTTAATAAAATAAGAAAATGATTTTGCACAGTGTAAACCCTTGCTCCCAGAAGTTTATCTTCCTAAAATCAAAGCTAACCCAAATTCAGAATCTCAAATATTTCTTGCTTCTATTATGAAGTCCAATGTTTTGGTTGAATACTCAAAATTCTTCAATCTTCTCCCATTGTACCATTCCAAATTTTACCCCTTTGCATTTTCATGCAACTTTCATTCCAGCCACACTAGAAAGGCCACTGTCCCTCCCCATTGACACTGTCCTTCCTGTTTTACCAAATGTTTATATATATATTTTTTATCCTATTGTCATTTGTTGGAATACCCACTCCTCCTACTAGCGAAGCCCCACACTCCTGCAAGATGAAGAACACCAAATGTTTATTGCTCCACCGTATGTTTCTGGGGCACTTTTTCCCTTGTGTCTATTGCAGTATGTTCTGACCTTAATTATATTTCTTGCCCACAGCCCTGACTCTGGCACTAGATGTCGAGTTTCTTAGAGCAAATATTCCATTTTATTCATCTTTTCATTCCCAGTGTCAGACACAGAGCAAGCAGATAGTCAATAGCCATTAGACTGAATTGAATTCATCAATTAATTCATAAGTTATTATGGAATATCTACTATGTGCCTGGGAGAATGCATTGGACAATAGAACTTTGCTTGCGAAATATTTAAAGTTCACTGAGTAAAAACTTGAAAGATAAACACTTAGTGAACTTTTGCTTAATTAAATGAGATGATCACTATAAACAATTAAATGAGATGATCACAGTGCCTGGAATATCACAGATTCTCACAGACTTTAGTCCTTTTACTCAAAGGAGGAAATATTCTCAAATCTGAAACAATGAGAGGCGTGAATTTTCTTTGAGACGATTGTCCAAAACTTAAGAAATTGTTTATCAAGCCATTTGAAATAATAGTTAGATAAACAGCTTGTTCAGCCAGTTTCACTCTGGTGACTTTAATGTCCTCTGAAAATGTTTGAATTTTGAGTTAGAACATTTCCAGAGAATCCCAGGCAATCCATATCCTACTGGCCTTCAGCTGATAGATAAATTCTAACATCAATTTTTATTTTGTTTTCAATTTGAGCTGATCCAACAAATTAATAAGCATGGAAAAAACAATTATAGAATAAACTAAAAATATGTTTATATAGGTGGAACTAATCCTTACTTGTATATTTTCTCCCTTTCCTACTTGAAGAATACAATTTGAACCTCACTAACCAAAATTTATAAAATTAAATATTTTATGGAGCCTATTTACTCATAACTCTTAAGTAACTACAGATGCAATAAACTGGTTTGATTCCCTTGGTAATATTGATCAGCTACCTTATATTTACCCAAATGGGTTCATCCTTATATTCTTTGTCTTGGGGTTCAAAACAATATATCCACCTTTCTGCTTTGGTCTTGGTGTGCAAGCTGATACCATTTTGGGGAATCTATCATATTGATTAGTAAGATTGCCTAAGAGAAAAGCATTACTTTTTGGATATCAGGTTAGAAAAGCCAAAATTAGAAGAAAAATAAATTGTATCTCAGTAACCCTAAAGCAAAACTAAATTCTTTTCTTTTAGAAGAAAGATGTAAGACATAAGACAGCTCTTAAGTTGTGAGAAGTAAATCAGCGTCATTAATGTGACCAAGTAAATGCTTGGTAAGGGTTAGCTATTAATATTAAAACTAGACCTTCAATTGCAAACTTTGAATCAATCTCCTGTTAATATTTAATCTTAATTTATGTTAATTATAATAGTAATCATGCATTGTTTTCATAAAGCACATATGATTTGAATTGGTGATAAGGCATTACAAAGAAGATTGGCAGAGAGATAACCTTTGGGAAGAATGCAGAGACTTATGCATTTATTCATGCATCCACCTGTCTATCCATCCGTCCACCCCAGATTTCCATTCACTTACTCAATACATGTTAGATTCGTAACTCCATTATGCCAAACTACGTTGTGTCAACTTGCCTAAGCTGAACTTCACTTTCCAAAATTCTTGTTCTTATGTTTCCCATCAGAGTGGGTCACAAGAGAGCTTCTGGTATGAGATATGAAGGGTGAAAGTGAAATAACAGCCTTGGTGTAGCTCACACGCATTGTCTTATCTGCTGCTACACTTATTGGTGTAAGGTAGTGCTCAGGCCTGCAATAGCCTTCTCTTAGATACATCTTTGTCTGCTCTGCCTCCTAGACCAGGTGTATGTGTTTAGCTCTGTGATGAAGAGCCCAGCAAGACACTGACACCCTAAAGGTCAAAGTCAGCAAGAACTGACACAGGTTTCACACTGTCCTGGGCTCCCATTGCTGCTGTTCCCCACTCATCCTTGTTCTTCCCCCCTTTATATTATCTTCCCTTCCCAATTATATGCCTTGCAGACTTCAAGCTTTAATATTAGACATGAACTCAATAACCTATAGAAATTGCTTACCCTGCTCTCACAATTGCATATGGTCAAATATCTGTAACAAATCTTCTCATTAAATATATGTCCTAGAGGTTCTCCTTTTCTGATTGAACCTGGACTAACCCACACACCTAGCCTCACATCTCTGTCATCATTGAATCATATTATTTTACAAGGAAAGGAATAGAATTTATTCTAAATAACTCCACGAACACACCATACTTTTCTTCAGAGGGAATATATTTGCTGCTTAGTTCAGAAATACTCTATTTAGCTTCAGGTTTTTTTTTTTTAATTTATTTGCTTTTATCCTATGGAAACTGTAATTCGTAAAACTGATGATTCCATTTTGGCCTGACTTTAAAAATCATATTTCCAAATATTTCTTTGCCTTTTGGCTAGCTTTGAACCCTGTGACTATTTTGTTGACTGACGACTTTATTGTGTTTACTGACCCTTAAATTGTATCTTCCCCGATTTCCTCATCTGCTTCAAAGTATAATTTATCCTTTTATTATATTTATCTCAGTTTGCTACATTAAATTACCCTTTTGGAGGGGAGGGAAGTAGGTACAAACAATAAGTGAAAATGAATTGGTCAGTATTTTCTTCAGTTTACTATTTGTAACATACATAGATATAAATTTTAATTTTAACTATGATGTAGAAATAAGAAGTTTTCTAATTTCTTACATATATGGCATTATAAACTTCCAAAGGAAGAATTCTAATGAATAGAGTAAAACTAATACTATATGCAAGAATGCATAGCTGTCTAACTGAACATGTGTGATGGTCAATTGTCTTTTTTTCACTCATCTATCATTCATTTCTTAATTGATTTATTCAAGCAACAGAATCAGCTATTTTATACTATTGAGGAAAAGTGTGAAATGCCAGAAATATAATTTTCCTGCACACTGACTAATGGGGAACACAAATGAAGAATGTAGAATAATACAGCACACGATGTGCTAAGCACTACATCACACACAGGTACAGACACAGACTGAAGGTGAAGTGTTCTCAACTCAGGAATGGATGAACTCAACTCAGGACGGGGTTGTCAGGAAAGGTCTGCAAAGTGTAAACCAGGACTGAGTTTGGAAGAGAATAAATGAGTAAGAAAGAATAGAAAAATGTTGAGGGAAGCATAGAGAGGCATGAAGAAAATACACCATTTTGAGACTTACAAATAGATATCAACATGACTGTATGTTAGAATGTGTAGGTGGATGAAAGGGATGGATTTGTAAGCACTCAATGTGTCTTACTAACAAGTTCGGTCTTTATCCTAAGGGCAAATAAAGTGCTAGAAGAATTTTTAAGTGGGTAACAATTTCACATTTAAGTTCACCTCCACATGTATACCTTAATAATCATCTCGAATTTAACATGGGTCAACAGAGACCATTATTTCTTCCTGAGACTCTGTTGTCCCTCAGGCTTTCCTGTCTCAAAAAATGGTAATGTTGTCTGTTTAGTGCTCAAGCCGAACATTTAGGCATCTTTCCTGTTTTTCTTTTTTCCTTGCCCTTCACATCCAATGCACTCTCAATCCACTGACTAACTCCTAAACGTATTTTGAATTCATACACTCCTCTGCACACCCACTTCTAGTGAGCCAAACTAAGTCATTTGTCTCTCTTTTTTTTTTCTCTGTTATTACAGCTTTCCAGGTAATTTAGAGTACCTACTCAGTCTTTTTTTTTTTTACATACTCATTTTAGTTATCTACATCAGATCTATCACTCTCTGATATTATGTTTCCTTGCTGTCTTGCTTATTTTTATCTGTGTCCTTTTAGAATGTAAATTCCCTGATACTAAAAACTGGTTCTGTTCACCAACACATAGAACAGTAACTGGCAATGAGAATGCACTTAAGAAATTTGTGTTGCCTTAATGGATACAGATGCAAGAATGATTATTCTGGAGACAGGATAAACAATGGTTTCCAGAGGGTCAAGTCTAGGTATAAAAGTAGTTCAAAGGCTGTTTAGCAAACACTGCTTCCTTTGCCCACTCTGCTGGTTTCAGCTGATGCTCTGTTTGGCAGTTCTGTGCACGGGGGGGGGGGGGGGGGGGGGGGGGGGGGGGGGGGGGGGGGGGGGGGGGGGGGGGGGGCAGCATGCTACCTGAAGTGCCTAACTATGTCAGCTTTTCTGTCTCAGAACATATTTTCAGAGTAGCCCAGAAGTTCCGGTGATTTAACACTCCTGGGGCCGCCCTTTCAATGAGAAAGGAGAAGGGATGTGGAAAGGCAGGAAGGGGTAAAGATCCACTTCCCATCCTTCAGAGGGAAAATTCTGAGGTACATTCTCCATGTTTCTGCAGAGTTTTTCCTATACCACTGAGCTCCATTACCCACAGAGAGAAGCAGCACAGTAACACAGCTTTGATTGCTTTTTTCTTTCTCCCCTGGCTCACTCTTCCAGCTCTCTTATTCCTGCCCTCTGGGATCACCTCACCAATCAAATATGCTCACCCAAGTCCTGGTCTCAGATTTTGCTGTCGCAGGAAACTCAAATTAATATAACTCTTTTTCATTAACGTTTGCAAGAAGAGAGGAAATTTGCAAGCTCTTTGGTTGTGAAAGTGAGAGGATTTGGGAACTTTTTAATGGGATGATGAGGATTAATATAGGAGAGGGAATTCAAGAATTCTCATGTGTATGTTGGTGTAATCCATTCTGATGGGAAAGAGATCAGGAGAGGCATAAAATGAGTAGTTAAGTGTTCTAGTACAACAACCAAGGGCAAAAATCCAGAAAGTAGTTAAAGATGAGAGTTTGAGCCTCAGGAAAATCCTGTAAAGCAAGTAAAGTTTCTCAGAGTCAGTTTCAGCTTGGTGTGGGAAATAGTTGAAGTCAAAGCAAAGAGACAGCCCCAAATGGAAGATGGGTAGAATGAGAAAACAAGAGGAAAAAGAACAGATTCTTGTGCTAATGACCCCTCCAAGTCCTGAAATAAAGAGAACAAAATGTCCACATTTGAATGGCTTTAGCTATTCAATGCACTAGTGTTCTACTAATTATTTATTGATGCTTTGCACATACAGTGGTCTATGGTCCACTATTTGAAGGTAGCTGAGACATACAGTTTTCAATGAAGTAAAGTTTTCACATTTTAAGATCTAATTTGAGAAATTTCACAAAGGGGGAAATGTGTAACATTTCTCAACATTATTTGATGTTATTTGATATTTTTCTCGCTTAAGAAACCACAACAAATAATCTTTAGTAAGCATTAGTTTAGCTGCACTTGAAATTTTTGTTTAGTTATAGTATCTGATGCTTACATTATCTAAAATTGAAATGGTCTCCAGGAACGGTCTGTTTGCTGACCTCAAAGAACTTGAATGAACTTCAATGAACTTCCAGATTTCAGACATTCTATATATTATAATAAATGTAAATGAAACAGAAATTTATTTTGTCAAACAAACCATTGCATTAAAACATTCTTAGCACAGTTTAAAGTGTGTTAGAAAACACAGGAAAATATTCACAAGTTTAGAGGTTTAGGAGATAAATTAAAAAAAAAACTATTTGGGATATCCATACCAGATTGTATGGTACATACATAGCAGAGCATAAACCAGTATTTCCTGGCCACAGGGAGGTTCAGCTGCTGCTGGTCTCCAGGCCTGCAGACTCAATTCCACTTAATGTCTAAACCTAACTGGCCAGATAAGATCTTAGAATGGTAATCTTAATCCAGTAGGCAGTCTTCACCTCTCATGAAGATGTGCTATCCCAAACTACCGCCTGACTCTGGTCTTGGCTCGGATTACTCTCTCTGACCAATTGTATCATTCTCTGATTGGCACTCCTGTTTTTATCCAGGTGAGGAGGCTTGCCTTGAATTCTACCCTGTCTGCTTGTGACTCTGACAACCTGACAAAGTCCTGTTAATCTTTGTCAGGGGCAGGGGTAGAGTATGTGAAAGCTGTCCTTATACTTTAGCTTCTGAAGCCAGACGGATTCTCCTATACCCAGGACTGTAGCATTCCACTGACTACAACTATACCACCACCTTGATGCACTTACTGCTCTATTCATCCATCTTAATATTTACTCCAAAAGATGCATGAAACAAGACTGATTGCCAATTCTTTTTTTTTAATATAATTTATTGTCAATTTGGTTTCCATATAACACCCCTTGCTCATCCCATCAAGTGCCCCCCTCAATGGCCATCACCCACTTTCTTTCAAGGACATTGTGATGTGGATGCTATTACTGAGTAAGCATAATAACTATAAACATATATACATATATACTGAGCATATAGCATATTGTCATCATAGTGGAATCTCCTATACAGATTTTACTAACTGAAACAGAGGGAAAAGGCAGAGAGAGAGAGAGAGGAAAACCTTCAGAGCATATTGTTCAAAACTTATGACTGAGAGAGGGCAAAAAAACCAAAGACACATATTCACTTATTGATTCATTCAACAAATAGTCTCTGAGACCCACTATGTGTCAGACACTGTTCTATATACAGGAAACATAATTATAAAAATAGACATAAAATTCTCTCCCTTGATGGCCATTCAGTAAGCACATTCATAGCACATCTGCTCTTAAAGTAAATTCAGCTTATTTGGAAAGACCCAATTAAGGACAGTAGATGTGTTCTGGTATTCGATTTGAAACTTGTTTTCTTATGATAGACAAAAAGCATAAGTAAGCCAGGGCTAGTTTGTTAGACACAAAAACTATGATCACATAATTGGTTTTATTTGTCTCTATTCATGTTTAGTAAGAATTGAATACAATTTTTGATGTGGGAATTTAAAAAAAATGGGGACATTTTTATATACTATGTTTTCTAAAGAATTAGTTTGTACACAAGCATGACTAATTATAATATAAATAGTAACAAACAGCTTTGATTTAACCACCAACATCAGTCTACTAGAAATTGCAATAGAGGAGAATCAATTCAGGTGCAAGAAATGTTTGAAGCACACCCTTGGGGCTTGTCTCTATTTTCCTCCTTTCCTACCCTCTCTGTTTATCCCCCCCCTGCTCCCACCACTCATTTTTTCCTTTCCAGGTATGTTTTAGAATCTGGTAGGCCTTTCCTCTCTCTGAAAGTTTGTTCTCTACAAAGACTCTCAGACTCCTCTGGCACAAACATCATTTGAATAGCTCAGAGGGAAAATTCACTCATAATCTAATTCTGCTAATGGTTATCTAACCTAATTGCTACTTGATATTGTTTACCACTTCCTCTTTCATAAAATTCTTATTTTGGTTTAACAACACTCTTATTTCCTAGTCTCTTTTCATTCATATTCCTTCCCAGTCCGTTCTGTATTTAACACATCTTAAATATTTATATTACCCATACTCTTTAATTCAGTCCCTTTGTTACTCCTCAGTGAAACATGGTTTTAAGATGCTTAGCTACATGGTCTATAGCTACAGAACCCACTCTGTCATTAATTAATTAATTCACAAATTGACTAAATCTTTCATGAAATGGTTGCTTTCTATCCATAATTCCTGGTCCAACATGTGGCCTCATTATTCTACCACTGCATCCGGAAAGATAATTAAGATTAAAGTATCTCAGAATTTTAAGTCTAATAAAATTCAGTGGGTGACAAATAACAGAGACCACTCTACTCCACTTCAGAAAACAAAAAAGGACTAATTGAAGTACTGCTGTGGCAGCTCAGAAAACCAAGGGTGGAGAGATATTTGGGCCTTAGGAACAAATTGGAACCAGATACTCAAATGTCACTGTTTCTATCTCTTAGGGGACTATTGCCACAATAATGGTGAATAAAAACTTTTTCAAGAAAGCATAATTAAAACAAAATAAAATAAGATAAAGTAAAATATTATAAGTAATGCTACAGCTAAAAAAATAAGGTATATAGAAGCAAGGATTTAATTATTCATTTTTCTTGCTTATAGGCATACAGGTTAGTTTGAGAAGCTTGATTCAGACTGTGGCTTGGATGGGCTGGACTGGGATTTTCTCTAGGTTGTGGATTGGATTTATATATGCTGCATGTGCTTTCTCATCTTTTTGGGACCAAAAGCTACCTGGAATGTGCACTTCTGCTAGTGTACCCCTGAAATTAATACATGAGTCTGAGCAGAAATAAATGGTAGCTATTAAAGCCTCAGCCTGAGGCTGATGTACTGACACTTTGATCCATATCCCATTGGCCAAAGTAAATCATATAGCCAAGCCCAATGTCAGTGACACAAGGAAAGGTACTCCACCTCCAGTGGGAGGCATTGCAAAGTCACCTTGTAAAGGGTGTGGCTATATATGGGGTGGCCATAAAGAATTAGAGAATAATAATCCAAACCGCCATACTCCCTCTATTATCTCGAATTATATATACACAAGAAAAGTATCACAGATTATCCAATTTCTCGGGCTGTAAACCTCAGAAATGCCTTTGGCATATCCATATTCCTGATTACCCATATCAACTCAATCATAAAGTTCCTCTGTTCTTTTTTTCTTAAGTTTATTTATTTCTTTATTATGAGAGAGAGCACACCAGCAGAGGAGGGACAGAGAGAGGGGGGAAAGAGAGAGGAGCCCAAGCAGGCTCCACACTGTCAGTGCAGAGCTCAATGTGGGCTTGATCTCACAACTAAGATCATGACCTGAGCTGAAACCAAGAGTCCGACACTTAACTGACTGAGCCATCCAGGCACCCCTCCTGTGTTCTTCTCTCTAACTCCCATCCCTACTTTCTTTTCTTTTTTAATGTTTATTTTGAGAGAGAGAGTGCATGAATGGGGGAGAGGGGCAAAGGGAGAGGGAGAGAAGGAATCCCAAGTAGGCTGTATGCCAAGCGCCGAGTCAGGGCTTTAGATCTCACAACACTGGGATCATGACCTGAGCCAAAGTCAAGTGTCAGACACTTAACCTACTCAGCCACACAGGTGCCCCCATGACTTTCATTATTATTACTACTGCTTGACTTTAGGTTTTCCTGCTTTTATATTACTATATAAATGTAGGTTTTATTGTATGTATATTATTATACAATATAAATGTGCTTATATAAAATAGAAACACAATTAAGATATATGTGTATATATGTATCTTACAACTAATATTATATATAGACTCTCACTATATCCTCTGAACTGATTTTCCTGCTCCAGCCTTCCCCACTGTAACCCACTGACCATGCAGCACCTAGTGCTGCACATTTCACTTTCTAAGGTAGGCTTCTATGATTTTATATTCTGATAGATCTTTAATTATTTCTCATTTTCAGAGATTAAAATTCTTTAGCGTGGAACAGAAGTCCATTCATAGCATTCTCTCAACTCAGTTTTCAATTTTCATTTGCTTCTGTCACCCAGGATGAACCTATGCTTCATTCAAAAATAATTCCTTGTTATTCCTGGATAGCTCTGTGTACCTGCATATGCATTTCACTCTTAGGATGTCCTGTTATCTACCTCTTACATCTCTGCCTGTGATAGCTGTTTTAGACCCAGCCTCAAACTTTATGTCTTCTGGGAAGCCTTAACTGTGTCAGACCTTCCCATGCCCCGCCACAATACTTCACTTATCAAACATATTATTTGCCACATTACTGGAATGAATATTCACTATAAAGCATTTTATACACCACATTTATTTTCATCGCTGCTTTAACCCTTTGAAGTGGGCATTATCTCTACTTTACTGATGAAGAAATCACGGTTCGGAAAACTTAAGTAACTTAACCAAGGTCAATGTGCTTAGTAAGTGAAAAGGATAATGTTCAAAGCCAGGTGCACTGGACCTCATGGAATGTGTTTATAAACATTACATTATAATGCTTCACAATACATAATTACACATTTATACATCTCTCTGTTTTCTAGTGCTGTGATTTAATCAAAACAAGGACCTGATTTTTCTCATTTTTACATCACTATCAGCCAGTGCCCACCACCAGGTGTCTGTTGAGCAAATTTATAGCATGAACAAGTAAACACTAAAGTGAAGTGTCGTGAAAGAACGTATTGTACACTGACAGATCCCTAGGAAGGTTACAGAAAAACTAGGGAGAGATAGAAAAAGACCTGGAATGGTTAGATTAGAATTGAGAGAGAACTTGGAAAGAGTAAACTGTAAGCTTTTTACCAAGGGAAATCTTTACGGATCAAAACATGTGCCCTCCAGAAGTTCTAGCATGCTAAAGAAGGCAATCTCCATGTATTATAGTGCATGTTTTATTTCATTTTCTTCCTGTTGTAAAAATCACTCAGTTCTGCTTGAAAAGGGAAAGTATTTACTTTTGCTTTTAGAATAATTTCCTGGGGGGGGCAGTTAAGTTTATTGGGGAAGGGGGGTGGGAAACTTTAAAATTGGCTTTATTATGCACAAGATTTTGAAAGTGCTGTTAAGATTATCATAAAGCAGCTTCTTTTTTTTTTATAATAGGGGTCTCATTCCTAGCGTCAGCCTGTAATTATTAACATAACCCTCTCGGCACTCTATGGTCATCCCCACCTGAATGTCCTCTCTTGTTTTATCTGTGATCTTTCTTTGGCTTTTATGAGTTTAAAGAGCCCCCGGCTACTCTCTAATGAGACAAAACCTGGTTTCTGTAGCCTAGTCACCCTCTATTGCTTGAAGGGAGGAAGGAGAAAGTTCACTGGAAGGTAAAGAGAAAAAAAAAACAAGATAAAAACCCTGGCAGACCCAATGTCCTTAATGTCCTTTTGTAAGTACCAAGAACAACCTGCCTGATACTGAATTTTTGTTTTGGCTTGACCAAAGTTAAAAAAAAAAGAAGAAGAAAAAGAAAGAAAGAAAGAGAGAAAGAAAGAAAAGAAAGAAAAGAAAGAAAGAAAGAGAGAAAAAAGAGAAAAAAAAAGAAAGAATGAAAAAGAAAGAAAGAAAGAAAGAAAGAAAGAAAGAAAGAAAGAAAGAAAGAAAGAAAAAGAAAGAAAGAAAAAGAAATTATAGCCCTACAATATTTCCCCTTGGGGGAATTAGCCTTATCTTGATGTTCTCTATCTCTCCTGTGATCTCTAACTGCTGACAAATCTGCTGAACAACAAGCCAGTGGTGTTTCCTTCTGGACCCCCAAGTTCTCTTCTTATAGCCGTTGGCCTGGGGTGAGGTTTTTCGATCAGTGTCAGCTTCAAGCCAGCAGCTTGCATCCTACTGCAAAATTTATGGAGCATGCTGATGAGAACAATGTGGCTCCCTGGGAAGATTACTAGGAATTGGTGGAGGAATTTTGTAGGGTCTGAGCTCTGCAGCTGGCCGTCGATTGTTCCTTCATCTGGTTGGACTTCAAAAGGCTGCTTGTCTTGTTATCTGTTTTGCACCCCTAACCAAAAGATACTTTGGGAGTCAAGACACTTCCTAGAGTACCTTAGAGTATTTTCTGCAACCTTGTCTCTTGTTTTGCAGACCCCACTCCTTATCCAAGCTTTCTACGGTGACAGGGAGAGAAAAAGGAGTCATGCGTTGGGTTGTTTACCTGAGCTGTCTCAAATGCAGGTGGCCAGGAGGTAAGAGAATGAAAATGTATTAAATGGCAGTGAAAACACTGGCACAGAGTCTACCATGTAGTATACACTGAATGATTACTTGGAGAGGAAATCAAGTATAGACTCTGGAGTCAGATTGCTTGGCTATTAATCCTGCTTCTCTCTTCGTTATCAGCTGCAAGAACACAAGCAGTATATTAACTTTAATTAGTGTTTCAGTTTTGTCATCTACAGCATAGAGACAAAAATAACAAGGCCGACTAGGGATGGTGTAAAGAGCATGCAGAACAATACGTGCACATTCTTATACCTGGCCCATTGCAAGTGCTTAGTTAATGTTAGTTATCTGTTGAACAGGACAGTAAATGAATAAGAAAATGGATCCCAGCCATTTTAAGAACCCACTTTCTCTCATTCTTCAAATAATATCTGACATGGCTAAACACAGCCACATCACAGCCACAACATACCCATTGCATTTCTGAGAGTGACCTGAGGAGAAAGATTTATCTGGTGTAACATTATTTAATATACCACATGTTATATACTATATACAGTATGTGTACTATATTATATACTTATATATTTGTGTATAAATCTTTTTTATATGTTCATTTATTTTGAGAGAAAGTGTGAGCAGGTGAGTGGCACCCAATGTGGGGCTTGATCTCATGAACTGTGAGATCATGATGTTGTAGCCCGAGATTGAACTCACTCAGGCAACAGTCAGATAGAGAG
>NC_043700.1:180226526-180279838 GCF_006229205.1 Suricata suricatta | reverse complement strand
CCTAATACAGTGTCCATTAGAATTGTCAAATCATAGCCCAAATTTTAATGAGATGAAAAGGACATAGATTTTGGAGATAAGATTAAGTGGACATGAACTTTAGATTTTGTTATTTTTATTAGGAGTTTATTTTTTAAGAGCAGTTTTAGGTTCACAGCAAAATTGAGGGAAAGGTACAGAGAGTTTTCATATACCTCTGTACCCCTACACATGCATAACCTTTCCCATTATCAACGGCTCCTAACAGAGTGGTACATTTGTTAAAATTGATGATGAGAAACATACATTGACACATCATAATTACCCAGAGTCCCTAGTTTACAGGATGATTCACTCTTAGTGTTAAACATTATTTGTGTTTGCACAAGTGTACAATGAAATTTATCTACTCTTGTGGTTTCATACAGAGTATATTCACTGTCTTAAACACCTTCTGGTATCTGTCCATCATTCTTCCCCCTGACCCTAGCAACCTCTGGCAACCACTGATCATTTTGCTGTCTCAATAGTTCTGCTTTTTCCAGAATGTCATGACTGGAGTTATACAGTATGTAGCTTTCAGGAATTGGCTTTTTTCATTTAGTAATATTCATTTAAGTTAACTCCATGGCTTTTTATGTATTGATAGGGCATTTCATTTTGCAGCACTGAATAATGCTCCATCATCTGGGAGTACCACTGTTTTCCTCTTTACCCCCATTCACCTATTAAAATGTATCTTGGTTGCTTTCAAGTTTGAGTAGTTATGAATAAACTCCTATAAACATTTGTGTACATGTTTTTGTGTGAACATAAGTTTTCAAACTATCTGGGTAAATACCAAGGAGCATGATTGCTGGATCATATGGCAAGAGTATGTTTAGTTTAGTATGAAACTGCCAAACTGGTTTCCAAAGTGGTTATACCATGTTTCAATCCCATCAACAATGAATTAGAGTTTCTTTTACTCCACAACCTGGCCAGAAACTGGTGTGACTTGTCAGTATTGCATAGGCTTTGTTATATAGTCCAATAGTCCAGAGAAAGTTAATTCATATTTTGACATCTCAGTTTCTTTGTTGGTAATATATGATGTACTGAACTTGAAGCTTTATGAAGTTATTTAGACAGTGTTCAACATGCATTAGTTTTCTTATTTTCTTCCTAAAATAGGAATTTTCTATTTTTCTCTTTTGCTTGAAGCAAAGGAAATGGAACCCTAGGTCACTGATCTCATACTGTCACAGCTTTGTACCTGTGCATCTCTTTCTTCTGCTTTAGACTATTCCTCTTTCCTTTCTTCTCTACCTAGTAAACTTTTATTTTTCTTTCAAGACCTATCTTAAATATCATGTCTGAAATATTACTCATCTCCCTTAGTATTAATGTAGTGAAGAACAAACACTTGGAGGAATATACTTTATCAGACATCATTTCAACCATTTGCTGGATTATTATTTTTAATTTTCACAACATCATGCACTTTAAATATCTCCCTAAAATTGGAGAAGTAAAATGGGAGACATAAGATCACACCATTCACAGGTAACAGAGAAGTAAAGGGTCTGATATTCTAACTTCAATTTATATAACCTTAAAGTCCCTTGCAAATTTCTTTTCATTCTCCTGTTTGCCTCTGCTCCCAGAGGGCTTTGTGTTCATCTTTCTTCTAACATTTATGCAAATTCAGTAGAATCATTTTCACATCTCATCTTCCCTAATAAACTATGGATGTCTCAAAGTTAAGGATCTTAGCTTGTTGATCATTGCATCTCACCTCCTGAAGCACTCTATGTATACATTGTATATTTAGCCAGTGCTTGGGTTAGCATATGCACCAAATACTGACATCCAGTTTTCAAATAATCAGTTTGCCATACAATGGAGTTATTAGCAAAAGGATTCTTAGCAGGATGTGATTTTCCTCTGCCATTCAGTAAATTCTACAGGACAAAGAAGGGCTTTAGGAGAAATGCATCATTTTAAATATCAGTTATCAACAACCACAAGAACAAACATATGTTCTGTTTAAAGTCATATCTTTACTGTAACTGTCTGTAAATTTCCACATAATCTACAAATAGTCGCATTTTCTTGACAGCTGTCAGTACTTAAAATTTCAGTCTGGACCATGCAGACTTATGCACATTATTCATGAGTCTCCCCAGTACAGTATTTATAGAGAGATCAATGAAAAGATGGTCTGTGGGATTTACATAAATAAGTTTTAAAAGATTCCACATATTCTCACATCCTATTATTATACAGAAAATTAATTAAGTCAATTTAATAAGAAGCCAAAATTTTCCATTAATGGTAACTATTAAAAACTTTAAAAATAACACCTTTTCAACCACATATAGAAGAACAAAATTTACTGACCTTATTTGATTGGTTATCTATTTTTGTAAGTCCCCGAAGTAGCAAACAATTACTCTTGTCAGTTTTTGTTACAGTCTTGGAAAGATCTAGGGCAAACCTTTTTCATTTTTTTCTTTCTTCATCATGTTTAAATGCAGACAACAAGGACACTTCACAGGCTTATGCCAAAGACATCAATCGTTTTTTAATGAGGCCATAACCCTGAGTAGGTCATGGAATATTAAAAATAAATGAACATATTGCTGTCACTGGGGATTGAACTCTCTCGGCTGAAGGGTATCGATGAGGAAACACAATACCAGGACACAATACACTGAACTGCCTACGTTTCAAAAGGCAGTTAATTAGTAGGCGCTATATGAACAGCCTCCTTGCCCATGTCCTTGGTGTGCTCAAGTCATGTCTGTGTCAATGAGAGAACCTTGCGCTGCTCTTCTCAATAGAGAGCCAATTGGCTGAGACACATGACCAGGCTTTATCTACACAGTCAATTGGGAGAATTAAAAGGTCAGTCACTGAATAGTAAAGATTTCCCTCTTAGTAGCCTTGTCTAACAAGCAGATGATCTTCATGAATGAGCAAGAATGAGAATGATTGTTTGTGAGGACCTGGACCCAATCAATGGAAACTCTGAGGGAAGGGAGAGTTGAATGAGAAGATAGGGTGTTACTATAATGACATTTAGGCTCTTTATCTTCAGCTCCTCAGCTCTCCCTCCAAACTCATCTTCCACTACTCATTATCACACAGTCAGTGTAGAAGCAAGATGGAGCTCCCTTATTTTCCTATTAACATCTTCTGGGTCTCACCTGCTGGCCGTTGCACATGTTGCTCACTTTCTCTGGGATATTCTTGCTTATCCTACTGGATAATGCCTGTTCTTTATTCTGGTCTCAGACCATGTGCCACCACTTCTCTGAAGTTCTCCTGACTCAGGCAGGCCATGCTTGACCCATTGTGGGCCCCTCTGGCACAAATGGTTAAAATTGCTTGCCAAATTTGCACCGCAAGGAGCTATCACTGCGAAGCAGTGTCCCAGGCAGGGGCTGCATTTTCCAGATTCCCGTTCCTCTAGGTGTGATCCTTTAGTCAGCTTTGGCTGTGGCTTGTGGGCAGAAATGATATGCATCACTTTCAACAGAAGGTGTTTAGGAAGTGGTTGTGTCCTCTTTTGACTCTCTGTGTCTGCCAGTCCTCCAGCTGAATACAGAGACGGAAAGACCCCAGAGGATGGCTGAGGAAGGACATGGCTAAATAACATGGAAGAAAACCACCTCTGTGCCGACAGGAACACTTGTATTTCAGCTACTGAGATTTTGAATTCATTAATTTTGCCAGCGAATGTTTCCCTTATGGTGAACTGTCCAAGAAATAGTTTAATATATTGACTCTGTGCCAAAAAACTTGAATTTTGAAATTCTAATTTTTTTTGTAGTATGATACAATCACTGTGCATCTCCTTTTGTGGTAGACTCAGGGAGAATGTCTTGTCACTCTGTAGCTCTGCTGCCTAGCAAACTGGTCACACTGTAACGGGAACAAAATAAAATAAGATGAATGAATGGTAATCTCAAAACTACCCTTTAATGAGCACCTTCTCTGCACAGTAATATATGTCATTTGTCTCTGTTAATCTGAAACATCTGTTTAATGAGTATTAATACCTGTGTTTCCCAGGAGATCATAATCATTTACTCATTTTACCAGTATATGTTCATTCCTGATCCTGTATTGTAGATTTTGCAAGGTACTAGAGACAAAACTATGAAAAGAGAGACTTGTTTTTTGTTCTTTTGAAGCTTATGGTGATTATAGTACATTAATTTCCAAATTTTATCTTCAGTGTTGCTGGGAAAGCTTTTTAAAAATATAGATTCCTGGGGCACCTGGATGGCTCAGTTGGTTAAGCATCTGATTTTGTCTTAGGTCAGGATCTCATGGTTCATAAGTTATGGCCTCACTAAGGGCTCTTTGCTGCCAGTACGGAGCCTGCTTGGAATTTTCTTTTTTCCTCTGTCTCTGCCCCTCCCACATTCTCCCTCTCTTAAAAAGTGTAAATATATGTATACGTGTGCGTGTGTGTGTGTGTGTGTGTGTGTGTGTGTGTGTGTATGTTTGTATATTCCTACTAGTGTGTAAGTTCAGAATGAAACAGACACATGATAGAGCAATGCTGGAATGTTAACCCAATTTTTCTACCCCCACACCAGTATTCTCTCTGAATTAAATAATTATCAGGTTGTTGTCATTTCCATGAAGAGTATTGATAGTGAGATCAGTCGATTTGACTTACTGGCTATCATAATTGGGTTACTAACGAATAAGAGAAGACACAAGGTGATATTACCTTTCAGTCCATTGAAATATGACAAGAAATTGATTCTCAGTTGTGCTGGCTACTTGGCTACTTTGGAAGAACAACCAGATATTTTTCACCATTGATCTAGCCCTCTCTTGAAAGTTATTGTTGGAGATAGTTTATATTCATAAATGGTCCTAGAGCTGGAAGGGAAACCAGATGAAGAGATTAAGTAATTTCTCCAAGGGTTGAGCAGTGATTTGAACTCTGGACTCTTCACTTCTAATCTACTATGAACTAGATGGAACTGTATTTTTCTCCTCCAATCTACCCTTCTTTATTTCATACTGAGCACTTTTATTCTTCAGGATGTATTAAGATGTTATAACAAAGAACAGTAAAAAAAAACCACCATTTCTTTACACTTAATTATTTTTAAAAGAGAATTTTTTAATAAGTTTATTTACTTATTTTGAGAGAAAAAGAGAGAGAGAGTACAAGTGGGGGAAGGCCAGAGAGAGAGAATCCCAAGCAGGCCACTGCACTGTCAGCCAAGAGCCTGAAACAGGGTCCAAACTCATGAAACTGTGAGATCATGACCCAAGCTGAAATCAAGAGTAGGACGCTTGACCAACTGAGCCCTCCAGGCACCCCTATATTTAGTTTTTTTAAAAATAATTAGCTTTCTGAGTCTAATATTAAGAACACTAAACTATCAGATGTCTTATGAATAGGAAGAAACTTTCAGCCAGTGTGACAAAATATCTTAAAGGCTAGTTGTCATATTAGTTTGCTAGAATGGCCATCGCAAAATACCAGACTGGGTGGCTTAAATAATAGAATTTTATTCTCTCACAGTCCTGGAAGCTAGATGCCCAAGATTAACATCCTGGCAAGTTTTCTTTCTTCTGAGACCTGGACTCTTCTTGGTTTGATGATGGTCCTTTCTCATCATGTCCTTAAATGGTCTTTTTTCTGGGTATCTCTGGGCCCTTTTTGTATGTCCAAATTTCCTTTTCTTATAAAGGCATGGGTCATATTGGAGTAAGGCACACTTATGTAAAGGTTTCATTTTAACTTACTCACCCATGTAAAGACCTTATCTCCAAATATAGTTACAGTCTGAGGTGTTAGGACTTAGGGTTCAACATATAAATTTTGGGAGTTACAAATCATCCCATAGCAGTTGCTAATGAATAGTTTTGAATAACACCAATAAAAATGTTGTAAGCAATTTCACTCCATGAAATCTACTAAAAAGCATTTTTTTTCTGAAAAAAACAAATTCAAGTAATTCTGAAAAAAACTAAATTCAAGGATTTAGTTTCCTCACATAAAAACATGTTATATCCATGATGATGTCATAACTTCACTATCCTTTTAATAAACACTGTTTTTCTTCTGTTAGTGACTCCAATATATATGAAACCTTTGTTGTATATTGATATATTGAAATGAATTCTGAGTGCATTTGTCTTGGCATCTGGTGAACCAGCTTATTACCTGAATTCTAACTGCATTCTCTCCAGGTAAGTGAACTTTTGCAGATGACCTTCATGTCTACTAAAGCATTGGTGGTGCGATATCTGATTTCTTCCTTGCCTAAGTCAGTGCAACTTCATAATGCTATCCTTATACCCATGTAACAATTGTACTTTTGCTTGGAGTCTGAAATTCAATTGCTTGACAGTTAAAATTCACAGTACAAGGTCAATCATTATGGATGATACTAGCTTGTAGCTAAGCCTTCTCCTTGTCTTTGTTTGCATGTCAGCTGGATTTCTCTGTGAGCGTAAATCCCATCAATACCCATCCAGGGAAACTAGCTTGAAGAATAATTGAGAGTGCATTTGAGCAATGATCAAACAAAGCTTTTTGTATTTTCAGAATAAATTTCAGGGAATGCATAGCAAATATCCCATTTCAGCAGCTAAATGCAAATGTTTATACTGTAGGGTAGACTACAAATATGGACTCCTTTATCAAATATCAGTCAAAGTGGCTCCGGTAGCTGCCATTCCTCAGGAGAAGCAATATGATGTAGTTGTTATGAGCACAGGTAGCTCAGTGGTTTCTCTTACAATCTTGCTTCTGCTGTCCCCTTGCTGGGGGCTGGGTGTCTTTTGACACAATTCTTAACATATTTGTGACTTAGTTTACTCTCTTGTTGAACGCAAATGATGAAAATCATCCCTGATCATTATAGATTTGAATACGACAACTTCATATAAAGTTCTTAGCCATGGTGACTGGTGTATGTTGCATTATCTGTAAATATTATCTTTAAATTTACCTTAGAATACATTGTATAAATGTATTTTTCTAACAGATCTGAAATATTCCATGAAGTCCAGCAATATGTGAGACTTTTGCTACTGAACATCAAGGGATAAATTTCCCTGAGTCCTTTTACCAGAGTCCTGAGTTTTACTTGGTTCATATACTACTCCCATGAAGGGAGGTTTCCCCCAGTGGCAGCAGGGTTGGACAGCATTTGAACATCCACAGCACAGCAAAGCAAGGGAGATACACTTTTCTCCAGATTCCATTCCATTCATAATTCTTATTTCAGTATCATCAGAAACCGCCTTCCCATTAATCATTTTCATCAGCTGGCAAGGAAAATTATTGGCGTACTTTCCCTTTGCTCCTTTTTCCTTTGCCAACCTCCCATTTAGCTAATTGTTTGAAAGGGAAACAAAAAATTAGTTACTTTTATTCACATGTGGCTTATAGATTTGCTCAAATAACACCCGTAATACATCTTGATAGTGTCTTAGGAAGGTATGCTTCCAATTTTTTAAAAATGATGCACATCTAATTTAAATTAAAAATAACAAAGAGAGAGATAGAAACAAAGAAATAGAAAGAGCAAGAAGAGGAATGGAAGAAGAAGGGAGAGTAGAGGAAGGAGAGAAGAAGAAAGAGGAGGAGATGAGGAGGTGAAAGAACAATAATAAAAAAAAAGGAAGAGGAAAGGAAGAAAAATAAAATAAAAGTCTCATGTCTTATATTTGGAAGTTGAATGCAAAAATATCTTTAAATTTCTTTTTTTACTCATCTGAAACTTTTATTCAGTAAAAGTCAATATGATCTTCCTCAGGAAACAGAAAGCTATTATTTTAAAACTGCTGATGTAGATAGGAAAGATTCAATTCAATTAGGTTCTACAGATAATTCATGAACCTTGTATATATTTAATTTTCTGTGAGATATAAAGAAAAAAATATTTTTGTGTGGTGTAAAATTAAATAAAAGAGTGAATTTTGAGTTGCATTTGGGTTCAAATCCCAGCTTCAACATATGTGACTTCCCCTTGGGACAGTGACTAACTCTGTTTCTTTTTGTATATAATAGGTGTAAAGTTTCCTACTTAAAAGCTTGTTCTGAAGAAAAAAACAAGTACTGAAGAACTGAGAAGGCCAGATACACAACATCTTTGTAATATATTTCAGTTTCATGTCTGCCTGCCTTCAAGAAACTCGGGTTTTCTTTGGCACAGCACAGCATGAGTATATGATATGCTGTATCAAGTGCCAGGCTGTATGTGGTTACAAAACAATAGGAGCTACTCGGATAGAAAGGTCCTTCGAGAACTCAAAGAAGGACAATGCTGAGGCCTCATGGAGCAGAGGGAGTAGAGTTGGTGTCTTAAAGGATAAGAGGGGGTTTCTTTGCAGAAAAGGGAGACAAGTGTTTAAGCAGGACAATGGAGCTGGAGGTGGCTGAAGAAAAATGAGGAAGAAAGGGCTAACATTTCTTTAGCTTCCATGGTTGGAAAGTGTCCTATACAGCTTCTTTGGAGGAATCATTGGCTTGGATAGTGACAAGACACTGTTCCCATGGATATAGTAAAATCACCAAATAGAAACTTAGTAGAATGATTCTCTTATTGATGGTTCCTACAGGACCCTTCCTTCCTGGGACCAGATCATCACAGCTTTATTACTGGGACATCTGGAAATAGGGCAAAGGAAGCTGCTTTTACTTTTTTTCAAGACTATGAACAGTATTTATAATCATGGATCAAGTGTTTCTAATATTTAGCCATTGCAGTGAGCATCTCACAAAATTTACAATTAACAACATGCTGCTAGATAGGCATTTTTGTTACTTGTTAATTAGAGTAGAAACTGAAACTATAAGAGTTTAGGCAACTTGATCAAGCATCCACAGTTTTAAGTAAAATAGCGAGTTTTTTTGTTTTGTTTTTTAAATATATGTGTATATATACACATATATATGTATATATATATGTATATACACTGGGTGTACACCCAGTGAGGGCAGTGTGGGGCATATGTGTGTATGTAGATAGATAGATAGATAGATAGATAGATATACATAATTGTCAGAGTCCAGCTCCCGCCGGTCCAGGGTTCCTCTGAAGGATGGACGGTGTCAGCATGAATGAGATGAGAATTGGCAAAAAGGGGAAGGGAATGAGAGAGCCACAAGGTTCTTACTGATCAACAGCAGTCATCTCTGCTCTCCAGTCAGGCATCTCTGCCCTGACCTGAGAGTCAGCTTTATTTATTGAAAAAATGTATGGGGTACAAAACAGAAGTGGCAATTGCCTTAGACAATGATTTTGATAACAAATTCTTTGATATGTAAGAATTTCCCAGAGTACAAATTGGTAGAAGACTCATGCATAATCTTTACCAATAGAGACTGAAGTAGGTGACTAGATGTCTATCATATGGGGAAGGAAGGTGTCTTTAGCATTCAAATACAAGGCAATGTTTTATAGCATAGCAAAGGCAAGAGTTAGTTCTTTTGTGAGTAGGGGTCAATTAGCCTGTTTTTTTCAAGGGGAAGAAAACAGGTTTTCTCAGGAAATGTAATATTTGCTCCTATAATCACAAAATATGAAACTCCTATAGCAAGTTTTTTCACAAGCATAAGAAGGCAAGTCACTCCTGGTATCAGTCAGTCAGGTGCTTTAAGGGTAGGTACTCAGTCAGAAATTGAGTGGGGTTTAAGTGGTCTCACCATCTGATGGGGGGAGGTCTTGCAAACCTGCCTTACTTCAGAAATGGCTCCCAGCAATAGATAGATAGATAGATAGATAGATGATAGATAGATAGATAGAGATATAAATAAATAAATAAATAAATAAATAAATAATAAATAAATGTTTATCAATCAATCAATCAATCTGTCTATCTAGATATACACCCAGTGTGGGGCTCAGACTCATAAGCTTGGGATCAAGAGTCTTATTCTGGAGGCACCTGGGTGGCTCAGTCAGTTGAGTGTTCGACTTTGCCTCAGGTCATGATCTCACAGCTCGGGGGTTGGAGCCCCGCATCGGGCTCTGTGCTGACAGCTAGCTCAGAGCCTGGAGCCTGCTTTAAATTCTGTACCTCCCTCCTTTCTGACCCTCCCCTGCTCGTGCTCTCTCTCTCTCTGTGTCTCTTAAAAATAAATAAAAAACATTAAAAATATTTTTTTTAAGTCTTATTCTCTTCCAACTGAATCAGCCAGGTCCCCTAAGAATGGCCAAGTCTTGAATCAAGATTCCTTTTTTCCCCCTCTCAGTATTACTAAAATCTTATTTTTTAATTTATATAAAAATATTATTTTTTAAATTATCGTACTGTAAAATAGACTTGTTCACTTTGATAAAATTAACTGACTAAATTTTTAAACATGTAGATTTGTGTCACTACCACTATAATCAAGATTTAGAACAGTTCTATCATCCCCAGAATTCCACGTTTTTTTTTTAAGTTTACTTATTTATTTTGAGGAGGGAGATGGGCAGAGAGAGGGAGAGAGAGAGGGAGAGAGAGAGCAGGAACCACGCTGTTAGCACAGAGACCAATGTGGGGCTCAGTGTCATGAGCCATAAAATTATGACCTGAGCCGAAATCAGGAGTCAGACACGTAATCGACTGAGCCACCCAAGTGCCCCAAATTCTACATGTTCTATACTTTATAGTCACTTCTCACTTCTACTCCTAACCTCTGTACAGAATCACACAGTGCATACATGCTTGAGACTGGCTTCTTCCACCAAGTATAATGCCTTTGAGGCTCATATGGGTTTTTGCATGTATCCATAGTTTGTCCCTTTTTATTACTGAATAGCGTTCCATAGATGGCTATACCAGTTTGTTTTTTCGTCACTGATGTGCATGAATCCAGATTCATCTGATAATTCCTATCACCAAGCTAAGAAAGTTTTCTTTAACCATTAGAAAATTTTTGTAGCTCACTTAATTCATAATATTGTTTTTTCTCAGTCTTAGTTTCTTTGATAGCACTCTTTTTCTTCTTATGTAGCTAAGTTAGCAGTCTGGTGGTTAGGAGTATATTTTCTATAGCCAGACTTCTTACATTTAAATATTTGCTCTGCAATTTACTTGCTGTGTAACACAAGTTACTTAATCTCAATGGGCCTCAGTTTCTTTATCTGTAAAATAAGGATAATAATGCCTACCTTTCAAGCTCTTGTTAGGATGAGAAGAAATTGTGCACACACACACTTTTTTGAAAACTGTCTGCACATAGTTACTACTATAAACTGTTAGTCATCTCCATAAATGTAATGAAATCAATCATATATCCCCCCCAAATTTTAAAGCACATTTTTATATGTGTATCCATTAATAGGCTTAAGTGGAATTTCCATTATCAAATACTGATGACGGGCTGAAAAGTTAGTGGAGAGTACCATATTTTATGCTTTCAGGGTAGATAGAGTATAGGAAAATTAATCAATGCCTCTTACGTCTGTTGGATAACTGCTCTGAACACTAGCAGTGAGAAATGAATCAGGTTTTATATAATAAGAATGGAATTATGTTTCTAATAACATTTGAATATCAAGAAACAAGATAAATGTGTTCATTTTTGTCTCTGTTTGACAAAATGGGATTGACTCTACTTCTACTTCTTAGATTACCTCAATCCATTCTTTTCTCAACTGAGTATAACAAAGAGACAAAATTATAAAAGCAAAGACAAAGAATTCTCCCTTTTCTTTATTCCTTGTTTAAAAAAATGCTTTTGGGCATTGATTTTTTAAAAGTGTTTCTATTTACTTTCTTCCTAAGTCAGAAGGACAAAGGTGGGCTTGGGGTTTTGTGCACACAGAATATTAACTTTTGATATTTAACCAAAGCTTATATAAATCTATTTGGATCACTAATATATTGTAATTATACTGAAAATCTGTTAAGATATGGATTTTCCTTGGAAGTTCAAATGCCTCTGGGTTACAAATAAAGCTACAACATTTATCCTGAACATTTTGGATTAAGACAGAAAATGACACATTTACCCTCTTTCTGAAAATAAACAAAATCAAAACCATCTTTCCATTTTATTGCCATATAGAAAGAAAATAAGTACACACAAAAATGCACTGACATACACTCGAAACACAAAAATCATAATTTGTGGTGTTTTTTTTCACAAAGGGATATGTACATGTGTTCCCTTCTCATTTATCTGTTTGTGACTGGAACAGTTTATTCAGAATTTTTTATATACTTTCACAAATTTATCATTGCTAAGGGAATGTCCATGTATCTGTCCCTGACTGTAAGGCTCTTGACAGTCTTACTTTTCTGAGTAACTTCATAAACTATGCCCATATTTTACAAGTAATATGACTCTTTCTTTGACATTTGACTTTGTCCTTGTCTCCTTTGACATTTTCTTATTTGCTGTCCATTCTGAAATGACTCTTAAGAAGGTCAGATTTACCTTATGAATAGATTTTAATAAAAGTCTTCCTCTAATCTTCTGTTTTTAATGTTTCCTGTTTGCTTAACCTACTTTACCAAACAAATTCATAAATCACTTATTTATGACTTCTCTGCTCAAAAGCCTATCCCATATCTCCATTTGTAGCCATCCAGTAACTTATTGGATGTCAGTTTCTACCCCTCTTTCGTTCAGGTAAAACATCATGTAGTCATCCTTAATTCTTGGGCTTTCTTCCCATCCACGTGCACATTAATCAATCAGATGATCCATTTTATTCTACAGCAATTCTTTTGAGACTCTGTTCTCACTCCTCTACTGCTGTCTCTTTATGGGCTAAGAAATCATGTATATATGTATAGATTATTTCAAATTACTCCAAAACTTTGTGATTTAAACCAACATTTTATTTTTCTCCCTTATGCTCAAGGTTGAGAAGTCTCCACTGAATGTTCTTAACTTGAGGTCTTTCATGCATTTGCAGTCAGATGATACATAAGACTAGATGTCCAAGATGGTTTGCTCACTTGACTGGTAGATGACACTGCTATTTACTAGAGCTCAGGTGGGCTTATCAACTGGACCATTTGCATATGGATTTTTCCATATAGCTTGGGTTTCTCACAGCATGGTGACTAGGTTCTAAGCTGGAATTTCTCAAGAGTGAACATCAAAAGAAATATTTTGAACCTTTTTATGAAGTCCTTCTACTACTTCCATCTCATTTTATTACTCAGGTAAGTCATTAAGTATGCCCCAGATTCAATAGGAAGGGAATGACTGAGTTTCCACCAGTTAAGGTTGAAGAAGAGCATACTGCAGTGCCTAATAAGGGGAAGGAAGGAACTGATAGAGATCACCTTAGGGACTCAACGGTAGCCCTTCACTTTTCTCTTAGTTTCCTTCTTTGCCCCCTCCCTTCACTGTTATTTCAGAATCATCAAGAGTAGTTCTTTCTAAATATAAATCAGATTATGTTACCTCTCTGCTCAAAACCCTGCAACGGCTGCCCATTTCACTTAGAGTAAAATCTATAATTCTTAAAATGACCTACAAAACCCTACACAATTTGACATCCTGTTACCTCTCTCAGTTTATTTTCCACTGCTACTCTGGTTTAGACACACTGGTTTCCTCATAGTTTTTCTTAAACAGTCCCGGCATTTTCCTGACCTGAGACATTTGCACTGGCTCTTCTTCACTCAGATAGCTGCATGGTTACATTCCTCATGTGTTGCCTTTGTTTGAATGCCATCTTCTCAATGAGGTCTAAAGTGATTATCAGACTTTAGAGTTACAACCTCACCTTAGTTTAGGGCTTCTCCATATAACCAAATTTCTCTTTTGATAGGGATCTTGATTTGTTAAATGGTCTGGTACACTCTTATTCCTCTCAAATATATTGGAAGTGAGTTTTGGAGAACAATAGTTTCAGCTTAGATTTTGGAGAACACTTACTAATCTTTAAGTAAATGTATGTGTAACTGAAATGCAACCTCAGCCATCTGTACCTGTCTTAGGCTATTCTCTTACTGAAGTGCTGTAACTTTGCCACACCTGGAGAGGCTTGGGTCTTCTAGAAAACCGATTCTACATTGGTCAAATGCTTTCTTTCTTCCATTGATTCAATCTTCCTCTTCTCAGTATAAGAAATGTCCTCTGCCCTTTTCAGTATGTTACCCATTTTCAAATTCCGGCTCCTATCCCTACTTCACCCCTCTATATATTCATGCTCCAAACTCTTGGAAATTAGTCAGTTAAATGAGAATATCTTTAAATTCAGTGGTTCTTAAAGGGTGCTCCCTGGTGGTTTCTGAAGTTCTTTCAAGAAATCTTTTGGATCAAAATATTTTTCAAAATAAAACTAAAAAGTCATTTGCCTTTTTTTAATTCTCTTGTTCTGTAAAAAGGCAGGATTAAAGCCATACCAAGTGATAAATTAGGTTCTGCAGTGCAGCTCAGAATATCATATCCTGTGGTTTCCAAATAGGGCAGAAAAAAAGGAAAACAAAGCACATCCATGTTTTTCAAATAGAGTGAGCAATAGAATAAAAAGAGTGTAATTGCAAAATTGGGTTTAAAAAGTATACTTGCAAAGTCAGGTAAAAAAGATCTAGTGTGAAACTCTGAGAAACAGACTACCAAAATGTTTGTTTCAGTCAAAGTAATTCCAGCCCTAATTATTAGCACCTAATCATGATACCTCAATCTTTGGGTGTGTTTCCTGATTGGCCCATTGTCAATGATATATGAGGTGTTAGACTGAGAACAAAGTTAAGACAAGGTGTCAACTACCACATCTGGAATGGATTGAACCTTCCTTCCAGCCCTATTGTTAACACCCTCTTAACACCTTTCTTTTTATACTGCTTAGGCCAGGGAAGGGTAAATTGGTGGATAGCTAAGACAGTACAGCTGGAAGTACTTGTCTACTGTATACATAACTTTCTTCATGGGAAGAATTATTCCATACTCTGAATACACTTGAATTCTGTTGGTGTGGACAGTTTCATCTGTTTAATTGACAGCCCACCTTTCTTTTTGTACACATGCCCAAATAATTCAAGGGAACAATTAATTCAAATGAAATACATTGATTGAGTACCTATGTAGATATACTAAGAGATCCTATATTAAGTACATATACTGAGAGATTAAACATAAACAGGATCTAGATTTTGAATGGTTTTCCTAGAAAGGATAATGGAATTAGACTAAGTAAACTATGTTTTCATTTAAATTTTTCTTTCTAAATCAACTGCTCATATTTGCAAGGCAGTTTCAGTGGTGTGAGAGGTAAGAAGACTGCAACAAAAAGGAAGGAAAACTCTACTCACACCATAGATGTACCCAAGGCCCTAGCTGTCTTGGTCCAATGGTAATAATGTAATCTTAAGGGAATATAAAAAGAGTCTTGTTTCTAGGGGTACCAAGAGTCAGTAAACATAAGTTCAAAGTCCAAGTCCTGAAATTTACCCGGCAAAGGTTCCCCTTCATTACTGTAGGTGCCCCTTTCTTCAACTATAAAAACGAAGGAGGACCCAAAGCTCCTATGCAGATTTACAAATCCAGTGGCTTTAAGTACATATGTACTTTAAAGCCAGCTGCAGGTACTCGTCCTCTGAAGTGGACGTGACAAGGGGATGTGTTCGAGCTAAGTTGTCACTCTGATTTCTGACTGTCTCCCAGGCCCTGTCCCTGCAGTCACTCAAAGGACGGACAGACGCACTCAACTGTGCAGTAGAATCCAAAAAGAAGTGACAGGCATGCAGAAGTCTCAGCCACCGACACGTATTCTTGCAGGGCAGTGGCATAAACACTGAACCCCTGGAGCCACAAGGGCAGCAAACTAAGTCAAAGAGGCACATGCATCTGCTGAAGCAAAAATATAGCTGGCTGACACTTTTATAGGAGGTCCTGAAGGGGAGACAGAAATTCAGAGTTGCAAAATGATGACAGAGTGGATACCTAAAGGAGCATATGTTCTTTAGGAATTTTTGGTTTTAATATAGGACACGAATGTGTCAAAATAGGTGGAAAATAATTAGTATTGACTCCCTTTCTGGTTCAGTGCAGTCATATTAATCAAACTCTCTAGAATGCATTTTGATGTAACCTGACCACATAGAAACTTTACTACTACTTGGTCTTCCTTTAAATGTTTGTATGCAATACGTGACTGATAGTTTAAATCAGAACCACATTTATTTGTGTACCCTAAATACCCTACAGTCCTCATTAAAAATGAACAGTCTTCTGTCTAATAACTCCTGAGGTTGTTGAATTTCTCAAACTCACCGTTCCCCCTTCCTGAATTTTATTTTACTACTTGGTCAACAGGAACTGTTTGCTGTGTTTGGAGATTTCAGGTCATATTCATCCAGTTTGAAAGTTGGCATTGAATTCTAAGCTAGATTTGCCACATGAGCTTTATGAGGAGATTCTGGGTGAAATGAAATACTCTGCTAAGATAATAATACTCTCATAATCTCCACTTATTAAATTGTCGAGTGGTGAGAGTCTTTATTAGCATTTCCTCCTTTTACTTTTCTTTTTTAACAGTCAGCAATAAAACTTCCCTCCTCCCTCAAAACACACATATAAGTTGATCATTATTTCTATTTCTGATGGGAGGGATTTGTTTTGCTGAGACACATCTGAAGCATTTTTTCCAAAATATGTATACAAAGCATATGAAAAACCTTTATCTCTGTGTGATGGTGTAAATTGGCTGACTGCTTTCCTTATAATTGTCTGTATTTTCTAAACAATTTTTTTCTCAGTAGACATTATTTCTTAGAGACATTTCCCCAGAAATTGTACACATATATGCACGTCTATTGCTGAAAAATTCTCCAAACAGCAATAGATGAGGCTAAGACAGTTTTGATTGTTGGCAGAGATCTTTACATGAAGCTGGAAGTAGATGGCAACACAAGGGATTCGGAGGTGAAAGAATTGGCAGCTGAAAGCAACACTGAGAATATTTTTTAGATACTCATAATTAAGAACAATCTTCCCCCTTCCTTTGCCTTCCAACTCATAGCACATTAATGGTGTTGCCTGCATAGGGAAGCGTGAGGCTGCCATCTCGACAGTTGGGAGGGTTAACTTGACTTCTAAGGAAAGCTGCACAGGAGTACTGAGCAATAAAAAGCCTGGAGCCCAGGAATGGGAAACAATTAGAGATCACTTCATTAATGCTTAATGATGTGGAACAAGCATACAGCAAAGCTGATTGTGTGCTCTGTCTTGGCCAGGGATGGTCACACAATGCCAGTGTGGAGCTATAAATACCTCTGCTCCATAGGCTATGGATCAAAGAAGGCAGGAGATGAGATTACCTGGGGACTCCTGATATGACAGATTGGAGAAAAATCAGAAAATGCCTGGTGTGGATCCCACTGCCAATCTCAGTTCAGGTTGGGGAAATGTTATATAGTTTTCATATTTGGTTCTCTAAGCCTAATTCCTGATAGGAATGGGTAAATCCCACTGAGAATTTCTGTTCCTAATAATGCATGAAGCATCTCAGTTGGAAGGTCCCATAAAGCCTTTCCCCCTGCTTTTTTCTCTATCATACTGCAGTGAAAAAGGATTAAAAAATACGCCACAGGTGCAAGTCACAGCTGTTGAGGGTAAACTCTGTTCTACTATATTAATTCATATCCCACCAGGGGAATTGGAGAATAGTTTAGTTCCCATGAAAAGAAAAAAATTGTCTTCATCAAAGAAGAAAGAAGTTTCTTATCCAGAGTATAACATTGTTTCTGGCCAAAAGGGCTTTTATAAATGCAATTTCCTAACCAGTCAAACAACCACAGACATAAAGAGAGAATTTCTTGGTTTGGGTCTAAAATTATTTAAGTTCTGTGTGTGTGTGTGTGTGTGTGTGTGTGTGTGTGTGTACACATATACATACACAGTATACTATACACATATAGTATACTGACACATATATACAAAAACCCCAAGAAGTCACATTTTAGTAAAAGCTGAAGTGATTTAGGCCAGATATGCCTGATCTACATGATCAGACTCTTTTGTGTTTAATTCCTGGGGAAAAGTCCATGACAATATATAAGTTCATATTACATGTTTATTTCAAAAAGTCAATCACCTATTAAATAGTTATCCGTGCCATTAAAATATGACTTCAACTTTATTTCCTATAGCTGCATCTATAGCTGTGTTTATTTGTTATATTTCAAATCATAAGCCCCAATGTACAATCTTTTAAGTGTTAAATGCTTACGTCACATATGCTCAGTCTGTGAAAGAAAGAAAGAGAGAGGGAGAGAGAAAGAGAAAAGGACAGAGGGAGGAAGGAGAAAGGAGAGGAGGAAGAGGAGGAGAGACCTGGAATGGAAAGGGGGAGGAAATATTAGAACATTCTCCTTCCCCGATTCACTGGTTCTAGGTTTTTAACTTCTAGAAAGTTCAGTTCATTCCAAAAGGGTAATGATTCCTGACATGTTTATCTTCCAGAAAAGTCATAAGAATTCAATAAAATAATAATCAAAGATATAATCTGTAAAGTGGGGTATGATCATATTATGCTCTCTGTAACCCAGACTGTACTGTCCTTTGATATTTTCATAAAATCTTTACTATAATGTTTCATAAGAAATCCATTGTCTCTCTAGGATTCGTGTAATATTTACATTTTTAATAGTTTATTTATTCTGAGAGAGAGAGAGTGAGCGAGCATGTGAGCAAGGGAGGGGCATAAAGAGAGGGAGAATCCCAAGCAGGCTCCACACCGCCAGCACAGAGACTGACACGGGGCTCAAACTCAAGAACTGTGAGATCATGACCTGAGCCAGAATCAAGAATCAGATGCTTCACCAACCGAGCCATCCAGAAGCCCCATGTTTACATTTTTAAATCACTTTCAGCTCCGTGTTCCTCACACTGACACTTACCTCTATAACCTTTTGGTGCCTGCATCTTGTGACCATTCTCTTCTTTCTGACTCGACTCAGATTTGGGTTGAAATCTCTTGAAATTTATGAAACACCAGTCACACAGAGCAGGTTCACCACAGAACATATACATCCTTGGGCCTTCCCTGTCAAGGAGATTCTCACACTTCGTATTCCTCTGTCTACCTCCACCAAGTCATCTTTAATCAGCGGTGCCCCTTCTCTTTCTCACCATCTCTCAACTACCCCTAATTAATATGTTTTCGTAGAGCCAAATATCTGTCACTGTTCAGCGCCCCCTCATCTCAATAAGGACATGTGAGAAGATAAAGGACATCTCAATTTTAGCCCCCAAAATGGCAAGGATATGTATTCTAGGAAGAAATGGTAGCACTCCATTTTGGACAGAAAACTGGTTTCAAGTACTGTTTTATATAATGTTTTAATTACGTATTTCTAATTCTAGAAATCGCAAGTATGTGGTGCTTACATCCTCCTATCTCCCTACTAAACCCATGATAAATGTTTCCAAGCAAACAAGACCCTCTGTGTAGAATTCAGAAAGAACACTAGGAGTTTTGTCTTAGAGGCCTTTCTGGCCAACACTGGGAGACTGAATTTGGCATAACAGGTTGTATGCCAACAGATATACAGGTTTTTTCCATTCGTGCGTTTGAACATATGAACTAAGATAAGAATAAGAAGCATCACATCAATTCTTTCAATAAGTATATACTCATATGTTGGGCACCATAATAATTAGTCAGAATATACAGACAATGGCTTTCATAAAGATGATACTGTAATGGAGGAGGCACTCATGCTAATAAATAAGTAAAGAAAATTCATGGGTTATATGATTGAAGTGTGGTTGAATCTCTGTGAGGATATACACAAAGGGGTGCCCAGTAGACAACTGAGTTTAGGAAAAAACTTTGCAAAAGGGGGAACACTTTAGATTTGCCTTTAGAAAAAAAAAAGAAGTTTGAAAGGTGAATAAGAGTCCAGGAAAATGATTCTAGGAAGAAAAAATAAAATGAATAGCAGATGCACGTGTGCATGCACCAACACACACACTACATATACATATATATGAATGCAAAAACTGATTTAAAAAATTTTTATTTTACAGGGACGCCTGGATGGCTCAGTCAGTTAAGCATCCGACTTCAGCTCAGGTCATGATCTCATGGTTCGTGGGTTCAAGCCCCACATCGGGCTCTGTGTTGACAGCTAGCTCAGAGCCTGAAGCCTGCCTTCGGATTCTATGTCTCCCCCTCTCTCTCACCCTCCCCTGCTCACGCTGTCTCTCTCTCTCTCTCAAATAAATAAAAAAAATTACAAAATATTTTTTAAAAATCAGTGTTTTAGAAATAAAATTTAACTGTTTTTTATATTTAATATTTTAAATTAAACCATATGGTATGTATGATCACACCATATTATTCTCAATAGTAGTGATTTTTCTGTATTATGTAGTAATGTGTCTTCAATGTCAGCAAGAATGTTCAGTATGGAGAAGGTACATCACAGTATTTGATTAACTGAATTTAGAAGTATATGAAAAAAAGTCCCCTTTCTCCCAGGGCTCCCATTCACCCAGTTCTCTTTCCCACTCCAATGGGAAACTGCTTTGGGTTCTATGTGTACTCTGAGAGGTTTCAGGCAGTCAAATGCAATGTAGAACACTTTTTTTGTTTAGTTTTTTTTTATCAATTTTATTAAGATGTAATTGCTATACAGTAAAAGACACATGTTTAACATGTACAATTTCACCACTTTTGACATATAAATACCCCCATGAAACCATCCTCACAATCAACAGAGTGAACATATCTGTCACATTCAAAGGTTTCTGTGCATCCCATTGTAATCTCTCTCCTCATCACCGCCACCCTCATCTCTGCACCTGCTGATCTGCTTTCACAGTAGGTTAGTTTGCGTTTCCCAGACTTTTAGATAAATGGAATGGTACAACATATACTCTTGTTTTGTCTGACTTCTTTCACTCAACATAATTATTTTGAGTTTTATCCGTGGGGGTGCCCATCCATTCTTTTTAATTGCTGAGTAGTGTTCTGTAATAGTGGAGTCCCATTTGAGGGATTTAAGCTATTGGATGAAACTGTCATCTTACATGAATTAGGTCCTAAGTGAACTGAGTCTAATTCTATCTCTAGGCTACTTTCCTACTACTCTCTGCTCTTCTTTATAGAAATATTGTAATTTTTTTTATTCCATGAGCTATTTTTGTTCAAGGCCTTTTATCATTCCATAGGCTAATCACGATGCTTAGAAAAAAAATTCCCCTGCCCATTCATGTAATGAATTTGAGTATCTTTTAAAATGCTTTCTGTATCTTTGATAAGGGTATTCACTTTCTTCTCTGTGTTGCTTCAGGATTGTACTGTTACACTATGCACTCCTTTAGCATCATATTCTGTACTAATTATTTGTTTCCATGTGTTTATCTTCTACTAGAATATGAGTTTCCCAAGGTTCATACCATGTCTTGGTGATCCAGCATTTTATATCTAACAGTTACTGTAGTGTCAGAACAATAATTGGTATACGTATGGTTTGTTGAATTTGCATTGTGATTGTAATGGGGTTGAAATAGAATCAAAATATTAGAACTTCCTCTTTTTAACCCCTGGAATTAGATGAAGACAATAAAGATGACACATAGTGAGGGTAATAACCAAACAAATGGTGGCTCTCTCCAGGACCATTCTCAAGATGGGAGTATGCAGGTGGAGCCTGTCCACTCACTGAGAGACCAATATCCTCTGGAATTATGACTAATAAATACTGGAGAACTGAAGGGGCCCAAATATTGTTCTTAATTAAACAAGAAGAGGTTATTTTCTTTCAATGTTATTAGCTCAAACAGTATTATTTGGGGGGAATGCCATGGAATAAATACTACAGTTATTTAAACAAAGATTTCACCATACATTTACTTAATAGAATACAGTCATAATTAATTATTCTTAACTATGGGATGGTTCTGCATTGTTACAGAGCATTTAATGGTCAAGGATATTTTTCTTGCCTAGAGGTGTTAACACTTACTTAGGGGATGAGGAATTAATGGCATTGTGTCTAGTGCTTGGAACAGTTTTTGAAAAGAAGAACTTCCCTTCAGTAGTTCCATTGTGAAACACTGATACTAAGCAATTGGGGGAGAGAGGCTTCATTCGCACAACATTCTTACAAAGTATCTTGGTCTTAATTCTTTTCCATCGCCTGATTCTATTTCCAGCCAGTATCCTCTTCTGGGCTCCCTGCAAATCTCTATCTCAGAGGTTCATGTACTGGGCACTCTCTTGTGTATTAATCTTGTATTAAATCCAGAAAGTTTTTAAGCTTTCGGTATGCAAATTCAAAAAGTTCAGTCTTGAGGATGTAGTCTTACTCATTAGTATTCCTTTTCTGAAGCTATTTTTGTATTTCTTTGTTATTTCAGAAACTTGTGAAGATGCTGGAATAACCCAAGTTTTCCAATTCTGTGAATATGCAGTCCACAAATTTCTGTGCATTTCTTCCTTACAGGGCTGCAGCAATGATAAGGGATTTATAGAGCTCTAGAGATTCTGGAAAGGAAGAGAACTACTGGATTTTCTCCACTTTAAGATACATTTTATATATACAGATAATATGCATATATATAATATATTATATATGTATATTATAATCTATATTATATATCATATACAATTATTCTGTATGTATATATATTTCTTTTAGGACTTTATATTTCTCCTATAAGGTAGTGTTTTTTTCGCTGAAAAAAATTTTTTTCTAAGCTATCATTAAATTTATGTTTGTCATAAAACAGGTTATGTTTAAGAACTAGAGAACTGCATTACATCAAGACTGAGTGCTACCTATAACCTTTTAACTTCACATAGTACCTTGAATGTTCATCTAAAAGCAGATATGATGCAAAACTATGCACTTGGTATTTGCAGAGAGTTTTCTGTTTAAATCATTTATAAAGGGAAACTCTATATGAAAATTATGATCATGCATTTTGTAGACAGACCTACATAGGTCCTAATTTCCAGCTGCAAGATTTACCAATTGTGTGTCACCAAATATCTGATTTGCAAGTGTGTACATGCATGTGTGTGTTTGTCTAGGAGGTTAGCTCACTAACTAACTTTGATAACATTATTACTACCTTTAATAATGTTCTGACCTCTCACCTTCCTTTTGCAAATCATCCTTCTGTATGTAGGCAGGTGATTTAGACTGAGTGACACTTTGGTGAGCTCCCAGTGCTATGTCTTTCTGCTCCTCTTCCAATTCTGGCTTTACCTATCCTCTTGAACGGTTTATCTCCAAAGGGAACTCAGATGGTATAAAGATCGAGTGCATGCAATGGTGGCCATCTCCACTGGAACCATCAAGAGGCAGGGCTGGAAATGTCTCCTTTCCCTTTGGCATCTTTTCCCTTTTTTCTCTCCAAGCCAACACATTGGCTGTACAAGTCTAGACAGCTTTACATACTGGAAGTTTGGTATACAGTGAGGATTTTTGTATAGTAGAGATGCAGTTTAAAGAAACCTCCAGCTTAGACATGGATCCTGCTACTCGGACTCCTTTTTCACTAGTCCTTGGATGGACTGGTTCCTTTTTGACACGTGATTTGTGGTCCAAATCTGGCCTGAAAAATTAAGAGCCTGCACAGAAGTCGAATTACTGATTATTGTCTTTCTAAAATTAGAAGAACTTCTATAAAAATGAGAGATCTCCAGCTTATATTTAGATATCAGGAGATCTAGTGCTCACGAACCTCAGTTTTGCTTGTCAATGATCACCTCCAGCTTAGTAGCTACCACTGTATTCTAATCAGCCAGGGCACCCATCGGCGCCTACTGTTTTATGTCAGGACTGTTTCATTTTCACCATTACCCATCTGTCTGCTCCTTTTGATAAAAGGTGACAATGAATAGTCAAGACTAAAACCTGTGTTTGGAAAGGAAGTGTGTCTTAATTAGAAAGTAACTCAACTTTCCTTTATTTATTTTTAAAAGCAGTTTTTCCCAAGGTGTAGTCCCAGCCCACATCTGCATCAAAAAAACCTGGAGAGCTTATCAAAATGCTATTTCCTGGGCCACAGGCAGGCCTACTAAATCAAAATAATTGAGAATAAAGCCCAGGAATCTGAATGCTTAATAAATTTTTAAGATAATTAATTGTACACTCAAATTTAAGACTTCCATCATCCAAAATCTTTTTAAAATTAATTTTTCTGGGCAGATGTTGGCTTTCCTGGGAAGTCTGTTATCTCTGAAAGGCTCTGGAATTAAGTCCCTACATTTCTGGGTTCTCTTTCTGGAGGGAGGCCATTTCAAGTTCTTTTAGCTAAATTATTTGGTTTTATTTGCATGATCTTCATATCATTTTCATTACCAGCTTAATTTGGATGTATGCTGAATTGGCATATTCAGTCCTTCAGAAGAATTTCTCATCAAATCTCTTCCTCGATGCAGAGCTGGTACACCAAGAATAAAGGTAAGAGCTGTCTCAGGGCTTGGATGAAGCCCAGGCTATTCATTTTAATTTGGGAATACTTCAGTTGTTCTCAACTGGCACAGTTTTGTCCCTCAGAAACCATTTGGCAATATCTGGAGGTATTTTTGATTGACTGATACTAGGGAAGTGGTTGCTGGCATTTAGTGGGTAGAGAGGTCAGGAATGCTATTAAGCATACTATGGGAAAACTGTTAGCATCTTAAAATGCACAGGAAACCCCTCAGAGCAAAGAATTATCCAACCCCAAACGTCAAAATTATTGTTTGAGAAATCCTTCTTTAAAATTTTCTTACAAGATTGAAAAGCACTGGAAACCAGGAGTGTCTACGTTGACTCATAGTGTCGTATCTGAATGACAGAAATTATCCTGGTCCCTGGGATACAGGAGGACAGGAATCTAAAGGGGTTTTAGATTGGACAGCAAAAATGCCAGTGGTCCTTTATATATATTTATAATCCAAACTCCTTAACCTTAGAATTCTCAACTGCCTGGAAGGTTGTTAAAAACACTGATTTCCTGGCCTCATATCTGGGATTTCCAGTTCAGTGGGTCTGGAGTGTTGGCAAGAATTTGCATTTATTACAAATTTCCTAAAAGTGCTGCTAACTTCTGGTCCAGGGTCAGCACTCTGAGTACCATCGAGTGTTTCTCTCAGTCTCTCTGGTCCCAGTCTGTCCTTGGAAACATAGTAATCACCATAAAGCATCTATAGCAAAGGCCGGTAGAATTCTTCTTTGACCCTCGTTTACATCATCTGTTTACTTATTTGTGCATTTATTTAGTTAGTTTTATACTGGTATCTTATTTCTGCTCTTTTGCTCAGAATGGCCTTAATAGCCATACTTCATAGCATCTTCTTTTAAGAAGATAGGGCCAAGAAAAAACAAAATACAAACCAACAAGCAAAACACAAAAAATCCCTGCCCCTCTCCTTTAATGGACTTATTAACTGTTGATATAATAACTGATAATATTTTTGCCTTCATTCAGCTAGAGACAAATTGACATTACACTTCCTAAAAAATAATTAACTTAATGCTATGGATTCCAAACTGCTAATGTTATGCCTTTCTTGTTCCCTTTTTCTTTTTTACTCATTATTTCCACTAAATCTTGGTTTGTGCACCCTGTTACTTTTTAATTTTGTTTCATAACATTTTTATAAGCAATTTAAAATCTTTTGAAAAACAGGGCAAGGTATAAATAATGAATAATACATCCTTCAGGGCCTGTTAAAGTGCTGCCACACACAAGAATTTCTCTGCTCTCGCAATCTTAAAATAATCTTAAAATAATGATGTATTCTTCTGAATTTTCTTAGAATATTATTTATGCCCCTTGCATGTCATGAATTTTTAAAATGTTGTAATGTTTTGAATTATGCAGCATTTAATAGTTTGGTAGCAAATATGCAATATAAACATAAGGCAAGGCACATATCAATAGAACAGGGTCCCATGAAGCTACCTTCTAACCTGGGACATTTCTTACTGACACTTCTGGGACCATCCTTGACATGTATCCCTGTCCCATAAACAGGTGCTTCTCTAGGTTCGACTTTAACTGTATAGCTGAATGGAACTTCCAGATTATAGGATATGTATATGATCAATTTGATGCCATATTCTGGGTTGTTTTCCAAACTGGTTGTACCACTTTATATTTCTTGTAGTACCAGATGAGAATTATTTTTACTTTAAAGCTTTAGTTTTCTGAATTTGTTATATACTCCAGATATTGTCGGTGCAGTTATATGCATTACAGATTTCTTAATATAACCTTTGGCTGAACTGAAATTCTTAATTTTAATATAATTGAATTTACTGGTATTTACTTTTATGCTGAATAATTTTATACTTTTTAGGTAAAATTTAGTTATGAAGATAGTCTTCTATCCTTTTTAACAGTTTCTTTCTCATTTTAATCGTTATCCATTTGAATCTGTCACATATGGCATATAGGAGGGGTCTATCTGTATTTATTTTTCTAAATAAGAAACATGTCAACCGTATGTATTGAATAAGCTCTCCTCTTTCTCTGTGGTCTTCAGTGTCATCTCCTATGTAACAGGTTTCCATATATTAGTGATTTTGTTTTTGGAATCTGTTTTATTTCAATGATCGATTGGTCCAACTCTGTACAAATACCACCCATTCTTATGTAATGTAACTTCATAATAATATTAATATCAGGAAGAGCATGTTTATACATTTTTTCATTCTGTTTCCTCTAAATTTTTTGGCCCTTATCACTTTCACATTTGTTTAAAAGTCAGTCCATTAAATTCCTGAAAAAAGGAACAATGAAGGTTTCATCAGAATTGCACTGAACCTAGTGATCAATTTGGAAATAAATACTATCTTTATGATATTGAAACTTTCCATTCATTCATAAATTGTCCCTTTCAGTTTATTTTTATATTCTTTTATGTTAGTCATCAAATTTGTAATTTTCTCATAAATATATTGTAAATATTTTGTTTATTCCTATGTACTTTTTGTTACTATTTTAAATGTTATATTTTTATTATATTGCTGTCTATTTTGGTTTACTTATATATTTCAAAGTTATTTTTTTAAATATGGATAGTTCTTCTATAGATAATAGTGCTTAATTTTCTTCTCTATGTATCTCTCCATCTATCTATCTATTGATCTTTCTATCTATCTATGTCTTGAGGATAATGTTAAGTGGTGGTGAAACACTTGTCTTGTTCCTGATGCTAGAAGAGGGGGTTGGAAAGAGGCTTTTAAATTTTTACCATTAAGAATTATGTTTCCTATGATTTTTTTGTGGGAAAAGTGGAATGAATGTTTCTTCAAACGATTAGGGGAACTCCATTATAGTCCTAGTTTGTGAGAGATTTTATTATAAATATTGCTAAGTTTCATGAAATTACCTTCTCTACTGATATATAACTTGATAGATGAAATATACATTAGAAATTTTTTAATGTTTTTATTTATTTTTGAGAGGGAGAGAGAGAGAGAGACAGCATGAGCAGGGGAGGGTCAGAGAGAGAAGGAGTCACAGGATCTGAGGACAGGCTCCAGGCTCTGAGCTAGCTGTCAGCACAGAGCCTGACGTGGGGCTTCAACCCATGAACCATGAGATCATGACCTGAGCTGAAGTTGAATGCTTAACCGACTGAGCCACCCAGGTGCCCCAACATACATTTTGTATATTAAATCACGCTTCTATTTCTGGGATAAATCTTACTTATGATAAACTATTTTTTTCAATTATAACTGTTTTTAGTACTATTGAATTTTGCTTGATAATTAGATTCTCAAATTTATTATAATAAGTGATATTGGTCTATGGTTTTCCTTTTTTTTTTTTAAGTAATCTCTATTCTCAACATGGGATTGAGCTCACGACCCTGAGAAAGAGTCATGTGCTTTATCAATGAGTCAGCCAGGTTTCCTGATTTTCCTTTTCATACCATGGTTGTCTGTCTTCAGAAATAAGGCTGCACAGTTTCATAGAAACAGTTAACAAAGGGGAGAGACTTTTAAAAAATGTAATAATCTGTTGTACAAGGATTTGGTAAAAGTCATCTGAAAATCATCAGGAACTGAATTTTTCTTTGAGATACAAATTAACTTCTGCTGTATTTAACTGTTGTTTATACACAATGGAATAATACATTTTTTAATGTATTAGGTTATTTTTAATCACTATATCTGAAGATGAGGCATCATCAAGTAAGACTTCCTAGAGTTGGCAATATGTAACCTGAGTTTTTATGTTTGTTTGTTTGTTTACTATGTTTATTTTGAGAGAGAGAGATAGAGAGCATGCATGAGTGGGGGAGGGGTAAATAGAAAGGAGAGAGAGAATCCCAAGCAGGCTCTGCACCATCAGCACAGAGCCCAAAATGGGGCTCGATCTTATCAACCATGAGATCATGACCTGAGTTGCAACCAAGAGTCAGATGTTTGACTGAGCCACCCAGGCATCCCAGTTGAGTTGCTAATTGATAAATAACATTAGGCAAGTAAATAGAGGAGGGAGTAATAGACAAAAAGATCAACAAATGGGAAAACTTAAGGACATTTTAAAGCTTTGGTATATGCAGGGAAATAGCAGCAGATCCATGCCACTAAATACAGAGCTTTGGTGGGGGAACAATAGAAGTAGATCGTAGGTAAACAGTGGCAAGTTCAGAAAGCAAGCCAAGGAGCCTGGTACCTCAACTATCTTATGATATCCTTTGTCTACAAGAAAAATGGCCACTTGATGGCCTTGAGTTTGGCCATAGAGGATACCAAGGCTCCTGTTAAAAGAAGTACCAGATGCCTTTGGACACCCTGTTGTATGTTGTTGCCATTACTGAAATCACACTGATCCCTCCAAGGTAAAGTTTCCCCTGGAACATTCTTGGAGAGATGGGCCAGTGTGTGGAGATTATTCCAGCTTAAGACTTAATGTAGGTCTATTAATTTAGTAAGCTTTGCAGGCATGAGAACTTATTATAGAAATTCTAGTAGAGTTTAGAATAATGAAGGTCAGAGGTACAGAAAATAATGGGGTCTCTACAATAAACATGGATAAAGGAAATAGCTGTTATCATTAAAGTATATAGTGGGATTTCTCTAGGGGGAAAATGAGAGTTAACGGTTTGGCATAATTTCCCTATGTAGTTTTATTAGGCAAACAATCATTAAACAGGAAGTATATGAGAAATGGAAGGGGTTAGTGGTTGGGATATTAAGAAGGCTGTGTTTGGAATTTTCTCCTTAAAAATGAGCCTAGTAGAGGAAAATTCAGGTAAAGGGGCATTTAAAGGGAGGATTTTTCTGGATTTTGGTCTGAGTGAAACAGAACGGGGAATTGGATGATGATGATGATAATGATGATGTTGATGATGATGATTTTTAGCATAAGACCTATTCAAATTGTTATAAATTTCAGATTGGATAGAACCCACAGGATCTTTCCAAAGGATTATTTTTTTTGAGAAAAGGGTTTTTAGAAATTCTTAACTGTAGTACAGGCAAGAAAGGACTAAAATAATACATGTATATCCTTTTGTGAAATGTTTATAGAAAATATTGCATATGGGAGTTGCTTTGTATGAAAATTTCTGCAACAACCTAATCACTTTCTGGTTGAAACCCATACTTTTGAGTTACTTTTATTAGAGCAGTTGAAATACTGCACAGTGGAGATGACTCATTTGTGCTTTTAAAATGACTAGTTTCGGAATTGGAAGTATATGATCAAAAAATAAAACTAGGATTTTAAGAGAGTGAAGTTAATTTAGAAGATTTTAACAAGCAGGCCAGGATAGGCAAGAATTGGCCATGCCCTATGCTCATGTCGATATGATTGTTCCTGAAATACCAATTATTGTCCCTGAAACCCATCACAATGACTTTGCATTCCCACACGTGGTGAGTCTATGTTTTAGAGCGGTGTTTTCCTCAAGGATGGTCTGGGGACAGCACCTTTCATGATCTTTCATAGTGCTTGTTTAAGTTGTGATTCCTGGGGCATCTGAGTGGCTCAGTCAGTTGAGCATCTGACTTTTGATTTTGACTTACATCATTATCTCACAGTTTGTGAGTTTGAATCCCATGTTGGGCTCTGTGCTGACAGTGCCAAGCCTGCTTGGGATTCTCTCTCCCTCCCTCTCAAAATAAATAAAATTTAAACAAATGTAAATCCTGAGCCCCACACTAAGTCCCTATCATTTCTGGTGGGGGCACTGGAGAAATGCACAGCAGGAAACTTGAAATTTGAAATTTGAAAACCACTACCAGAAACAACAACACCTATTATCACGCCACGATTAAGAGAAAAATTCAAACCAAATCGCCTGGCTTTAAAGTAGGGTTCCACCAGTTAGTTATAAGCTGTGAAACATTAAGTTACTTAATTTTCTTATACCTCAGTTTCCTTGTCTTTAAAAGAGGCACAGAAAACACATTATATAATAATACCCAAATCACACATGTATTGTGAAATTTAAACAAGTTAATAGTCTGAGCGTCTTAGAGAAGTGCTAAGTTCTAAATAAGTGTCAGTTAACGTTATTTTAGAGGTGGTCCCAGATGAGGGAATTCTCCTAACTCACATTGCTTTCCCAGATCTCCCCCATTGCTTCATAGTATTTCCTTTATTTTGATTTCCAAGCTCCAGGAGGGTAGGGTTGTGCTGATTTGCTCATTTCTTTGCACAGTGCCTGGGATATTGTATTCTGAATAATGTTAAAGATTTTATTTAGTTTAATACTGCCTTCTGCTTCCTTATTAGAACTAATAGTCAACAGCTTTCTGGCTCAGAAAATTTACCTTAGCTTTTTTTAGGATTGAGAAAAATGTATGGACTCTTCAAACATAGTAAGTTTCTGGACTTTATCAATACCTGCCCTATAAAGTATAGCCTTACACTTCTTTATATTGTTGCTTTTCTTTTCTTTTCTTTTCTTTTCTTTTCTTTTCTTTTCTTTTTTCTTTTCTTTTTTTCTCCTTTCTTTTCTTTTTTACCTCCTTTTGCATAGAAGGAACGTAGATCTGTTCCTGCTTGCCCCCTAGCTTCATCCCATGCTAAGCTCCAGATCTGGGCACATACTTTACATTTTCCATCAAGGGCCACAAACTCTCTTAGCCAGGGGTTACCACACCCACTGAATTATCTACATGAAAAGCTTTCTTGGAATCTTCCCTATGTCTGTTCTAAATGGATCTGTGTCTTTCTCTGATGAACATCTTGTGGTGGGAGCCTTGTCTCATTTACCCCTATATTTGAAGGCCTGTCAAAGAGCGTCCTTAACATTTGAATTTAAGGAAGGAAAGAACTACAGCCTTAGATTCTTCCATTTGCTTGACTTCTCCTCATAATCATCTGCATAGATATCCATCTCAGTTATTATTATCTCAGTAGAAACATGACACTGAACCTGCTATAGGCCAGATTGTCCAGCTAGAAAGAATGATCAGGTTAAAGAACATTCCTTCAAAGTAACATCCCAAAATACCCCTGCAAGACACTGTGAAGATTCTCCTAAGCCAGCCTCAAAAGTCATTCAACCACATTTCTTTTACATTCTTTTTTATCATGGGCTGTTATCAGTGCCAGCCCAGATTTAAGGAAAGGGAACTAACGAGCATGTATCAATATGGGGCACTCGACTCACCAGTGGGGAAGAGCGAGATCTTTTAAGACAAGCCACCATACTCTCCCTTGCCTTTTTCTGCCTCCTCAAATTATGGAGAAATACATTATCATGAACAGTTTGCGATGTGCTACATCTGACACCACCATGTACCATGCACCTGATACATACATATAAGGGAGCTAAAAATATCATATTCATGTTGTCGGGGTTGCTGTGGGAATGAAAAAGAATATTGGCACAGCTTATGCTATAAAGTGGCTTGTCAAATGTTAGTTATTGTTAATATTATTTTCATAATTTAAGTATTAGATATTTAATGTGACAAAGAGATAAAATATAAGATTTATAAAAAGTATTTATTTTACCTTCTTAAAAAAAAATCTCTGAATCAATCCCATTCTGAATATCATTAAACAGTGTAAGATTGTACATTTTCAGCTCAGTTTCAATATATTTTATATACAGGTGGCCCTTAAATCTGAAAAGAAATCAGTAAGTTTAAATGTTTTATTGATTTCAATTTATTAACAATAGTGTGTAGCCAGAAACTTGCAAATATCCTTTATCCAAATGAATTGTTGATAACATAGTGTACCAAAGTACTTGGACTTTATATCATTAAATTAAATGCCTTTTTCTAACTAATGAAAATGTCTTGAGTATTAAGAACATACAAACCTATCAATTTCCTTATAAGAAAATATTCCTAATCCATCTTCCTTTATTTTTTAGGAAACCTATGCCTAAGAGATTAAGTTGCTTGGCCAAATCCATTCCACACGGCTATTCTCCTGGAGAGGATTGCACTTGTGTCTCGGTGGGTTTGTGACCTTGTTACTAACAAGTGCAAACCACTGTACTGGCTCCCTACCAGATGTTACCAAAAATAAAAAAAGACCGCTGCACAAGGCATCCTTCTACTCTGGCCATCAAAGTGTTATCTTTCAATTAGAGAAACAAGTAAAAACCTTGGGAAAACCAAGGGCAAGAGTGTATACTGATGACATTTCTGAGTAAAATCAGAATCACTGACCTCTGAAGATGATTTCTTTTGAGACGCATGGCAACATGAATTTCCAATAATGTAGTTTCTATTATAACTTCAAGCTAGCAAAGATATCCAGAGGTCAATTAGCACAATCTCCTATACCTAAGCAAGACCCAAATACACTAGAATGCAGCAAAAATGAGCTTTCTCTTCTAATATTGCTGGCAAAAAAAAAAATCTCCTACTGCCAATTTCTTATGTAGATGATGAAACATCTGCTTTTGAATTCGAAAAACACTTCCTTATCCATTGTTCCCAATTTTCTTATTCTGAATACGGAAGAACAGAAGTTCAGAGACCCTATCCAGTGCTGTCTTCCAGGACCAGCTTTGTCAAATATAACACACCTCCTGACTGTGCTGTAGAACTCAGACACTTCTTGAAACATCTACATTTATATTATAATAGGAATGTAAGTATTATGTTGTCAACATTAAATATTAAATTTGATAATGTCTGAGAACTTTATAAGGACAAGGGCTGTCTTTTCATCTCTAATTCCCAGTTTTTCTCATACTGTCACCATTAAGATACTTCTTTTATTCCAGCATTGGCTTACTTTTTTTGCACTATCATGACCTAGTGGTTTCTTCCATAACTCTCCCAATGGCTATCTTTTGCTGTGTGTGCAGTATGTGCCAGAGACTGTGCAAAAATATTATATATATATTTTCATTTAATTCTAACAGCAACCTACTGAACAGAACTGTACATGAACGCTAATAAAGGTGGAATTATAAATTGATACTATGTTTTCTGGCTCTAAAGCCCAGTATCAAGTCCTTAAACATGATACTCTTCTTCAAATGTCTTTGCAAGATGCTGTTTGCCATTCCTAAACTGGATTTGTCTCTACTCTCTTACCAACACTTCCTAAGGGAAGTGGTATTATTGAACTGTGATTAGAATCAGAGACATTTCCTGGGACACACTAAATAAGTGGGCTGGGTTCCTGTGTCTCAAAGGCAGTAGTAGAACAGTGAGATTTCTTCCACTCTCCTTCCTTGTGGTCAGAGATCAGCGAGAGGACTAGATTCATTTCTGTATGTAAGAAAGTGCCACATCTCCCCTTTTCTTCTTCTTGAGACATGCTCAGGGCTTAGTAGTCTGTTTAGAGTGATGCTTTTCTTGAACTGGTTACATCTTACTCCATTCCCTCTGGTATTGGTGAGTGTGGTGTATTCTTATCACATGACAATGATGAGATTGCACCTTGAGGTCTGAGATGGGAGAGAGAACAAGATTATAGATCACAAGGAAGGACTTTCACTTAGTTATTCCAATCTGAACCACCAAGAAAGTGAAAAATAGCCCTGTTAACACCAGAGTGCAATGTTCCAAATAGAACTTAAATAATGATCAAGCAAGGCAAATACTATAACCACTCTGACCAAGTTTGGATAAGCTATAGACAAGACTCCTCATGACCACAAAAGTTACTGACCACCCTCATCTCCTTATATACACTTGCCTTCTTTGAGTGATTGCTCCTTCTTTAGTATAGCAATTCTAAATCCACTTTGTTCTGCCTGCCTCCTACTTCAGATTTATTATTATACCCAGGCATTGAATTACATTCACTTTTTGATAATACCTGAACTCCAACTGGGCCATGCTTCTCTAAACTCTGTTAGAGCCCTCTATTATCCTTATTCCATAAAAAAACTATTATCAGGACTAAACAGACATTGAATATAAACACATTTTCTAAAAAAATGAAATCCACAAAAATACCCAAATCCACAATGGCCAAACTATAGAAGCAACCCATGTGTCCATTGACTGATGGATGGATAAAGAAGATATAATGTTGTAGGAGCACCTGGGCGGCTCAGTTGGGTAAGCATCTGACTCTTGATTTCAGTTCAGGTCATGATCTCACTGTTTTTGATATTGAGCCCTCTGTTGGGCTCTGTCCTGAAAGTATGGAGCCTGCTTGGGATTCTCTCTCCCCCTCTCTCTTTACCCTTCTATGCATTCTCACTTATGCATTCTCTCTCTCTCAAAATAAATAAATAAACAAATAAATAAATAAATAAAAATTAAAATATATACTGTTGCAACAACATGGATGGAGCTAGAGAGTATAATGTGAAGTAAAGAAAAAATCAGATAAAGACAAATACCGTAAGATGTTATTCATATGTGGAATTTATGAAACAAAACAAACAAGTAAAGTTAAAGAGAGAGAGAGATTAAGAAACTCACAAACTGATGGTTACCAGAGGGGAGGTGGGTAGGGGCATAGCTGAAATGGCTGATGGGGATTAAAAAGTATACTTAACATGTTGAAAAAAATCATTAAAAAACTCAAATCCTCTAAGGAAGCTACTTCCATTTCTTTCTTCCTGCCTAAGTTCCCCTGGGATAGAGAATTCTTTTTGGTAGCAAACTAAATAGCCTAAACACTCTTTTGACTAGAGATGTGCTTCTGGTTACCTTTACACCATGGCTTTCACACCATGTTGTCCAAATCACACCACATTATCCTAACATTATAGTAGCTCTGTATTAGAGGATTTGGAGTCCTTGCCTAGTTATTCATTAGAATTATACCTACTTTTCTATGGGAATACCATGCTTCAGTCACTCAAGAAGTTGATTAGGAAAAAATGTGGGTAATAATTCAGGAACAAAGCAGTATCTTGAACCATAAGGATTGGCAGTTTCTGTCCATCAGCCTTACTCACTTTTGTCTGTCTTTGGTGGGCAAGACCAGATTAAGATCTCTAGATGTGGAACTCCCTGAAAACATTACTGATTCTGTTCATTTTTGTCCTAGTCAGCTTTTTTCCATAAATGCTTGCTTAGCCTGAGTATTAATCAGCCCAGGCTGCTGTGTGCAGTTGAAAGGGACCTTTGCCAGGACTGCTGTGCTCAAGTCGCACCTTCCAAACTAAGGGAACAAACAGGAAGAAAGAGTGAAAGGCTCCAATTGCCCTTGAGCCCAAGCTACTGCTCTGTTTTAACTGAAAAGTACTGTTTGCAGCTGAGGGGTGTGTGTGTGTGTGTGTGTGTGTGTGTGTGTGTGTGTGTGTGTAGGGGGAAAAGGAATTATTAGGTATTTGTTTAGACACTAGTGAAACAATTATATTATAAATAGAAGGGAAAGGGGGTGAATGTGAAATTCTAGGACTAAAACTTAAGATCTTGCAGCCAGCTGCTGGAAGACGCATCTCAGAGGGCTTATTGTGTATCTTCAAAGGTAAATATTAATCAGGTTTTTAGAATGACATATCATTAGTGCTTTGACAGGAAAATACCAGAGGCTTTGGGAACTTAGAGCAAGGGGACTTAATTTAGGGCCCACATGGGACATGCAGCTGAGATCTGAAGAATGGGTAGACTCAGGAGGGCATCATGGATAGGAAAGAAGCTTGTGGGTGCACACAGTCCATGTCATGGACAGGAAGTAGGAGGAGCCTGGAGTGGAAGAACAGAAAGAAGCTTCAGTGCATAAGGAATGAGGGGAGTGCTGTGAATGTTAATGTGTGTGGACTCAGTGGCCAGCATGGTTGGTTGAGTCCAAATATGAGTACCTTTTGAGCAAAAGAAGAAGCATTCATTCTCACTTTGCATTTTATCCAGAAAGAGCATTTTTTCCTCAGATCCTCCCTTTTCCTGTGCAAGTCAGCTTTCAGGTATCTGCTTCCCCCCTCATCCTTGGACTGACCTCTGCCCAACAGCATGTGTCCTTGAATAATAGATTTGGGTTCTTACTGATGACTCTCTCTGGCAGTCCCTGTGTTCTTGGGAGAAGTTTCTCAGCTACTCTGTGCTTGTAAAAAAAAAAAAAAGCAATAACAGTTATTTATTTATTTTTTATTTTTTTTTAAATTTTATTTTCTTTATGTTTTTTATTTATTTTTGAGAGACAGAGAGAGACAGCACGAGCAGGGGAGGGTCAGAGAGAGAGGGAGACACAGAATCCAAAGCAGGCTCCAGGCTCTGAGCTAGCTGTCAGCACAAAGCCTGACATGGAGCTCGAACCCAGGGACCGTGAGATCATGACTTGAGCCGAAGCCAGATGCTTAACCAACTGAACCAGTCAGGCTCCCCAAGAGTTATTTTTTAATGTTTGTTGTAAAGACTAACTGAATTATTTTGTGTAAAGCAGTTCTACATTGCTAATACATAATAAGCAGTTAATGACTATTATCTGTAGTTTTCTGTGGAACATATGCATTACTTTGTGCTTGTTCAGAGCCCAATCCCACTTCTTCTAATGACGGCACTAACATTTATTTTGTAGAATTTCTTCTTCCCCCTTTAAATTCATGACCTGGCCTTATACTGATGTATAGGTGTGGGCACATATCCTAGACCTGGCCATTGACAATCACAGTGTTTCAGTCCTGAATAGGTTGTGACCTACTCCAAGTCAATGACACTCAATCCCATGGCTTTTCATCAGAAATACTAGGAAAGAGAATCTCTTTTTACATGGGCATTACTAGGTGGAATGGAATACCAATCTACAGTGCTCACCAATACGGGATTTCCATCCTGAGAGTGAAGCCAGCACTGAACAAAACACACCTAAAGGATGGAGACCAATATTTTCCTGGCACCCTTTTTTGAGATTCAGTTATGTTTTAAGCAAACATCTTATTTACATTTTTCCTTACATTAGTAAAAAAAACCTTTATCTGAGTTTTAATGTTTGGCTTCTGTCCAAAGAGCTCTAAGCCACTGACTTCACTTAAGCAGGCTCCTATTTGCAAGCTGCTCAAGGAAAGATGAATGTTCTGAATCTCAAAAGTTAACCCAGAAGAGGACTGTTGACCATAGTTACTACTAATGCATATATTTTATATTCCCTCATAAATGGAATTCAGTCAGTTTGGGTTTATGGACCCAATGATTCCTACCAGAGGTCCTTCGGTTCTGGTTTTTCCCACATCCTGGGCCCTTTTGTTTTTCTGGGTTATTTCAGACTCTTTAAGTTTTTTCTTTCCTTTCCATTTCAGGAAGACAAATCCATACCATATGTCCGTTCATACCCATTTATAATTATTCCTTCTAGCTCCTCCTTGCTCCTCCATCCTCCATTCCAGTGTTTCTCAGATCAGGGAAATGTTTTATCTCAACTTCAACTGGGACATGAAAGAGATGGGTTTTGGCTCCCAAAGAGACTCAAATGGACTCAAGGGGAAAGGGGAAGCATGAAGAAATATTCAAATAACAACCAGAAGCAGTGAGAAGAAACAACTGGTGGTAAGTGAAATGGGAATCAAGATGGTGAGAGAGTTCAGTGCCTCACTGAAAATTGGTTGAAAAACTTACGCTACACTATTCTACTGTAACAAAGATAGAAGAAAATACAGCCAGTATCTGCATCAAAAGGGCAGGAGTACTTGAAAGGGCAGGTAAGTCCAGAAGCTAGGAGCACTGAAATCAGAATCTGTCAAATTAACTATTGTATTTTGGTCAGCTCTGTTTCCAGATTAGTAAGAAAAGAGATCTGTTCCGTTTGATTTACATAGCTTCTAGAGACATACTCAAAGTCAGTCTGTTTTTTTCCTTTCTTAAGAATTCTGGGTTTGATTGTCAACTATTCTACCTACTAATTGCATGACCTTGAAAAATGTTCTAAACCCTCCCTGGCCATCTGATCTGCATGATAAAAATGGTCATCATCATTGTCTTGACTCCAAGAACTATTATCAGAACTAAACAAGACACTAAATATAAAGACATTTTCTAAATAATGAAGTACACAAAAATAATAATTATATATACTATATTATCATCACTGCTATTATTTTGTGAAACATAAATTGAGGTAGAGACTAAAAAGCATAATTAATTTCTATCATGCAGATTGTTTCATAACTTGCTGTATTAGTGGGCACATTCTTTTCAAAATGACAAAAGCAATACATCAGGGATTTGAATCATTCTTTTCCCAAGAGGAAGGTACTGAGTTTATGATGATTGATTGTGACCTTGAAAATATAATTATTTCCATGGTACTGAAAATGCAATTTATTCTTTTCTGTATTTAGGACAGTTGGAGGAATTTCACATTGACCTGCAGAAATGGTAGTAGGGCACTTGCAGTTCAAAATTCAAAAGACAGCATTGCAGCACCATAGAATCAGTCCTTGAATGGGGCTTTGCAAATGGATTAGAATGCATTTGTTAAATGTTCACATATTTAATCATATAGGTTATTTATTATTAATCTTGTTAATCAAAAAGTAAGAGAAAAATCAAATCATAGGTATTAACTATGCCTAACTATTTCCACCTAGGTTTGGTGTGACCCACAATAAATCTAGATTTCAGGCTCCAGAGATTGAGAAAACAGCTGGAAGTTCCCAATATTTATCCCAACTCTACAGTATAACAGATATATGGTTTCTGACATTTCAGTGTAGAAAGCTGGGGTTCAGAGTTTATTGGCTTTGTTTCATCAAACTTGAAAACAACTGTTTTAGGTCAATTTTTTTTCCCCTATAACTTGGTAACACTAATAACTTCTGTGAAGACTGAAATATCTAATGGGCTCTATACAGAATAGATATTCAATAGATAGTGGCTATTATTAGCACTTCCAAATTTGAAAAACTAAATGCCAGATTATTTTATGTTTTATATATTTATGCTTTCCTTAAACTAGATTAGGATTGTCTTTTGTAACTTTGTAATAATGAATCCTATTTTTGGGGTGCCTGGGTGGCTCAGTCAGTTAAGAGTCTGACTTCAGCTTGGGTCATGATTTCACAGTTCATGAGTTCAAACCCCATGTCAGGCTCTGTGCTGACAGCCCAGAGCCTGGAGCCGGCTTTGGATTCTGTGTTTCCCCCTCTTTCTACCCTTCCCCTGCTCATACTCTGTCTCTCTTGCTCATTTGCTGGCTCAAAAGTAAATAAACATTAAAAAAAGAAGAATAGTATTTTTTTTGTCTTCTTAAAATATAATCTTGTTCTACCCAGTTAGATCCAACTTCCAGAGCCTTTGTATATTCTTTTTATGCAAATCCTTGAATTCCCATCTATTCTATACCCTATATATTTGTGACTCAATGACCTTTTCCTTACAATTCCTACAATATTTTCTTACCTGAGTACTCTTCTCCATCCTTTCTATCCATCCATATTTTAAACACCCTTTGAGCTCTGATCAGTTTTTCAGACTGTAGCCTTACTTCTACTTTGGGGGAGAAAGGTCGTAGAAAGAAGGGATCAGTTTGATAGAGTAATGACCTTCCAAAGATGTTCATCTCCTAACCTATGAATCCTGTGAATATTACATGGCAAGTGGCAACGGGAATTAAGATTTCAGATAAAAATTAAAGTTGTTAATCAGCTGAATTTAGGGTAGAGAGATTATTCTGGTTAATCTAGGTGGGCCAATGTAATAACAAAGTTTGTTAAATAATAAGAGGAAGGCAAAAAATGCCAGTGTCAGAGTAATTCATCATGAGAAAGACTTGGCTTGCCAAGAAAGACTTGCTGCTTTTGAAGATGGAAAGGAGCCACAAGCTAAGGAAGGCAGGTGACTTCTAGAAGATGAAAATGCAAGGAAGTTGGTTCACCCCGTAGAGCTTCCGCTAAGGAATGTAGCCTTGCTAACATCTTAACTTCAGCCCAGGAAGAGCTGTTTGTGACATCTGACCTCTAGAACCTCTAAAATACATAAGATAATAAATCTGTGTTATTTTAGGCCCCCAAATTTGTGGTGATTTGTTGCAGAAACAATAGGAATCAACACATTCAGCAAACTTGTTCTGCAAGGGGCAATATAGAAAATATTTGAGGCTTCAACAGACCACATGGTCTTTTGTCCCAACTGCTCAACTCTGCCAATGTTGTGTGAAAGCAGTCACAGGTAATACATAAATGGGCATGACAAGGTTTCAGTAGACCTTTATCAGGAAAAAAACCACCCAGATTTGACCTATAGGCCACAATTTCCTGAATGTGAGTGAGGCTTGCCTATGAACCTTGACTCTTTGGACAAGATATTGAATGTCTTTAAAACTTAGTTCCCCTAGATGAACAATGGAGTCACTTATACGTGTCAGGGATGACTAACCATTTCTAAAAATTCACATTTCCTTTCCAGAATGGAAATTGTACCTGGAAAATAGTTCCCTTGCCAAGACTGTCCTTCACACTTTCCTTATAGCTAGATATGGCCACAGGGATGTGAGCTGAAGTAATGAACTTAGTTTCCTTGCTTGTTCCATATAAACTTTCCATGGGACTTTCCTCTGGGGTTTTTCCTCTTCTGGCTGGATATAATGGAGGTGATCTCAAGAGTGATCTTGAATCCCACATATCGAAGACAGAAACCCTCTATTCTTCTGTCCCTGAATGAGCATGACAACTGCTCTGCATAACTGTTTACTGATCTAAAAATATTGTTTGACCAAGAAATAAATTTCCAGTCTTTTTGAGCCATTGTAACTTCTGGAATCTATTCATATAACAGTTAGTGTACTCAAAGTAATATCTCATGCTTAGTGTTATGATGAGATAAAGTAAAATATTGTGTAAAATAATATACATAGCACATGGGATTTAGTAGGCATTCCGTAAATAATAGATACACAGTATTTTATTTCTTAATTCCTCCAACACTCTATTTAGCCCTGCACGATGTAAGTTTACACTGGGATGTTAGTCTAGACAGGGAACATTTGACAGGGAACATTGGCTTCTATTTTTGAGGCAGCATGACACAGTATTAGAAGAATGGACTTTGAAGTTTGCTATACCAGGGTTCACTCCCCTGCATCCTTCACTCTCACCACTATTTTTTCTCTGGATTTAATTTCTCTTACCCTGTTCCATCATGTGTAAAATACTAGTAAATGACACATAGCTATTATGTTTAGCTCTTCTATTTGCATTAATGTATGTCAAGATTTTAGTTCATGCCAATAAATACTCATTGAGTTAGTTGTTCATTCATTTATCAGTTATTCAACATTGTGAAAGTTTGATGCAGTAACTGGATGAAGTTGTTTAATTTCTTTAATTCTTTTGTGATACACTGTGGCATTGCTACAAAAATAAGAGCTTTAAACACACATAAACATGAGATCAATTTATATTCTTTGCTGATCTTTCTTTTGTTGTAAGGGATGAAAAAATAACATTGGAGAGAGAAAACTTCATTTTACATTCTCATAATAGCCATATGATCATATTTTCATGTGATCTTCTAACTTTGATGTTCTTATCTATGAAGTAGAGAAACTTGCTTTAATTTTAAGTAAAGTTAATGTTAATGTATAAAAATTACTAATAGAAAACCTGGTGCATAGTAGGTGCTAATAAATGGTTTTTATTATCATTATAATTATTATTGGGCTTGAGTTACAAAAGCCAAGAATAATCGTTATTTTAAAGATCCAGTCATCATATCATTATAAACAAAATTATATTAATTTTTAAAGGCTGAGTTCAGAAGCCAAAGTCCTTATTCTAGGGGTTCATGTAATCCCATTGCAATATGCTGAACCTTGCAAGACAGTAAGAAGTTTGACTTGTACATGTATTGGCTGAGTCCTGAAGATGATAAATGAATTTCATTAAAATTCACCCTACTCTATGTAAACGCAAAAACTGTACACAGTTAAATCTTCTGATAAATCAAAAAGTCTCTGTGAAAGCTGAATACAAAACAGAGGTTATTTGAAAAGTGAGGCTGGTTAATCAATTCATTTGTATATATATTTAGACATCCTGTTTAGTTATCCATCAAGCAATCATGGAAAATATAAATCACTGTTTCATGTTAGCTTCATATGATCAGACGTTACATGGCCCTGGCACTGCAAAAGCAATAGATCATCACTAACAATATTTATTGAACTGTCATGGTCTGAATTGGAAAATAAAGAACCCACAATGCCAATAATGCCAAGATCCTTGAGAAAGTTCTGTCCTTCTTTCTCAGTTGATCAGGGCCAAAGTTTTAACCTCTACTCCTACAGAGACGGACAATGGATAATTCCATATCCCCAGTGCTTTCATTCTTTCCACACTGCAGATCTGAGGGTCCATTTGCTTTTAGGGTATCTGCATCTGGAAGCTCCAGAAATGATCTTAAATTTCTGCTTTCAATTTCCAGGGCTGTGCTTTCCCAGCCCCTAAACTTTTGTTTCATATATCTATTTGAATCCAATTTTTTTCTTCCTGCCATACAATTACATCTTAGTAGTTCTTTCTTCTAAACACTGATCACGCTATTATCTCTGTCAACTTCCTTGGAAGGTCTTTATTGGTTAACACAATTATTTTTGAGATGTCCATTTAATCTCTAGCTGTGACACCCTATTTTCAGAAAATATGTATTTGAATAGCAAACTCAGACGCCTCTAGTCCTAGGCAAATAATGCAAAGACTGGTGCCAGTTATGGATGCAAACATAGTTTGCAGAGGATAGGGGAGGATATTATTCACTTGCATGGTTTCTCCTATTTTTCTTGAAAACCTATGCTTTTGTCAATGTTCACTTATCACTTACTACTCTTTTTTTGGTTCGTTTTCATTAAATTACATTTATGTAGTTTAAGAAGTCAAATACCAGGGAACCTGGGTAGCTCAGTCAGTTGAGTGTCTGATTCTTGATCCCAGGGCCATGGGATTGAGCCCCACATTGGGCTCTACACTGAGTTAAGTGTGGTACCTGCTTAAGATTCTCTCTCACTCTCCCACCCTCTGCCCCTCTCCTCTGCTCTAGCTCTCTCTTTCTGAAAAAAAATTAAAAATAAATAAACCATGGTTAAAAAAATAAAATAAAAAGTCAAATACCATAAAAGCCAAGTTTTCTGTCTGCTCAGGCAAGGATTATCACTCTCCGGAGAGTGACCCAGTAAACAAGATTTGCATCTGGAGTCTGGCGACTGCCATTTCCTGGTCAAAATAACTTTGGCGTCTGTCATGCTGGGCAAGACGTGGAGTGGCCAAGGTGCACAAAAGATCAAAACCGTATTTTGGATTATTCAGTGCTAACTCCCCCCTTCCCAGCATTGCTGAGGCAAATCTGGGCATTTCTTTTGATATTCATTTGACTCTGTTTACCTGGTAACTGACCTCGGTCAGCTGCTTTGTTTTCCCGCCTTGAAACCTTCATAAGAGACAGTTTTCTGAATAAAGCTCTCTCTCTCTCTCTCTCTCTCTCTCTCTCTCTCTCTCTCTCTCTCTCTCTCTTTCTCTTTTGCCTGATCGGAAACCGTGAGTTGTGTCTTTACTCTCTGTGCGTCTCCCTCTCCTGCCCCCTTTTTCTCTCCCTCCCTCAGGAGAAGGACCCGCGATGGAGGCTCCCTCAAAGCCTGGACCAGCGCTCCTGGACCTGGGGAGCTAGTGCACCGCCACACCTGCAAGTGCCGCCCCAACCCAGGGTGGAAGCAGCCGATGGGGCGGGCGAGCAGGGCTGTCGGGTTAAGACAATCAGGAAAAGTAATAACTGTTCTGTCCTATACTTTCTACTCTTATTTTCTGGTCCCCCTTACCTCTTTCATCTAGTGTTTATTTTTATATTTTTTAAGAATAGTTATGTATTACTCCTGATTATTCTGTTTTTCATTCATATTCCACTCTGGAAGATGAAATTTAGCTTTCATAATCGTGTCCTCTTGGAAACTCTATATTTTCTAGTCTTCCTGCATTCATCGCCTTCTAATATATTTAGAGCAGTGATGTCCACATGTTAGCATGGTTCAGAATCAGCGTGGGGGGGGGCTGGTGAGACAGATTGCTGGGCCTCATCCCCAGAGTTTCTGACTCAGCAGCTCTGAGGCAGGGCAACCTAAGATTTGTATTTCTAACAGTTTCTCTGATGATCCTGACATTGGTGGTCTGGGGCACATTTTGCAAACCATTGAGGTTTTATAGCATCATTATTTGTAAAATAAAAATTTGCTTTTTTATTTTCATGACCTAAATGTTATTTCAACCTGTGCTATATAGGGAACTGTAATTATATTTCCATTATTATTCAACATTTTCTTATTCTTGGAATTAACTCTCTTCTTCTATACCCTTAAACTCTCCAACCTTTGCAATGGAACTACTATTTTTTGGTGTTCAAAAACATTTAATAATAAATTGATTTATTCTTTAGGAGCATCTTTTCTGGAGTCTTACTTTTCTTTTCTTCTTTCTTTCTTCATCTGCCTCACTGCAACTTCTTGCTCATCATAGGCTTCTATAATACCTCTTTGTTCACAACATCCAGAAATTTTCTTTGCCTCTCTCTTAGATTAGATCTTTTGTTTCCCAGACCCTGTGCTTTCTTACTGTTTCATGCTTTTCACTTTCTTTCTGCTGAAGCTCATCCCCTAGTAGCTTCCCCCAAAAGGGTTTCTGTATAAACATATCTTTATTATATATACACATTTGATTGATAGGTTGGCTAGTTACAGATTTATAAGTTGAAACTTATTTTCTCTCAGAATTTTTAAAACACTGCTCAATTTTTCTCTATTAGTGCTGCTGTTGAGAAATCTGACACCATTTTTTTTTTCCTGGAAACATTTTATATGGGTGTGTGTGTGTGTGTGTGTGTGTGTGTGTGTACATTATACATTGAAAATGTTATATCCCTGAATAGCTTTGACATTGTAAATCCAAGAAGACTAAGGAAGTAACTTATTAGAACTATTAGATATAAATAATACAAAATAGAAAAACTTAGTGGCATAAAAAGAAAATATACTTCTTGGGGCACCTGATGGCTCCGTCAGTTAAGCATCAGTCTTCAGCTTAGGTCATGGTCTCATGCCTTGTGGGGTTGAACCCTGCATTGGGCTCTGTACTGACAGCTCAGAGCCTGGAACCTGCTTCAGATTCTGTGTCTCCTTCTTTCTCTGCCCCATACCCCCCACTCTGTCTCTGTCTCTCTCACAATAAATAAACATTAAAAAAGTTTAAAAAGATAAAAAGTAAAATATATTTTCTAAGAGATATACTTTTTCTCCTGTAGTGGAATGTAGTTGGCATCGTGTGTGTGTGTGTGTGTGTGTGTGTGTGTGCGCACGCATGCACTCTTTATGCTTATGCTTTTCCATAATCCATATTCATGTTTCTTTGAGGAATTTGAAGACACTTCCCCTGACTCCATGTGGTCCCAGTGGGGCTACCAGTGACAAAGCCCTGTCATTTTCTGTAGGATAGGAGAGGGGAATGATGGAGGCTGGTGATGAAGCAGTGTTCTTATACACCAGCATAGGCATGGGTACATGGCCAAACGTGACAGGTCTTGGCGTGTGCAGATTAGGGGAAGTGTCCCCTTACTATAAAGAGCTTGCAAAAATGGGAGAATAAGAAGGCATAGGTGGTCAATATGCTAACCAAGTTGCAAGAGCCTTCCTCAAAGGGCCAAATAGATAAAGAAATAGCTCTGCTAACATATTTGAACCCCAAAGTCTATTTGCTCCCTTCTCTGATATATGAAACAATAAATTTACTTTTTACTTAGAGCTACAGTTAATTTTCTAACATTTGGAACAGGAAGAATACACTTTTTATCCACCTCCATAGATGAGTCATTTATACTATTAAATGGAATATTTAACAGGATACTTGGATTCCATACTTACAAACATTTAAAAAATTTTAATGTTTATTTATTTTGAGGGAGAAAAAGAGCAAAAGAGAGGAGGGGAGGGGCAGAGAAAGAGGGAGACACAGAATCCGAAGCAGGCTCTGAGCTGTCAGCTTGAAGCCTGATGCGGGGCTTGTACCCACAAGCATGAGATCATGACCTGAGCCTAAGTCAAACGCTTAAACGTTCAACTGACTGAACCACCCCAGGTGCCCGGCAGCAGTAAAATTTTTAAAGGATCCAAGTAACTCAGTAGCATGACCTCAAATGTGTATTTATAATTCAAAAAAACCTTTTTAAATACAAGTATAAATTCAAAGATGAAGTGACAAGGTGATATTGTGTAGGTCTTTGGTAAATTGTATATTAATTATTATTCTCATTGTAGTTGTTATCATTTTTATTAAAATCACTACTATTGTAATGCCACAGATTTATTATTCTTTATGCATCTACAGATTAGAATTTAAAGCATATTGCTCAATGTGTCTAATGTCACAATATTTTTATTGTACCATAATTTATTAATATGAATATTACCATCATATAGGACAAACTATATGACAGACCATTACATTTCTGGAAATTTTTATCATATCCAATCATAATGCCACATGTCTCCCCTCACTGCTATGATTCCATTGAACATTTTAGTGCCTCTACTTTGTATGCCTTGCCTCTTATCCCCTTCAATCATAATCTCACTTTAATTGCCTCTTCTCTGGCAAATACAAACATTATCTTTCTTACTCCTGGAATTAATAACTTCTGTGATGGCTTATCATCTTTTTTGTTCTCCAGTGCACCTTTCCAATTAAAATGGAAATTAAATGGAACTGAATACGACAACCCAAATCATGTATGTAGCATTTGGTTGATTTGGATTCCATTGAGTGCGACACAGAACTCTTTATAGTTCAGTCATTTCCCTATTTAGTGTTTCCAACAAGGCACTAGGAAAAAGGTCAATGTATGTTGATTATCTGTGTAGATAGGTCGATAGATAGATAGATAGATAGATAGATAGATAGATAGATAGATGGATGGATAGTTAGGTAGATAGATGATAGATCAGTCTATCCTGGAAGGCTTATTATTCATTGGCATTTTTATTTCTCAATCCTGAATTTCCTAATCCGTTTGAACTGAAAATTAAATTTTTTTCTTTTATTTATTTAATTTTTTTTCATTTGTTTCTTTCTTGTCTGAGTATGATTGGTGAAAACGGTCACCTTTATGTTTATCTGGCTTCAGTCATGTGAATTCCAAGGCTGCCTGGTGAAGAGAACTTCATTCATTCTGCCAGTGTCCTTCTCAGGGCCCCAACCATTCCCTTCCTTGCACAGGGGTCTCCTGGATGGACTGTCTGAAATTCCCATCTCTTGCACAGTGGGGATTTGGCTCCTGAGCCAGTCTTGACCAAGGCAGGATGGACATGAGCTGCTTCACCAGACTGAAGGAGACCCTAACAACAGCTCATCCCACTATATATGGGAGATAATTTACCCCTGATTTCCCACCCCATTTCCTTTACTTTCACTCCAAATGAAGGAATGTGACCCCAGAGTTGACTTCTGGACGTTGCATTGCTTCTAATCCTGGGCCCCATTTTATAGGACCAGAACTTTGACACTTCTTAATTTACTTTTCAAAATGACATTTGCCCTATTTCATTTACCCACAACTGTCTAATATTATTTTAAACTTATTTTTCATTTAACAAAAAGCAATTCATAGCCATTATTAATAAAAAGGATTTATAAAAAGAAAATAGGAAAAGAAAATAATTAAAATAACCAATAATTCCAATGTAAGAGAGAAGAACTGTTTAACATTTTGATTATTTTGTTTTTATTTTAATTCCAGTTAATATACAATGTTATATTAGTTTCAGGTGTACAATGTAGGACTGAACAATTTCATACATCACTCCATGCTCATCATGACAAGTGCACTCCTTAATCCTTACCACCTATTTATTTAACCTTTCTCCCCACCCACCTCCCCTTTGGTAATCATCTTTGTTCTCTATAATTAAGAGTTTTTTAGTTTGTCTCTCTCTCTCTCTCCCTCTTTTCTTTGCTCATTTGTTTTGTTTCTTAGATTCCACATATGAATGAAATCATACAGTATGTCAGTATTCTCTGACTGACTTATTTTGCTTACAATTCAACTCTCTAGCCACATCCATGGTGGTGCAAATGGCAAGATCTCATTCATTTTCTATGACTCAGTTATATATTCTTCTTTATCCATTCATCAGTTGATGGACACTTGGGTTGCTTTCATTTCTTGGCTATTGTAAATAATGCTGCTATAAACAGGGGTACACGTTTCCCTTTCAACTAGTGCTTTTGTATTATTTGGGTAAATACCCAGAAGTGTGATTGCTAGATCATAGGGTAGTTCTATTTTTAATTTTTTTGGTGAACTATTTTCCAGAGTGGCTGCACCAGTTTGCATTTTCATCAACAGAGCACCAGTGTTTCTTTTTCTCCGCATCCTTGCCAATACCCTTTGTTTCTTGTGTTCTTGATTTTAGCCATTCTAACAGGTGTGATATCTCATTGTAGTTTTAACTTGCATTTCCCTGATGGTAAGTGAGGGTGAACATTTTTTCATGAGTCTGTTAGCCTTTTGAATGTCTTCTTTGGAAAGATTTCTGTTTATGCCTTCTGCACATTTTTAACTGAATTATTTGGTTTTTGGGTGTTGAGTTGTAGAAGTTCTTTATAGATGTTTGACATTAACCCTTTGTCAGGTATGTCATTTGCAAATATCTTCTCCCATTCCATAGGTTGCCCTGCAGTTTTGTTGATTATTTCCTTCACTGTGCAGGAGCTCTTTATGTTAATGTAGTCTCAACAGTTTATTTTTTATTTTATTTTCCTTACCTTGGGAGACATATCTGGAAAAAAGATGCTATGCCCAATGTCAAAGGTGTTCAGCATTTTTAATATACTGTTTCTTTTACATTTTGCCACTTAATTTTCCAAAATTAAGTGTGTATTGCAACTTTTTAATTATGTTTGCCCTTTTAAGAATATATCACAAGTATTTTTTCAAATTAATGAAGGATCTCTGTAATGGTCAGTTTGGACTGCTAACAAAACACCACAGATTAAGTGACTTGAACAAGAGAAATTTATGTATTCATAGTTCTAGGGGCTAGAAGTCCAAAATAAAAGTACCAACAATGTTGGTTTCTAGTGAGGCCCCTCTTTCTGACTTGAAGATGGCCACCTTCTAACTATATCCTCATGTGGTCTTTCCTCTGTGTGTACTCAGACAAAGAGAAATAACTGGTGTCTCTTCCCCAAAGACACTGACAATCCTATGGAATTAGGGCCATGATTTCATTTAACCTTACTTACCTCCTGAAAGGCCCTGTCTCCAAATACAGTCATAATGGAATTAGGACTTCAACAGATAAGTTTGTGGAACACAATTCAGTCCATAATAAACTCTTTAAAGTGATTTTTAATACCTACAAAAATTTTAATTATATAGGTGCACCACAATTTGCTTGACAAATTGCATTTTATATACGTGGGTCATGTCTAGTTTTCTCCTTATGTTACATTAAAAATTACGACTAATGCTAATGTTCTTTCTCATATATATATATAATATTTTACATTATTTTTAAATTATTTTCTTTGGATAGAATATTCCTAGAAATAAAATTACTTGGTCAATCTACTTTTTAAAAAATATTCATACTACCAAACACTTTTTAGAAAGGTCATGTCAATTTATTCTCATCATAGTTGTGAAGAGATGTCATTTTATTTCCACTGACCATCACTGGATAGCAACATTTCCTTTAAGTATATGTTATTTTGATATGAGAAAAACATGTTCTTATATTAGGTTATTCTTTCCATTTACTTTATTTGATTAGTAATGGAGTTCATTATGCTTTAGTGTTCTTCCTATCTCAAGTGACTAGAGAGAGTTATTTGCCTAATCTTTTCTTACAGCAAAGGAAAAGCCACTTTAGGCCCCTATTGGACCTATTTTTGCCCCTGAATTCAATTGCTTAGGAATTTGGTAGTTGGTTAATGCCAGTTCTTCAAAAGTCTAGATACTACTTAAAAAATTAAATAAACTTTAAAATATTTAGAATAGTTTTATATTTTTAGGAAAGTTGTAAAGCATGTATAGTTCCTACATATCCACACCAAATCTCTATGGTTGAGGCTTTATGTTAACATTGTACAGTGGTAGAGGTGCCTGGGTGGCTCAGTTGGGTAAGCAGATGATTTTGGCTCAGGTTATGCTCTCACAGATTGCGGATTCGAGCCCCACACTGGCTCTGTACTGACAGCTCAGAGTCTGGAGCCTGCTTCAGATTCTGTGTCTCCTTCCCTCTCTTCCCCTCCCCTGCTCATGATCTGTTTCTCTCTGTCTCTCAAAAATAAATAAGTATTAAAAAAATTAAAAACCCAGATATTTAACATTGTACAATGGTATATTTGTCATAATTAAGAAATACATGGTATATTACTACTAAATAAACTCTACAGATTATTAAGATTAAATTATTTTTCCACTCATGTCTTATTTATTTTTGTTCTTTATTAAACCTCTTCCCAGGGTACCATTTTGCATTCAGTTGTCATGTCTCCTTACCTGTCTCTGGTTTTGATGACATTGACAGCTTTGGGGAGTAATGATCAAAGTATTCTGTAGTATGTCCTGAGTTTGGAATTGTGTGATATTTTTCTCATTGTGAGACTGGGTTTTGTGGATTTGGGGGAGAAGACCAGAAGGTAAGTGCCATTATCATCACATCATATCAAAGATACATACTTTTGATACCTGGCTTGATAAGCTGGCTGAGTGTTTGTAATGGTTATAGAGTTTCTCCAATGTAAAGTCACTTTTATATATTTTCCATACTTTCTTATTTGGGACTGTATCACTAAATGCAGCCCACACTCAAGAAGTTGGAAGTTGGAAGTATATCTTCTTGAGGAAGGAGTAACTATATAAACTATTTGGAATTTTTCTGTATGAAGTATTTGTTTATTTGCCTCCATGTGTTTATTTTTTAAATAATTATGTCAGTATGGGTTCATGGATATTTATTTTACACTTTAGATTATAATAGAATACACATTATTATTATTATTATTATTATTATTTGGTTCAAATTGTCCCGGCTTTGGACATCTGTGTCCCTTTCAGGTTGGTTCTAGTGTCCCTCTGACATACTTTTATCCTTTTGTTACTTTGAGTACTTCCTCACTTTCTGGAAACACATGATTCTCCAGACTCATTTTATACATTCCCTGCCGTAACCCTGGGATCAGTCATTTTTCCATAAACCTCTAGTTTCTTTCCCTGGGAAATGATATATGAACCAAGATCTGGGTGCTGATTTCTTCTTGCACTTGACTAGTATCCTGTCTTCCTGCACTTGACATGGCCCATGTCATTACCATCAAAGGTTTTTACTGCCCACATTTTCTACTCTTATCCTGAATTGCCTCTGGACTCTGGCTCTCAGGTAAGATTTAGTGACACCAGTATAACCCAAACCAGAACTAGTTGTAATCTTAGGCCCTACGTCTTAACCCTATACCACCACCTGTGTTGAACCTTACCTACATAACTGAATTGGCTTTCTCTGTTCTTGTCTGTATCTTGGTGAAGTTCACTCTGTTCACTCTCAACCCATTTGTTTTTCCTGTCAGTCTAAATTGTGACTTGTCCCAACAGCCCATCTTAGAGTTCTCTTGTGTAGTAATGAGCAGCAATTTCATTCTTGTAGTGCTTAGCTACAAGATGGAGATTTTTGGAAGGGCTACACAAATAAGGTTACTCTGAAAACACAACCACTAAGAAAGCCCACACTGATTACTTTGATCGAATTCATAGGAATTGTAGATCTATGCATTTCTCATTTCCTTAGGCATAAGGAGGGCTCTGAATAATAGTGTTTTTTAAAGGTAGGAATATGAAAGTTGAAGCAGTAAACTGAAATGATAGGTCAGCTAGTAATGCTCTTAAAATTTTTGGCATATGAATATTAGTCAGTAGTTTAAAAAATTAAATAGCATCTAATAAGAGTTATGGTGCCCAATGGAAATTTAATATGTTTGCAAGCTATGAATTATTTCCATCGTGCTCTTTTAAAATTTTCATAAAGTATTAAAGGATATACCTATTTTTCTGTCAATGGTTGTCAAAACGGGGAAACTTTCAGTTATCTATTTTGCTTCACATAATGAGGCAATTTGCAACCTCTTATCCTTTACCAAAAGATAATTTCTCTTGAATTCTCTATATCTTGAGTAACTGCACATTATAGTTACATTGAAGATATTTAAAATTCTCCAAAATCGTGTAAGACCTCTCTTTTGAAAGTATCTGTTGGCCATCGTTTTATTCTAAAATTTTATATTTTCATTTCTAAAAAAGATATATGGATGTGCCTAAATCAGTTAACATCAGTAAAAAGAAAGGTAAACATATGCATGTGACATGTTTAGTGGTTGTCTCACAAAAAAAATTTTACTTAAGTGTCCACTTCTGATATTGGATCAAAAAATTCAAAATTCCATAATATACATATGGCTCTTTACTTAATAAAATAAACTTATTTCAATAATAGTTACAACTAAATTTCAAAAGACCTGATTTATATTTATCTACTGAGTCATTGATATTTTTCTTTTCCTTCTGGGTAACTGTAATGATTAACTCTTATTACATTTCAACAGATATTTTTAACTTAGTCCCTGAAACGCTCCATGGGAAGGGTATGTAGACGCAGAAACACTATGATTGCAAAATAAAGATTTTATCTCTCATAATATTACATAGAAGTTTTGCATTAAGTTGTTTGAATACTGGTGAGAATTTCTTTTTTTAAGAATTTAAAAAATTATGTTTTAATGTTTATTTATTTTTGGAAGAGAGACAGAGACAGAGCATGAGCTGGGGAGTAACAGAGAGAGGGGGAGACACAGAATCCAAAGTGGGCTCCAGGCACTGAGCTGTCAGTACAGAGCCCAACACGGGGCTTGAACTCAGGAGCCAGGAGCTCATGACCTGAGCTGAAGTTGGTCGCTTAAGCAACTGAGCCACCCAAGTGCCCCATTTTTTAAAAAAGTTTATTTAGGGGGTGGAGCCAAGATGGCGGAGAGGAAGGGAGCTCTGTAAACTCCCTCCGCACCGTTTTTCGAACTGAGAAGGATATTACGTTCAACTGA
>NC_043700.1:180143598-180226426 GCF_006229205.1 Suricata suricatta | reverse complement strand
GGGGGGAGGGGGGAAGAGAGGTGGTGGTGATGGTGGAGGGCACTTGAGGGGAAGAGCACTGGGTGTTGTATGGAAAACAATTTGACAATAAAATATTAAAAAAAAGAATAAAAATAAGAGTTTAGAATAAAAAAATAAAAAATAAAAAAGTTTATTTATTTGTTTTGAGATAGAACAAGAGAGAGAGAGAGGGAGAGAGAATCCCAAGCAGGCTCCATGCTGTCAACACAGAGCTGGATGCAGGGCTTGATCTCATGACCACAAGATCATGGCCTGAACCAAAATCAATAGTTGGATGCTCAGTGCACTAATTCACTTGGGTGCCCTGAGAATGTCTGTCCACATCAATAGAAGACAGTGGTTAGCACCATTAGTTCAGCTTCCAACCCCAGGTTTTAATCTGGGCCCCTTCATTTACCAGCAAATTACGTTGCTTCTCATCTGACAAATGAAACTAATGCAAGTGCTAATAACTTCATAGGGTTGTGGTATCCTTACACAGGCTTAAATGTAAGGCGCTTGGCATAGAGCCCAATACATAAGAAGAGTATGATGATTGTTAGATTCCAGTATTTACTCACACAATAATTCAGAGGAAAGTTGTGAATGTTAATTTTATGTCAATTTGCTGGGCCATAGAATTCCTGGATACCTGATCAGAACTTATTGTGGATGTCTCAGTGAGAATTTTTTGGATGAGATTAACATTTAAGTCAGTAGGCTGAGTTAGTAAAACAGCTTACTCTCCTCAATGTGGGTGGGCCTCACTGAATCATTTGAAAATTTGAATAGAACAAAAAGCCTGACCCTACCTCAAGGGAGACAGAATTCTTCCTGCCTCACTGCCTGTGAAATGGGGACAACAGCATTTTTTCTTGTCTTTGGACTCTGACTAAAACATGAGCTCTCCCTGGGTCTCTAGCCTGTCAGCCTTCAAACGGGAACTGTACCCTCCTCTTCCTTGGTTCCCAGGCCTTCAGACTCAGACTAGATCCACACCATCAGATTTTCTGAGTCTCCAGTTTACACACCTGCTCTGTAGATCTTGAGACTTGTCTGCCTGCATAACCATATGAGCCAACTCCTTATAACAAATCTGTTTTTTTATAAGTATATAATCAAGGGTAAAATAGAGGGGATAAAGCTGAGATCTTAAAAAGTTCAGCTGTGCTAATTTCAATGATGTTCTTCCCAGTTGTCATTCTTCCACCCTCTGTTGACCTGTCAGTGTCACACAATCATTAAAGTGCAGTGGGTGTTGGTGTAAATTTATAATTGGCGTAATCCTTATTGCTGACATGTCAATATTTAACTTGCATTAACCTTTCCTTTGAGGCTGACAAATTGTGCATCTATGGCTTGTTCAGTCTAATTTTTCATGTCATTGCCTTGCAAAGCATACAGATTTATAATGTCACCGTGTGATGGATGCAGGGCCCTCCTTTGCCTCAGAGAAGGGTTTCAACCCACTAAGATTATCCAGTGATTTATTTATTTATTTTCAGTTCTACCCACCACCTATTTTGAAAGGCTTTCAGTGAATTTACCTCCCCAAGGCCCATATTTTGAGGACAGAGCGAAAGGTACCCTTGTCAGGAATCGTTACCCTGCTTCTGCTACTGAGCCTCCACATTGTTCTGGCCTGTCTCACACAGAACAGCCTTCATCTGTGTGTGCATGTTGTCACTAAGAATTTGTTGATGGAAAGTGAAGGCTGGTGAAAGAAAATTAGGTCAGAATAGTGTGTGGGAAGAAAAATGACATTCTTGTCAGTTTTACCTAATCTTCAAGAACAGAGCTGCAAGTGTTTTAATTTCCTTAGGACGTGGACAGCTGACACTTAAACTCAATTATTTCTATGTCTCTCTTTTTTAATTTTTAATTTTTAATTTAGAGATGTTCCCTTCCCCCCAGGCCCCACAAGCTTTGGATACAAGAAGCAGACAAATTTCCAGGAATTCTTATCTGAATTCTTGGACCTGAATGCTAAGAATTTGGGACTAAGGGAGATGTAGGAAGTCTGAGTCTTTCCATAGGTGTTCACAGTTTGTTTCTAAGACAGACCCGTGTAAAGATCAAAACAACTTTATTACTAATGATCATGCCCCCAAGTTTACAGGATCATATGATCTATAGCCATTCTCTTCACTTCAGTGGAGTGTTTTAGTTATCCGACCTCCCTCCAGGAAGTCCCGCAAATTTATTTCAGGTCATCTAAGATAAAGATGAGAGCCACTCAGACCATATATTTAGGAGTAGACAGTTACTTTAATTTACATTTTATAGAACGTTTGAAGAAAACCTAAAGCAACTGGTGCTGAAATTTTCATCTCAGTTCAACAAAGTGTTATTTACACATGCGCTGTTAAAATGTAGAACTTATTGGGCAATTTCCTAGATACTAGATTAAACTCTTAACATATTTAGTATGTCTTGACTGATTTATGGAAATTACAAACAGTTAATATATGTGTTTGAAAAAACACCCTATCTAATTCATCACTTATACTTGGCTCCCTTTTTGTCTTAAGAATTTTAAAGAAAAACTGATGTTACGTCTTCAATTATTGCTTGATATTTTCTTCCACTTCTCAACTGCCAAGCAACATACATCACATAAACAAAGCTAATACATTTTAAGACACAAAACGAAAAATAGTCTCAGGGTAATCCTTGCCAATTCTAAGACTATGTTGACAATCATACTTACAGTTAAGGTTTTTTTTTTTTTCATCATAATGAATCATGATAAATTTGTTAACCAAGCAGAGATATCTATTCTAAGCAAGTAAGCAAACAAACAAATAAACAAATTAGGACTAGACTGTTTTTGTTCTTTTTCCCTTAGCTATGAAATTTGGCCTTTAAACACTAACACTGTCTGTTAGAGCCCAAAATATAAGTAAAAACAAAAAATATTTAGCTGAAGTAGGTCCTATGTTCTGAAGCCCAGCTCATAAATATCCCCTTCGTCCAACCAAGTTTCTTCATATAGTCTCTATATCATGCAGAATTTAAAAGCCCCAGATTTCATTCAACTCTTAGTTTAGAAATGGGAAAACTACAGCTAGAAAATATGGAGTGGTCCAATATCAAATGTTAATTAGCAGAACTAGAACCAGAAATCAGATCTCCTAACTTTTAAGACCAGTATTATTTTCATTAGAAGAGATCAAGAGATTTCTATGCTGTCACACCTTCTTTCAGGTATCCAATCCAACATTTAATATGCATCTGTTAGATGTCAGACACCATTATAAAGGTTTAGGATACAAAATATTGATGGATTTGTAAAATATTTCAGTAAAAAAATTCCTTCCTTCCTAAAGTTTACTTTTTAGTGAAAGAAACAGGAAATAAACACATTACTATGGGATGTAATATTAATGCAGTATAATATCAGTGCTTTATAATATAAAATAAGAAAAGTAGAAAGAGGAATTTGTGAAAAGAATTATTCTCTGTATTAGAGGAAAAATGAATTATTGGGACATAAAATTTGGAGAAATTTACATGTGCTAACAAAAAATAATCCCAATTCTTTGTGCTTATATAATTTCTTCTACAAACCTTTATACAATTAGTTGAGTTCCTACATTTATCATGAGAGATGGGTGAATCATATATTGCTAATTCCATTTAACAGATTGGAAGTTGAGTTTGAAAAGTAGGAGATCAAGTATTCATATTTTAAGACCAGTATTTATTTACAACATCATAGTGACTATTTTCCACTGATGGATTGGGAGGGAAGGAGTAGTTAAGGGTAAGAATAAGTTTCTACTTGGAAGAGAAAGGGAAGATAAGCATCATTTTGATTTAATCAACACTTTTGTGCCAGGGACGACATTAGGCACTAGGGATGCTGAGGTAGAATAATCAGTTCCTGCACTGACAAAGTCTACTATAGGGTGTAATAACAACTATCAGTGTCACAGTCTTTACTATCTAGTCCTTACTGTATGCAATGCAGTTTAGAAGTAACACATGCTTGGGGCCCCTGGGTGGCTCAGTTGGTTAAGCATCTGACTTCGCCTTAGATCATGATCTCATGGTTTGTGAGTTTGAGCCCAATGTTGGGTTCTGTGCTTACAGCTTGGAGTCTGGATCCTGCTTCGAATTTTGTGACTCCCTCTTTCTGTCCCTGCCCTGTGTGCTCTATCTCTTTCTCAAAAATAAATAAACATTTAAAAAATTTTAATAAAAAAAGAATTAAAACATGCTTTAATCTTCCTAATAATCATTTGTTATGGGTAGTATTAAAATCAACATTTCACAGATATGAAATTAAAGAACAGGAAAGGCCAAACAGCTTATCCAAGGTCAATCAGTGTGCAATTTGTGGGCTTAGGATTCGAGCCCAAGTTTAAACCCAAAGTCTGTTCTCTTTACTCTCTTTGTGTTCATTTAACATTATACATGTTAACATGCCTCTTGCATTCCTCCCTCATTTTTATACCTCTGTCTTCATTTTTCGCTTATCTTGGCATATGAATTTGTGATACCCATCAAAAAAGCTGGTGGAGGTAGGAACTTCAATGGGCTTGAGCTGACGTACTTAAATGGGATACCCAGCTTTATTAAAAGCACAATCATAGGAACCTGGGTGGCTCAGTTGGTAGCACGTCTGACACTTGATATCAGCCCAGGTCATAATCTCACAGGTTGTGGGTTCAAGCCTCTCATGGGGCTCTGTACTGACAGTGTGGAGCTTGCTTGGGATTCTCTTTTCCCCTTTCTCAGCCCCTCCCCTGCTCATTCTCTCTATATATATCCGAAAAATAAATAAATTAAAACATTAAAAAAAACAAAGTCTCTCTCTCTCTCACACACACACACACACACACACACACACACGCCTATAGGGATACATTGTCTGTAACACTGACCCCATCCAAATCATTAATTTTTCTTCAGTTTCATAAGAAGTCCCTTTCTCATAATCTCCTCTTTGTTTCTCTAAAACTGTTAGACAACCAGGAAGTAAAGTCAGCTTCCCAGTTCTGCAGTTTTCCCAAGTACATGTAGGAATTCATTGGCAGGGCAAAACTATGTTCAAACTTAATCAAGGATGCCATAACCCAAAGGATATCTTTCCCTTATAACCTGGATGTAAAGAGTCTACTTTTATAGCTTTATGTGACTTATGTTGAAGACATATATTTGAGAATCACAAGAGTGACTCCTTGAGTAAAGATACAGTGCACACGAGGATGAATTGTCCTTCTAGGTACAGTGAATTTATCCATCAGAATGAGGAAGTCAGAGCAATGGGCCAGGCTAGTAGCTTTGATTATAGGAGTTTGTGCAAGTCCTCTTCAGATTCCTTTTGTGTTCTCTGAGTTAAGAAACCATCACAAAGAGGAGAGAGCATTGGTTAGAGAATTGGAGATTTCACACATTCTTGATACATGGAAGATTTAAGCACATGGAAATTAATAAGCACTAATGGGTCACATCCTGTGAATAGTCATGGATATAAAATGAGCTATGTTAGTAGGCATATACATTTTTATCCAGTCACATTCAGCAGCTCCTATAGGGTGGAGAGCTGGATTTTAAGCTAAGGTTAGGGCCTCTCCAGAAAAAGGAAAGAGAGGAGATAGAATTAAAAGTCTATGCAAGAAATTGTTTTAAAGGTTGAAATACAAAGAGGGAAGTAAAGGAAATAAGGGAGATAAGGGACAATGAGAAAGTAGCGTGGTAATCTTACGTGGATATAGAAATCAGTCGAGAGTGGTGAGCCAGGGAAAGAGAAATGGAAATTAAAGAGGTGATAGTTGAAGAATGCAATAATTACAAATTAAAAATGGAGACGGGAAAATCATTGGAAATATCAGCATCTGGGTTATGAACATGTCAGTGGGTAACTATTCTTACGTTCCTTTAGGCACTTTTAATTTCACAATTTTGATATAATTTCAAGCCCTATAAGAATTGATTGGACAACACTTTTCTTATTAAAAAATGTTTTTGTTAGAATGTGTTCCAAGAACGCTTCACATTTCGGTAGGAAAATGTTACTTTTCCAATCAGTCAAGAAATTCACTGTCCAATATGGTGGTCACTGGCAGCAGGTAGCTATATGAATTTAAAGTTTAATTAATTAAAATTAAATGCAATTTAAAATTCACTTCCTCAGTCTCACTAAACACATTTGAAGTTCTCAAGAGCCATGGGTGGCTAGTCACTACTCTATATCGGACAGTGCAGGTGTGAAACATTTCCATCATCACAGAAAATTCTATTGAACATTGCTATTCTGAAGTTTTGCCCCGTACCATTCTAATGTTCAACAATTCTGGGACAAAATGGAATTTAAATTTGGTTTGTAGCTTTGTAGCTGCCTGATCAGATTTGCTACAGGTAGAAATCATCTGACAACTGCTGTGGCACCACAACTGCCGAGATTCCATATGTTTTATGGCTTAGGAAATAGAAAGATCATTGCCATGGTTACTGCATCACATAATATGAGCTAATGAGAAGTAATTCACTAATGAAAGGCAACATAAAAGACCTGTTTTATTAAAATAATTATTTCCCATATGTTCTCTTGGGTTAAAGATTATTGTTATTTTGGAGTGTGGGAAGTGGTTTTAATGCAAAACCATTAACCCTTATTATAATGATGTACCTTCTAGCCTTCATACCAGACCCATGATATGGCTCAAAATGGAGGCTAATATACAGATGGGAGAAACCAACGATTGTTTTAAAGCCTCAAAACTAGCAATTTACTTCTAGGCTTTCTTCACAAATGAGCAACCATTTTCTCATGAGTGAAGGTGAGATCAGCTACACATCTGCTTACCTCTGGGCACGTGGCACAGTTTTCAGAGGAAATTGCTATGACTGCAACCAGAATGTCAGAAAAGCTCATTTTTCAGCATCAGTAGAACTTGCATTCATTTGATGGAATTTTTCTTTCTGTGGCGCTTAAGCATATATAAATCCATACACCAAAAAAAAAAGGAAACTAAAAGGAAGACCAAGAGATAGGAAATAAATATTATTGTACTCTTAATCTGTGTCAGATCTGTGTGAGATGTTTAAATTATATCAGGTTACTTAATGTTCGCAGCAAATATTTGGATTATGCTTTGTTTTCATCTCAGTTTTCCAGATGTCTAAGAAACACTGAAATCAAGTAACCTGCTCATGTTTTCAGAATTGATGATGGATGGAGGTTAGAGTCTTCCTGACTCTAGCAGGCTGTCATAATATATAACAGAGTTCAATATCACTTGATGAATTTCCTAAATAAGTCTGTGGACATTTTGAGTAGATTACTTCATTAGATTAGTTAGACAAAGAGCCAACCATGTTACAAAAATTGCAAAAGTGCAATAGGCATGGGCACATGCAGAGAACTGAGGGGGGACATTAAAGTTTTGTTGAGTAGCTACTCTAGGTCTTACATCATGTTATTTCCTTTAAAAATGATTTTTTGAACTTATATTGAAATTAATAGGTAGTCATATTTAAGATGTTGACAAATTAGAATATTTTCACCTGTCAGGGAACATTAAAAACCGTTACCCTTGGTGGTGCCTGGGTGGCTCAGTCGGTTAAGCATCTGGCTCTTGATTTCAGCTCAGTCATGATGGAGCCCCATGTGGGGCTCTGCTCTGTCAGTGTGGAACCTGCTTGGGATTCTCTCTCTCTCTTTCTCTCTCCTCCTTGTGCTCTCCTTTCTCTCAAAATAAATAAAAGATGAAAAAATTAAAAAACACAAAAAAAACCCAGTTACCTTAAGTTAGTACCTAAAATGGTTCTAGAATAGATATCAATTCTATCAATGTCAACTTTTATAATTGTTTAGAAAATTCCTTATGATAATTTTTACCTGTTTTTTGGGAGAATGACTTTTTTTCTTGGCAGTTTAAATAAAGTTTGTCAATTTTGTTGTTCTCAAAGAACTAACTTATACTTGATTTTTATCTACTGTTTTTCTGTTTTCTATTTTATTCCTTTCTATTCTTATTGTTATTATTTCCTTCATTATGAGTGTTTTTATTTGTTTCTATTTTCTAGTTTCTTGAGTTGGAAATTTGAATAGATAATTTGAGATCTTCCTTCTTTTTTTTAATGTAAGCATTTACAGCTGTAAATTTCCCCGTAAGCATTGTTTTAGCAGAACTCTATACATTTTTGTATATTGTGACTTCTTTAAACATTGATTATTTAGGATTATGCTTATATTTTCAATATATTTGTGAATTTCTGAAATTTCTCTGTTTTTGATTTCTAATTTTATCCCATTGTTGTCAGAGCACATAAAAGCTATTTCAAAAACAGTAGAGGCATCAAATTCCTCACTAAATTTATGAAGCAAGTTTGATCCTCTTACCAAAAATAGACAAAGATAGCACAAGAAAATAAAACTATAAACCAATTTCTTTTATGAATATAAATGTAAACATCCTAACATACCAAATATAGCAACATATAGAGGAGATAATATACCCTGACAAAGTAGGATTGATATCAAGAATTCAAGTTGGTATAACATTGAAAAACTTGGGCAGTGTAATATGATATATTAATAAACAAAAGACAAAAGATGATAATCTAAATAAGTGCATAAAATCATTTCACATATCTAAGCCCTTTCATGATACAAACGGTCAACAGCCTATGAATCCAAGAGGATTTTCTCATATGGTATACAAACATGGTAACAAACATTTTACTTAATGGTGAAAATGTGACTGTTTCCCCTTAATATCAGGAACAAGATAAAAATGTCTGAAGTGGCCACTTCTATTGAAAAACAGACTGGATATTCTAATCAATGCAACTAGACAAAAAAATGAAATAAAAGATTTGTAAAAAAAGAAGTAAAACTATCTCTCTTCAGAGATGACATATCTTGTAAGTAGGAAATCCTAAGGAATCCTCCTCCCTACACTCACACACAAAACACTGTTAGAGCTAATAAACCAGTTCAACAAATTTACAAGATGCAAGATAAATATTAAAAAATAAATTGTGGGTTGCCTGGGTGGCTCAATAGGTTAAGCATCTGACTCTTGATTTCAGTTCAGGTCATGATCTCACAGTTTGTAGGTTTGAGTCCCACATTGGGCTGACAGCATGGAGCCTGCTTGAGATTCTCTCTCCCCTCTCTCTGCCCCTCCCACACTTGTGCTCTCTCTCTCTCTGTCAAAATAAATAAATAAGAAGTTTAAAATGTCAACTGTGTCTATAGACTAAAAATGAATAATCAGAAAATGAAATTAAGAAACCAATTTAGTTTATAATAACATAAAAATGAAAAAATACTTGGGAACAAATTTAACAAAAGAAATGCAGGTTCACTGGAAAAGTACAAAACAATGTTGAAAGAAATTAAGGAAGACCTAAATAAAAAGAAAGCCATCCTGTGTTCATGGATTGGAAGACTGAAGTTAAGTCTTGTTAATACTTAACAAGTATACTTTAGAGTATTGTTAAGATAGCAATACTTTACAAGTTGATCTCAATATTCGATTTCTATCAAAATCTCAGTTGCTTTTCTTGCTGAGGTTGATAAACTGATCCTAAGATTCATATGGAAATGCAGGGAACCCAGAAGAGCCAAAACATTCTCAAGAAAGATCAATGTTGAAAGAATCAGAAATCCCAACTTCCAATCTTACTACAAAGTTTCAGTAATCAAAAGTGTACACAGTGTTGACATAGCGTAGACAGAAACCCATGAAGAGAATTGAAAGTCTTTATATTTATAGTCAGTTAATATTTGACAAGGTTGCTGAGACCATTTGATGAGAGAAGGAACAGTGTTTTCAACAAATTATGCTAAAACAACCGGATGCATGCATGAATGAATGAATGTTTGGCTCAGCTTTACACTACGTACAAAATCAACTTGCAGTGGTCCAAAGATCTAAATTTAAAAGCTAAAACTATAAAACACTTAAAACACAGGGATAAATCTTTTTGACAATAAATTTAAATATGACTCCAAAAGCATAAGCAGCCAAAATATATGTGAATTGGACTTCATCAGTACAAGAATTTGGGAGATCAAAGACACTACCAAGAAAGTTAAGAGATAACCTAGAGCATGATAGAAAATACAACTCCACAAAAAATCCAAGTAAAAAATGACTAAAAGATTTGAATATATATTTCTCCAAAGAAGATATAGTAAAAATTGTAATAAGCACATAAAAAGATTCTCAACATTATTAGTCATTAGGAAAATACAAATCAAAACCACAGTGGGACAATTACTTCCACCCACTAGGATACCTGTTGGAAGACTCATAAATTCCTGGTAGGGATGCATAATGGTGCAGCTGCTTTGATAAGTTTGGCTTATCCTATAAAACTAAAAATAAAATTTTGATGTTACTCAGATATTCCACTTTTAGCTATACACTCAATAAAATTGAACATATGTGAACATGTGTCTACATAAAAACTTGTACAATAATGTTCATAGTATTGCTGTTCATATCAGCCAAAAATGGAAGCAAGTCAAATGTCTATTAACCCATTAAGGGATAATCAAATGTGGTATATCCATACAATCGAATATTATTTGGCCATAAAAAATGAAGCACTGATACATGTTACAATAGGTATAAACCTTGAAATATTATGCTAAGGGAAAGAAACCAGTCAGAAAAAGACACTTATTTTATAACACCAATTATATGAAATGTCCAAAATAGGTAAATGTAAAGTAATAGTAAGTAGGCTAGTGGTTACCAGGGACAGCAGGGAAAGGAGAATGGGGATTGACTATTAAAAGATACAGTGTTTCTTATATTATGAAAATGTTTTAAAATTAGTGAAAAAGTTTGCACAACTCTGAATATACTAATTTACCACCAAAGTGTTTATAATTTTTAAGTATAAGTGGTATGTTTAATGAGTTACATTCTAATAAAGTTGCTATTTAAAAAAAGAATCCCTACTGGCTTTTTCTGCAAGAATCAGTTTAGAATACCCTCCTTATTTGTGCATACTTCATTTAATATTCAGCATTGAAACAGTCACCTTTGTGAGTACATGTTTATTGCACTTACCAGAGTGTAAATCTGTTAGTTGCTCATTGACCTTCCTGGAGGCCAGAAATCATATCTCCTATATCTTTATTTGGGATCCAGGTTCATTGAATAAATGAATGGAGCTATGCACTCTAGGGAAGGTGCAGATGAAACAAAGGAAATAGCTTCTAACCAGGACAGGTATCAGAAACTTCTGATAATTATCATATATGCAGAAATAAAATGAAACATAGTAAGGATGGTTGATTGCTAATCAGTAGGTAAAGCTATTGAATGTTCAGGCGAAGAATAACAGATAAGATCAGAATTGAGAGATCAAATTTATTCTGAGGAATAAATCTGGGGAGGAAATCAGAAAGAAAATATAAGAAAGAGAAATGTTTGGGGTTTTTGCATCTAACAGGAGAGCAGGGCCATTTGAGAACACTAATGCCACATGAGGACAAATTATTCTGTTGCCAGAAAAGCTATCTTCTGCTTAGTGTGACCCATTGAAGTTGCAGGATTTCAGTAGCTGCCCATTTAGGGTAATCCATCATTTTCAACCCAGCAGCTCCACCTTTACTTGCAAAGTGGGTGGCAAATTGTGAAAAAAAAAAAAAAAAAAAAAAAAAAGGCTCACTTGTGCAATGAGTTTTCCCCAATGGACCCTGAGATGATGATTTGTTTGGTGAATCAACCTGGTCCTTCCATTGCTCACTGGAAGTGGGATGTAAATATATCAACAAAGATCTCCAGAGTTTCTGGAAGCCATCAACATGAACCCTGAGGGAGATATGACCCTCTTCTTTTGTTCCAGAATCATGCAAAATAGCTGATCTACTCAATTCTGTAACAACAGAGAGAGGATGGAAAGATGATTGTCAGAAAGTTATTTTTGTTAGTTGACTGTGGTAGGTGTGTATACGTAATCCCACCATTCACCTCTATATTTTGGCAGATTCCAGGTTCCTTAGCCCCAGTAGAGCTGGTAAGACATTGACAAAGTACTTATACTATCAGATTTTATTTCAAGTCCAGAGAACCTGGTCCTAACCATGTAAAGAACACACACGATGGTAGTTTCAGCAGAGGATTTTGTCAACTCTTAAATTTGCATCCAAAACTCATTTTTCTTATGTTTAATACTGTACTTTGGACTAGCTTTGCTCAACGTTTAGAGACACCCTCATTCTCATTCCCATGGGCCTTCTCTCATACTCAATCTCATTTTTAAAGTGTATTTAAATTTTTTTATTGAGGTATTGTGAACATACAACATAATATTTTGATTTTTGTATACATTGCAAAATGATCATCACAATAAGTCCATACTTAGTTATAATTTTTTATTGTGATGAGAACTTCTAATATTTATTCTTTTAGCAATTTTTAAATATGCAGTACTTATATTAATTACAGTCACCATGCTGTACATTGCATCCTCATGATTTATTTTGTAACTGGAAATTCCTACCTTTGACTTCTTTCACTATTTTGCCTAGGCCCTGTCTTTGACAACCACCAGGCTGCTTCTCTATTTCTGTGAGGTGAGGTACTTTTTGTTTTTGCCTTTGTTTTTGTTTTAATTTTGTTTGTTTGTTTTTTGGAATCCACATTTAAATGAGATCATATACTTATTTATCTTTCTCTGTCTGACTTACTTCACTTAAATAATGCTCTCAAGGTCCATCTATGTTTTCATAAATAGCAAGACTTCATTCTTTTTATGGCTGAGTGATATTCCATTGAGTGTGTGTGTGTGTGTGTGTGTGTGTGTGCGTGCACGTACCATATTTTCTTTATCTGTTTATCCATTGATAGACCCCTATGTTGTTTCCATATCTTGGCCTCTATTTGTCTGTGTGTTTGTTTATGAAAGAAAGCACACAAGTAGGGTTGGGGGATAAAGAGAATCCTAAGCAGGTTCCACATTGTTAATGCACAGCCCAAAGAGGATCTCAAACCCAGGAACCATGAGCTGAGCCAAAATCCAGAGTCAGACACTTACCCAATTGAGCCACCCAGGTGCCCCAACCACCCAATTCTCTTAACACATGCAAATTTTGCTTTCTCTGAAGCCCTGTGTCATTGTCCATAAATACCTGTAGCAGATAGAAGTTGTATTTTTGGATCCTGATGTTGGAAAAAAGTTGGGTGTTATCAGTGTCTCATAGTAACCTGGTTTCCAGGTGTTAAAGTCTAACATTCCATTAGATGCATTTCATAATGAATACTAATTAGCTGCGAGCTTATCCTCTTTTCTTTGTTATACTCAAAGAGTACATTGTGTTCTCATGATCTAAATTCTTGTACCAAAGTCCTGCTTTTACTATTTTTAAGGGTGTTAAGAAGCCATCTAGCCTGGATGCAGATAATATGGTAACGCATTATATGTAGATAATTTAATATAATAATAATAATGTCTGAGTGAAAACCTTTTTTTATTACTCGAAGCCAGGAATTCTAAACAATGCCAGTGAGGAAATACTCTTCCCTGCTGGGGCAGACTTTCCCACTGCCCCCAACTTCACCCCTCACACTACTGTTGAAGAGTACATAGATTCAGAAAGAAAAGACAATTCCATCACAGGAAAAGACCAGGCTTGACTTGTTCAAAGCTGTATACTTCACACTATCTTCCATAATAGTTTATTCTTCCATTTAGGTGCTCAATAAATATTAAATTAAATGTCAAGTTTATATATGAGAACATTGTAAGCAAAAGGATGAAAACATGTGAAACAATTAAGGTTAAACTATATGATATGTTCAGATAACTATATAAATTTAGAATTCCTAATCATATCATAGGAGGAGGATCCAGGGCATGAGATGCTTATGAAAAATGAGGAATTTGACTTGGGTTTTCAAAAATAGTAACAGAGGAAAAAGAAGTAAAGGGTAATGAGAAAGGAACAAAGTGACATAGATTGAAGGGAGACACATTTACTCAATTACTCAAACATAATTTTAGCACTTTCTATTTAAGGTCCCAGGAGATATAAGATTTATAAGATGTTTCCAGGTATCTCACAATCTAGAGGGAGAAGTAGAGGCATTAATAGCAAAAATATAAAGGATGTTTTAAAGTGCCTTCTATATCCCAGGTGTTTTCCAAATATGAACCAGTCTGATAAAGCTGCAAGCCGGTGTTATTATTATTAGCTTTTTATAAATGAGGAAACAGAAGGTCAGAAGGGCCCAGTTTCACCTAATCTCAGGTGGGACGGCTGTTTTGTGAGGTCAGGCCTATCTTTGTCTACTGGAAAATGGAAGGGGAACTAAATGAGGTCTGTTTTGTTGCAGAGTGGGCTTCATAAGGCAGTGCATGGAGAGTAAGATAGGAAAAGACAGTTGGAATCTTTCAAGGGGCTCAAACTAGTGATGAAATCCTGACCAAAAAAAAAAAAGTCATTTGTTAAAAAAATGAAAGTGGATAAAATCAAAACCTGTCACAGAACAAATTGGTATCTTGGCATTTTCTCTTAATTTGATTTCCTTTAAATCCTAGTACTGTTATATAATGTAAAAATGGAATTCTGAATAATATCTGGCCTAGTTCCATAAAGATTGCTTGAGACCTAAAATTGTCTGGACTTATTAATATTATAAAATCTATTTCCAAGGATTCAAGTAGATTCACTCCAGAAGCTACATTAAAAAAAAAAAAAGCAAAAACATAACTTAAAAGCATTACATTTATTCAAGTCTCCAATGCTACATATAAAAAATATACATATAAAAATGTACACTTGGGGCACCTGGGTGGCTCAGTTGGTTAAGCGTCTGGGCCTTGATTTCAGCTCAGGTCATCATCTCACAGTTCCTCTCAAGTCCTGCATCGGACTCTGAGCTGGGTATGGATCCTGTTTGGAATTCTCTCCCCTGCTCTTCCTCTGTCCCTCCCCCTCAAAAATAATTTTTTAAATGTACACATATATGTGTGTGTGTTGCCTGTTTAGTTTCTGCAGTTTCACAATGAAATACAAAATGAACAGAACCATGGGACAAAGCGTTGATATTACCCTACGTCAAATTGTCAGAAATTCTATATTTTTCAGCGGGATCTTAGTTTTTAAATGTAACTCAAAGTGAACTGTAAATACTTAGTGAACCTTAAGTACACATCCACTCTTGTCTTTTCTAGAGGGTTGTATGTGGAACACATTAGTGAATTGCTTTCAAATATTCAAAATTTTGTTGTATGTGAGTCACAGTAAGGAGAATTTGAGGATATTTGAGATCACTCCCAAGGTATCTCCTTTGTTTTCAGTGGTAATTGATGTTTGGTTCTCCGGGGTGTTCCAGGAAGAAGGGGCAGTTTGAAAAGGCCCAACAGAAGCCGCCTGTTTTACGTTAAAGAGCCTCCTCAGCTTTGCACTTGGAGTTGCTGTCTGTGTTTTATCCCGGGGCCTTGGGGATGAAAACTATTCCAGGACACTCTTCTGTTCTATGCGGAGGTCACAGAAGACCTTCAGATCAGAAATGCAGGTCTCCAGCAGTCTCAAAGCACACTTAATTTTTCTTTACAAATTACTTGATAAATGAAATCATAATTTTAACAGATTATTCTAGTGTTTTTATATCATTTACTAAAATTTGAGCTCAAGCTTTTTGGAAACACACAAATCCCTCTCCTTCAACTTTGTATTGGAATTCAGACACCACTAAGAAAAATTGGATGCCCCAAAAGATAAGTTTTTGTGTTTTTTTGAAATGATGTTTTCTTCTACCTTATAAACCTACCATTAAGGAGGTTTCATTCTCCTCTCGATTCAAATGATGTCCATGATTATATGTCTATTCACAATAAAGAATATACTCAGGAATATTTTAAATTATAGATATCTCATATATATTGTTTTGGGGAATGTCTACCAAGCTTATAAATTCATTTTCTCATCTTGAAGAGTGAGAACTGGAACTTGAACTATTGGTAACTTCTCTGGGTTGTCAATGAGAACTTTATATTTATAGGGCATGAATAGGCCTTGGGATCTGCAGTGCTTCTCCATAAAAGCCACTATTGAGTTAACTGAAACAAAGCCATCCTTCTATGCACGTCCATACACAAATTCCCCAGGTGGTTCATTCAGGGTTTTTTTGTTGTTTATGCCACTTTGATCAAAATTCAATCCAAATTGGGTTGGAGGACCTACACATTACACATGCTTAGACACACACACTAAATCAATAACATCTTAAAAGGAAAAAAGGGAAGTTGAAATGATTATTAGCTCAATTAACCAAATCACAGGAATCGGTAGTCTCAGTCATGGATAGAAAAGCATGTTGTCTTATCGACTCAGATTTTTATCCTCTTGGACTGGCATTTCCCATAAGAATACACAGTCCTGTCCATGGGTGCCTCCTAAACATCTTCAGCTTAGTCACATGAATGGAAAGGACTTTCTATCCAACATTTCCACTTTGAAAAATTACAAAGTAGGTCCTTGAGTCACCCATCATGCATCATGCACCCTTCCTTAGACCAGTCATTCAGACCAAGTCAGTAAGAGCATGTAAGAGGAAGGCAGGTATTACGGGACAATTTTCAGAATAGGAAGAGGAGAATAAGTTTTACAGAGAAGAGAAATAAATGAAGTCATGTCCAAAGGATAAAAAATCTGTGCTGGGAGCTCAGTTTGGGTCTGCTAGTATAGGAAATTAATTGCATGGGATAGTTGTCCTTGGCTTATTTATCTCTTCCAGGAACCACTTGAAATGAAATCTAATAGTCTTAGAATTTGCTCTGATTTTTTTTAAAGATACTCCATCTTTATTAAAGTATCCCATCTCTATATAAGTGTCTCTTCTCCCTCCACCAACTGTAGATGGTGCTGACTTTTCATTAAAAAGGGCCAAAGTGAGGGAAGGGGGAGAGAACAAGTTATTAATAGAGATGAAGTGGATGAGGACTGTCAAACAATAGGGGGCATTCGATTTCCTGCTTTCTGCCCCCTCCAGACCCCACTCTGTACCCCTTCTATCAGAAATTCTTCTCTCCTCCCAGTCCAAACCATGTTGCATCCCATTTTTAAGTGATGTAAGATTCTCCTATATATGTACTTCTATATTGGAAAAGCATGTTGCATCTTTAATGCTCCCTCTCTTGCTAATGTTTCCCTCCCCATATCTGTGGTTTCAGGAGGACAGGGGCAGTCAATTTCCAAGAAAAGGAAATCATATGGCTCTTACCCACAGCAGCAGTGGGCATCCAGATTCGAAAACTTAAGTTTATTCTAGAACTTTCCTTGGGTTTCAGCACAAACACAACAACCTGTATAGAAAGGCTCATTGTTATGTGCTTATGACTCATGAAATAAAACAAAAAAAGTATTGATACCTGTGAAACTACCAGATCAATTAAGTCTGGAGATTACTCAAAGCAAACTAAATGTAAGAGATCTGATTCAAAAATTTTATGCATGAGATGATGCAAAATATGTGGGAATCAGACCACTAAGTAATTCTAGAGGCAGCCAGATGTTAGCTGCCTCTGATTTATAATTTATATCTCATACCACTGAAGGTAGATACTGGGGAGTAAGGGAGGGAATTTATGTTCTCGGTAACTAATGATACAACTTACAGAGAAGAGGATGGTACTTACTATATTACCAGAGCACACATTTAATCAATATGTGCAAACATACATTGGTCAGTTGAGAGAGAGATTTTCATATGAAAGGCCAAATCCTCTGTAATTCAATCCCAAACTGTAGATGCTTGTTTCATTTTGTCTTCTAGTTCCAAAAGTGTAGTCTCTCTGTGGAGTGTGTGTTTTTCTCCTTGGGTCATTTTGAAATGTGCCACTCGCTCCTATAGTTTGCAGTAACATGGAAAGGGAAAGAACATTTTTTCTGAGTCATGTTGGCTTTTCTTCTATATGCCCATTACAATGTTTCATAATATTCTCTATTTCAATAACTTGTTGTTAGATGATCAAGAACCTACCACTCAGTCCTTCTGGGTATTATTTCTCATGAAGTCACCTTAGACCCTCTTTTCCAAGTCAATCTTTGGCCCTTGCACCATTGCTCATGGACTGTAATTGGCCTTGACCCATTATTTCCTTGGGTGACAGAGATCAACTGGTTATATGTCAAAGTCATTTCCTTTTGTTTCTTGGAAACACAGTTTTTCTGCTTCTCCCAATATTCCTTGCACTAAAGTGACCCCTATTTATTTTAAAAAGACTTAATTTTTTTACAGCAAATTTAGGATCATACCAAAACTAAGTTTTTGCTAAAGGAACATGAGTAGGATGAATGTGCTCCCTTCCAGAACTGTCCCGTTAAAACCTCCTATAATCTCATGCATAAGCCTCTTTCCCAGTCACCGACTAAAGGGAGAGTCCACTGAGGGTCCTTTTAGGGGGAAGAGAAACCACAGATTGTAAAATCCTTGAATGATCACATAGATGACTTCCTGGCCTAAAGCATCCACCTTATCCTGTGGTAAGAGAACAAAATACACTTTTTTGGTCATCAAGATTTGGAGATTTATCTGTTATGGAAACAACTGTTATTTTGATTGGTAAATGTTTTTCTCAGTCTTTAGTCAACATCATCTAGGAAGAGTTCCTCCTCTTCTTTGCCAGTACATGGTAATTTTTGTTCACTAAATTTCCTTTTTCTCTCTTTCACTTCTCATTTAGTCCAACATCAGGACATACACTAGTCAGTCTATGGTAACGCCTTAAGGATAGGGGCCTTCTTTCTTTTATATGTGCCATGACACCTACAAAGAAGGGAATACAGTATAAGATATATATGTGCCTATTGACCTAGAAATCCACAAGAGAAATGTGGGAGTCTTTCTTTTCTCTGTGGCTGGGAGAGGTCTATGGAATAGGTAAATAAGGACAGATGTGTTTGCATATTCACAGAATACCATTCAAAATCACTAAAATATCACTCAGCTTTTTCAGGTGTGTTTTAGTTTAGCAGGCAGGAGATCTAATTTTACTGATTAGGTGACCATCATTTTTAGCCTCATCTTCCTCATTTTTTAAAATAAACTTCCTTTTTTTAGAGCAACTCTAAGTTCACACCAAATCTAAGTAGAAAGCATAAAGATTCCCCATATAGTTCAGCCCCCATATATATACAGCCTGCAGATCTATCTACGTTTCTCACTAGAGTGGTGCATTTGTTACCATTGAAGAACCTACATTGACACATCATTATTCCTCAAAGTCCATAATAGACCTTAGAGATCATTCTTGATGTTATGCATTCTACTGATTTTGACAAATAATGACATGTATCCACCATTACAGTATCATATGCAATAGTTTTATTGCTTTAAAAATCATTTGTGCTCTGCAAATTCATCCCTCTCTCCCTCCCTCCTAACTTCCACAACCACTGATTTTTTTCTTGTCTTCATAGCGTTGGCTTTTCCATGGTATCTTGTAATGGGAGTCAAAGCCTTTTTAGACTGACCTCTTTCATTTAGCAATAGTTAATTTAAGATACTGCATGCCTCTTCTTGGCTTAATAGCTCCTTTGTTTTAATGATATGGAATAATATTCCATTTTCTGATGATACTGCAGTTTTATTTATCTATTCATCTACTAAAAAACATCTTAGTTGCTCTCAAGATTAACAGTTATGAATAAAGTTGCTATAAATACCTGATTGCAGATTTTTTATGGACATAAGTTTTTAATTCATTTGAATAAATACCAAGGGATGTAGCCCTCTCATTTTTATCACCAAAATATCTCAAATACATTGTCGTTCTTAATGGATGATGGTAGCTGGCAAATAGGTTTTCTTTTTTTTCCTCCAGCTTACAAACTCACACATGAAAACCCAAAGAACTTTTAGTTAGATTTTTCCTCCCAATTTCAAGAGTGGCATTACCCAAAGAAAGGGTTATGAGGATGTTTTTAAAAAGTCACATGTGCTACCTCAAGTCTAGCAAACTCATTCCTATGTATGTACCCAGGAAGCAGAACTTTTTGGACATAACTCTACATAACCCCATAAAGATAGTTCTTTTAGCAAGGCTTGGCCTCCAACCTCCATTTACATTACCAATTTTCCTTGATCTTTACTTCTTTTTGGTCCCTTATGTGGGAACTTGCCTCCTTTCTAAGGTTCTGGAATCTCTAGCCTCCTCCACAGATATTGACATCTTGTAGGATAAAGTAGGAGCTTTAGTTCAGGAGGATGGAATATTGACAGAGGCCAGAAACTGATCTGGACCATAAGTTATGACTTATCCTTTCTTTCTTGTTAATTCAGATATCCTAAAATAGCAGCAATAGAAACAGTTGTCTTGCAGAGGAGGGCTACTATCTTGCAAACAATTGTTAATGCTTTATGTTAATATTAGAAATATAACTGTCTTCTTTACAAACATGAATGGCATTATGGAGGTGGCTTCATGACTCTATCTTTATTTTGGAACAATTTTTCTTTTTCTTCACTGCAATATGTGATGGAAAAGGTAATTTCATCACAAGTAGTATTGAGAATGTTTGAAGTGTGTTGTTCTTTAGGGTTTGACATCACAATGGGTATTGAAATTGTAACTAGTCTAAACATGTTACTATCATAATAAAGGGTGATTCCACTATCTCACACATTGTAATAATCCATTCCAATTCAGTGGAAGGCAGTATCCTGAATAGAAATAATACAGAAAATAGGACAACAAGTGCAGTGTTCCCATCTCTCCTCCACTGGGACCCTATGTCTGCAGTCTTTCCTCTACCATCATCCTTCACAGTGATGAGCTTCAGTGCTGAACTACGATGTGTCTCCTTGCCTCTCCCCAAGTTGCCTCCCCTGCCTAGAAGGCCATCTCTAGCTCTCCACCCTCTGCCTACCTACAAATACCTTTTCCACTTTTATAGATTAGCCTTTGGATTGTTTCCAGTAAGTATAGTTTTCCGACTACCTTCATGCTCCATCCTGACCTCGGAATCCACTCCACTTCCCCAGGGTTGCAACTCCAGAAATCATGTCATATGGAATCTGCTGGACACATAGGAGACTATGTGTCCCTAAGAGTCCCATTTCACCATGAAGGTCTGAAGGCCAGGGCCTGTATTCTGTCTTTGGTGAAACAAGAAAAAAATAAGAACAACTTTGATTATTTTTAAAGTTTATTTATGTATTTTGAGAGTGTGGGGAAAAGTAGAGATAGAAGGAGATGGAGAATCCCACACTGACAGCACAGAGCTCAATATGGGGCTCGACTCATGAGCTGTAAGATCATGACATCAGCCAAAATCAAGGGTCGGATGCTTAACTGAGCCCCCCAGGCACCCCCAAGAAAAACTTTGATTTTTCAAAATAAATCCTGATATATAAATTTAGGAATTTGATGATACTGGGAGCATGTTCTTTTTACGTATCTGATGTTCAATAGTTTCACTGTTTATGAAAATGTAAAGTAATTGGATTTTCTCAATGTCTGTATTTGGCAAAATAAAAAGTTAGCAATCAAACATGAGTTTTCAACTATTTATTAAATAGCTATGTATTAAATAAATGTATATGTGCATTTATTTATTAAAGAAAATAAATACATACTGCTTTATAAAATTCACACATCTGCTGTAGCACCTGTCTACACTTTATTACAAATGCCCTTTTATGGAGACAGATGCTTCTGTAGATTCTTGGCCCTGTGACAGTAGGGTTCATGCCTTATGCATCTGGACATCAGGACCTAGTACAGCATATGATTAAGGAATATTCTCCACAGAAAGGATAGAGGGAAGAAAGGTAACAAGACAGCAAGCTGGACATTGGAAATCATTTTCTTTTAATATTCTTTTCTTGTAAGCATACTTTTAAGATGAATAAAATGTTCCTCCCCTAAAACAATATGGTATTTCAAGAAGTCAATATTTGTCTGTTAACAAGCATTTCAACCTTTATGTCTACTTGTTACTATCTATTTATATAAGTACATATGAAATGTAGGTTTGAAAAATAGGTAGTTTATTCAATGAAGTAAAACTGATTTCACATGTATAAGTGAGAGACTAGCTTGTGCTTAATATAAAAATATTTTTTAAAATTAATAATAATACCAGTACTCTTTCTTATGATATTTATAAAATTTACTATTTTTTCACAACTGTTGCCTCATTTGATCCTCAGAAGACTCATTGAATTAAGACAGGAAGATCAGAGAGCCTCATTTTCGAAGTGGCAGAGTGGAAACTAAGCTGTACGCTCTCCTCAAGCACAGTGTTGATATGCTTGGTTTCTTCCCCCATCGCGGTTACATAGCACACAGAGAAACAGCGGGAACAGAGCAATTTCTGTCTCCTGTCCTCTCCTCCTTCATGCATGTGCAATCTCCTTCTACCGGTGAGAAGGAACATTTTATCATTAAAATTGTTTAGATTTGTCAGTGTATGGTGATAATAAAAAACAGACTGATTTTTTTATTGTTGTTTTTAAATTCTGGACTTATAATACACCTCCCCCTCTTTTCCTGCATCCAGAGCGGCGGTCACTGCCCAGTCATCACTACACTCATATATGTTACTCAGGCAAAGCCACTGCTATGGCAAATACCCCTAAATACCAAATGATTCTTTTTGCATGATAATAGTTTCTGTTACAGCACAGTGCAATATAGTTCTTTAAAGGACTCAGTTTCACGCAGTCTTTTAGAAATCTAAGCTCTGTATCCTGTGCCTCTGTATTCTTTAGGTCCTGCTCTCTCTATTCAGCCAATGGATGGTGAAAGAGAGAACATGAGGCATCATGTCTAAGATTTAACAGGTCAGACTCATGAGTGGCACCCACCAGTTCTTCTCAGGAAAGTGGCACACATCAAACGAAGCTGGGAGATACGGACTACATCTGTACCCTTGAGGGTAGGGAGATCATGGGGTTTTGTTGAATGCTAAGTATCTCTGTTACACCCTGTGCCCGCACTTTGTTTGCTCTCTGGGCTAAGCTGATGAATAGGATCCTGGCCAAGTTGGATGTCTATTAACTATGCATTTGACATAACATTTTGCAAGTCAAATATATATTATTGAAATATAACCAATGTTTTTCTGGCAATCAAACTTTTCTAATGCTAACTCCCTTGAATTATCACTATCAGAAAATTCAATTTGCTTTTTGATTATTTTATAGTTTGCAAATAATTTTCACATCAATTTTCTTACTCTCACTTAACCATTACCCTATGGATGGTCAAGATCTATTTCTTTCCCCATGTAATACATGAACTATTGACACTCAGCAAGGCTAACAGTGTGTACTCCAATATTCATTCATCCAGTTTCTTTATAAAAAAAATTCTCATTTCATTCAGATTTGCAGCAGATGGTAGTTTTATGGCATTGCTCAGAACAATAATATATGTCAGAGTCCCTTCTAAAAAGGGATAGGTAGAGATGATTCTATCTTCTCTTTTCTTCTTGTCTTGATCAAAGGCTGTCAATGCTTATGACAACAAAACATTATTTTCCCATAGATGTGGAGGCCAGAATTCCCAAAACAAAATCTTGGCAGGACCATGCACCCTCTGAAACCTCTAGGGGGACAATCCTTCCTTGACTCTTTCAGTTTCTTGTGGCTCCGGGCTCTCCTTGGTTTGTCTGAACAACTTCAGTCACCACCTCCACCTTCACACACCTTGTCCTCCCACCTGTGTCTTATTTTCTCCTCGGTCTTACAAAGGCAGTTATTTTTGGAATCAGGACCCACCTGGGTAACCCGGGATAATTTCATCTCCACATCTTCAACATATTGCAAAACCACCTTCACCAAATAAAATCACATCTACAGGTTCTGAGTGTTAGCATGTGTATATATCTTTTGGAGAGGCACCATCCAACCCATTATACCCTGTCTACCATAATGGTTGCCCATAATTCTTGCGACAAATTACCACAAACTTAGTGACTGAAAACAAAAGACCTTTACTATCTTACAGTTCTGGAGGTCAGAAGTCTAAAGTTAGATGTCCTTGGTGCTGCACCCCTTTGGAGGCTTTAGGAGGAAATGTGTTGCCTTGCCTTTTTCTGCTTCTGCAGACTGTCTGCATTTCCTCAGCCCATAGTCCTTTCTTGAAACAACACCAACTGTTGTTTCCATCATTGTATCTCCTGCTACCTAACTACCTCCCTACTGTTAGTGCTCTTGTGATTATGTTAGGACCATTCATATTATCCGGGGTGATCGCTTCACCTCAGCATCCCTAACTTAATTGTATATACAAAGTCCTTTTTGCCATCTGAGGTCACATAGTTACAGGTTTTGGAGATTTGGGTGTGGATATATTTTGGAGGCCATTTTTTAGTCTGCCACACATACACTCTCCCCACCCCAAGCAAAACAAATGTGCATTGAATGTGTCAAGCTTTGGTGAATTAAATTAAGTTCTGAGGTTGACCTAGCAAGGGATGTTGGGATATGAAGTGGATGTCCCATTCTGTATGGGCCAGGGCTGTTGCTGGTGGAAATGGGGAAAATGCCCTCTTCCACTCACAAAAATATCCAGGGCTTGGGATTGCCAGAGCTCTGGTTACTGACCTCTGATATTTGGCTTCTCCTACTCTTAGAGCAATGGATTTTAATTTGCAGCTCTCTCCCTTATGGGAAGCTTAAAGCACTCTCCAAGCATTTGGCTTATTAATCTTCATAATATCTCTGAACACCCCTGTGAAGTTATCAAAGGGCAAAGGAAAGAGCAGCAATAATTATCCTTATTTCACAGACAGGGGAGATTGTGACAGGAAAGTGGTTCAATTAAGTTCTCCAATGAGTTGTGGAGAAAGACACAAAAAGGACCCAGATCTCCGGAAAAGCCCATCCATTCCTCCTCTCCTGCACCACTGATTCACTTTTACAACTTCCTGACTAAGGATTTCTTAAAAGCATAGTCTGGGCTTTCTGGCAGGTGAGTTAGTGACAACAGATGTGCAGGCTACACTCATTTATGCATATCTGCCTGTGTCCAGTGTCTCTGCCTTTGAGGGGAGGCCTGAGAGCTGTACATGCCAAGGTGGATGAGGTCAGAATGGACCAACCTCATGGGAAACTGAAATGGAAGTAGAAGCAGGGCTCATAGAACTCAGTTGCCTCCTATTAAAATTATTGATTAGTATATTTTTTCAAAGGGTGGAATAGATCTATTTGCATTCTCAAATTTGAAGTGGGCAAAAGGTAGAACAATAAATTCTATTGTATTCACCCAACTCTTGTCTACTTCCTAGAAAAAATGTATATGCCCCTTAAACTTGGTGGCCTAAGGCGAACCAGGCTCAACCTTTTCTTTCTTTCTTTTAATTGTTTATTTATATCTGAGAGAGAAAGAGAAAGAGAGACAGAGACAGAGAGAGAAAGTGAGAGAGAGTGAGAATAAGCAGAGAAGGATAGAGAAAGAGGGAGACACAAAGTCCAAACCAGGCTCTACGCTCTGAGCTGTCAGCACAGAGCCTGACACGTGGCTCAAGCTCAGGAACTGTGAAATCATGACCCTAGCTTGAGCCACCTAGGCTCCCCTTTAACAACCTTTTCTAAAGGACATTCTTGGATATCATTCTGTGATGGGAGAAGAAGAAAGGCTTCAGTCAATGATGTTTCTCCATTCAAGTTCTTAAATCAGGCACTGAATCACATTGATCAAAATCTCTATTCTCTGCTCTTTCCTTTCAAATCCATCCTTTGCACTGTAAGATAATAGCATTTTTCAGATTTTGTGTCAGGCAAAGAAATTTAGCAAGTTGAGGGCAAAAATCTGAGAGATTAGAGGATGGAACAGTAGGGAGTAGAGGCTGTAGAGGATCTCTCTTTGTTCATCTCCCTTCTTCATTTCCCTCAGTTCTTGCAGGTCCAGCCTCAGGTATCTCTCTTTTCTTGGGTCTTTAGTTATCCTGAAATACATGTAGTTTTCTGAGTATGCCATACATGTTTTCATTTTATTTCCTCGGTGTGAAATGCGTTTCTCTCTTATACCTAATCCTCTGTATTCCTATTCATTCTTCAGTTTATAGATCGTTTCTTTTTAGAGTTCTTCTCTTTCTCCCTTAGGCTAGATGAGATATCCCTACATTATGCTCTATGACGCCTCGTACGTGTTCCAAAAAATATTTGTTAAATGCACACTAAGTTAAGTGTTCCAACGTTTTTTAAAGTTAATATTTGAAATACACTTAAAAGAATCATCAAGCACTTAAAAAGAATCATCAAGTAAAGAAAAACAAAATAAAAGCAAAAGGAAACCTCATCTAACACATCCATAACCCTTTATTCTGGAATCTCATTTCTAGGAAATTTTCTTAAGGAAATAATCTGAAATTCCAAAATAGTTTTGGCAAGATAATATTCATGGTAGCATTATTTAAAAGCATAAAACATTTAAAACAATATAAATTTCCAAATATAGAAATAAGGATATATTGTGAAAGAGATTTTATTCATCCATTAAAATTCTTCCAATGAAGAGAATACTTTTACTGTAATGTTACGTGAAGAAAATAGGCTATAAAATTACATTTAATGCCTGGTAAAAATGTATTTATTAAAAAATTTTAAACAACAACAAACTTGGAGTAAAGCGATAACAGTGGAAAATAATCCTCAAGAAACAGATACCAAAATATTGGGGTAAGAGAGCTATGGATAATGATCTTTTATTTTATATTCCTTAAAATATTCTAAAATGTGATAAACTGGCATTAAAATAAGTTTATTAAAATATTACTTTATAATAAAACCCCCTTTATTGACAAGTTCCACAAAATATGTACGAAAAAATCCCCATACCCATAAAAAACAAACTAGTAGTAACACTTAATTGTACTAAAAAAGGCATAAATTCATTAACAGTGTAAAAATTAATGAATTTATCTTTTCTCCTGGCAAGACCTGAATATTGCTTTCACAGTTCAACTGGCAATAGACATCACACTCTCATGCTCAGGACAATTTCTTAATTTGCTTGTAGTGGACATCTGTTTTTTTTTTTTTTTTTTTTTTTCCTGCTTTGGATTCCCTCTGTGTTCTTTGGCATCTTGGTTTTCTCTTGAGGACCACTTGTGCTATATTTGTAATCTCTGTGGTTTTCATGGGGATGGGCACAAGACTCAGGTCAGTCAGTCATTTTATTTTATTCCAAGCAACAGGAATTGATCCACAAATGGGATAAGAGCCAAATCAGGTTACAGTCAAGAATTCATAGGGTTTTGTTGACAGTTCTAGGAGAGGGGTACGCATTTTCCGACAATCACCAATTCTAGGAGCTGTAAGATTAGAGCTGCAGAGTCCTGCCGTTGCCAATATTGGAAACAACCTACTGGAGAATGAGACGGTCCCAGAGAACAGTGCAGAGAGATGGAGAGCTGGATAGTTAAAGGAAGATTAGTAGACAGAGAAAGTAGAAGTGAGAGGGAACAGAATTCCAGTTATTTTATTTAATTTCTTGGATCCATTTGTGTCTGAAATAACTTGAGACACTACATTTTCTATTTATGTTTAAACTCTCTTGAGTTACATTTCTATCCTGTGAAATCTGAAGAACCCTAATTCCTCATTCTTATTCAAGTGCCTCACAGATTTGTTCCTCTTCTTCTACCCGTAAACATAGCATCTACAGAGAGAATCAAAGGAAAAGGAAAGTGTCAATGTTTCAGTTGGTGAAGCATCTAAAGAGCCAGTCCACCTTGTTAAAGTAATGTGTCCTGTGCTGCTTTATCACTGAGGTCCTTGATCATGCTTGACTGCTCCACAGTCACCTACCTTCAGCTCACAAGTTCAAATATGCGGAACACCTTAGATATTTAGACTCCTGAGCTATAATATTTGATTACATTCTTAGCCCTTTGTACTTTCCTTCTTTCACAATTGATATTCTATACCATCAGTAGTTTTCTAAATATTCTCTTCAAAAACTATTGATTTCTTATGATTAATTGCATAAATATAGTACATATTTTATTGAATTTTTGAGATACTTACTTTAGCATATTTTAAAAAGACTCTTTGTCTGCCATATTGTAGAGGCCACCCAATGTTATATTTGTTGTCTTGAAATGTTTGTATAAAAAATGTTTTTATTGACTTGGAGGTTAAATGAACAAAATACCTTTTTTATGAAATATTTCCACATTTACTTATAGAATTAAATGGGAATTATCAGAGCTGGAGATCTGAAAATCTTTATGAGTAAAATTAAGTACTTGATTCTTGACTTATAGATGATGAAAGGAGAATAAACATCCTATCCTCTGAGCCAGTAAAATGCTGCTAAGAACTTAATCTGGGTTTTTCTTTTAACCATGCTTTCTCCACGAGATTTTTCAATTAGTCCCCTGAGTAACAAATGACTTCTCAGTGAAACACCAAAATACCACATAATTTTCCTGCATAATTAAAAAAAAAAGAAACCCAGAAAAAATCAACTCTTTCTCCTGGGACCCCAGTTGGAAGGTAGTATGGACACAGCACCTGGGGTGAACAGGGGTAATGGAGTTTATAATAATTAATTCACAGCAGCTATTCTCTAGTGATCAAAGATTGAATCATATGCAAGTGTGGTTTTAATTTCCTCTTTTAAATGAAGAACAAGCAAAAGTATAAATCACATATCCAGTTCTGCCATAAATCTCATCTGTTCCATTGCTTGCCGACAGTCTGAAAGAAATATTTTATTCCTTGCATTCTTTGTCCATATCAGGTTCATTATATTTTATTCTTTCCAGTAATAAGTAAGCACAGGACATGCAAACTCTGAAGTCATTAGCAATGGTTTCTCTCCTGCCCCCAAGATCGACAGTGACAGGCAATCAGACACGGAAACAATATTAGCTTGTCTCTAAGCATTGGAGTTTACATTCCAAAGGAGACAAGATACACGCACTACTACAGGTGAGGGGCATCTTACAGTGATTTGTGGGTTGCAGTGGAAAAAAAATAGTCTCCAGCAACCTCTGGTTTTAGGAGATAAATTTTCTTCAATTTTGAAGCCCAAAACTATCTAGACATTAAACTCTATAAAACACCAGTGCTTCAGAACTCCTTATATCCACCCATAGAATTCACTGACAAAAAGCTAAAAAGACAGAAAGATACCCAAAGCTTATATATATATTTTTTTACCTTCTAGAAACCAAGCTTTTCTTCAAGGTCTCAGATGCTTCAGATACCAAGAGAGAGTCAGGATTTTGAGCCAGATTTGTGAGATGTTTTATTTTCTCTCACAATCCCACTCTTCCTTTGAAGTTTAGCAGACTTATATATATATATATATATATATATATATATATATATATATAAGTCTCTTTGTTTATACTTTCAAATGTTTGATATATTTTTGTGGATTCATAACTTTTTCTAGGGAAATGGCTCTGCTTGATATAATAACCTAATAGTAGATAATACTGATGATTTTCCCCTTCCTCTCCAAAATAATGGTTTTGCCCCAGTTACATATTGATATGCTGAATTAGAAGTATAATGTTCCAAGAATAATGAAAAACGTATGCGAGATGTCTTTAGTCTTTTATATTTAGATCAGTTTAATAGAGAAAAGTATTAGAATTTTGATCATAATGTGGTGCAAATTTGTGTTTGTTGACCATAAATTTTAAAGTAAGATTATGACTCATCTTGAACTTGTAAAGATACATATTTTTGTATAATATCCCCAAAGTCATAGCTCATCACTTTGTAAGCAGGGAAATAACTTTCAGAAAAGGAGACATGGATTGCAGTTCTAATCTCCATTTCTTTGTTGTGTCTTATTGTGTAAGTCATCTGATTTATTAGCTTCTTTGGCTTTCTCTCAGAGAAAATAGTCCTCTCTTCCCACTTACTCTCAAGGAAAATGTTGAACATCACAGACATTTGCTAAGATGATATAGTTTATTTGAAAGAACACCAAACCAAGAGTAAAATTGTCCAGGCCAAATTATTTAAAGTTATCCTCTTTTTGTGGATAAGTTTTTCAATAAATAGTCACATCTCCAGGCCTCTGTTTCCTAAAGTATAAAATGAGGGATTTTGAGTAGTGGAAGTCTAAATTTCTTCCAAATTATGATAAAATATAAGAGCTTTTGGTGTTTTCTTTACTTCTCCTTTTATGAGAACCAGGCCAAAGTAAATTTGAGATAAGAAAATGCATGTATAGGATTAAAATAAAAATTATAATATAGTATAACAGAAAAATATGCCAGTGCTTTTGGCAACACACACAATGTTTTTGGCAACACATACACACATGCACACACACATAGCTGGTGGAATCTTCCTAATTGTTTTGTTGTTGTTGTTGTTAGGTAACATTATCTGCATTTTACAGATGAGGAAAATGAATCACAAAGAATCAAACAGAAGAGTTTGGCCAAAATCTCAAAGCCAATTAGTGTCAGAATGAAGCTTGAAACACACAGGCACTTTGGCTACATAGCTTATGCTCTTAAACTCTGAGCTTTAATGTCAGTTTTCTCACTGAAATGTGATAGTCCAGGATCTTTGTAAATGTGGTAGGTTCTTACATTGTTCAGAGATAGCTGAACGACTACCTCTGGCCATGAACAGAACTTCTATAGTGATAGCTTACCTTCAAAACATAATCCCAGGAGTCCTGTCTCATCATTAAACCTTCTTTACAAAGAAATAACTTGCTCCTAATGACAGAGCCACATGTTTTTGGAGAATTATCTGTGTGTTTTGGTTTGTTGCAGCTAATTCATTGTAGTCATGGGAAATGGTCTCTCTGATATTTGCTGTACTCTAATTTCCTGAACAATATGTCCTTTTCTCTCATGTGTCTTCTTTGGAAGGCCTTCCTGAGGTTTCCTGCGGTCTTGTAATTCCTGTGGATTTTGCAGAGTGGTTTTGTGACGTTTGAGACTTGAGGAAGAGTAAGAAAATGTTAACTGCTTACTTCCCTCATCAGAGGAAGGAACTACTTGATGATGACACCAATAATAAGAATGATAAAGAATAAGAAGGGATTTTTTAAATACATATACAGTCCAGAGTTGAAGTATTTATTTCCATTTTGGAAAGTTTACTGTAGCAGCAGTATAATATATCCAGGGAAAGACTACTTATTAGGAAGAACCAAGTAGAAGAATGCAGCAATAACCCATGTGACAAATGATAGTGACCAAATCCATATGATGGTTAGAGAAATGGGAAAAAAAAATTTTAACTGAGTTGGAGAAATATTAAAGAGAAGATCTTGATGAAAATTTATAATAGCTTGTGATTGGGGAGGGGATGAAAGAGAAGAAGTTGTTATAGTAATACCTATATTACTTCCCCCCTCTTTGAGCTTCAGCTTCTTCATATGTGAAGTAGACATGCCTCCCTGGTGAGCACATTGGAGCATTCCAGTGAAAGGGAACAAAAACACCCAGATCAGAGGCAGAAGTAGGTAGTGCTCATTGAAAAGAGTATTATTTAAGAGCCACTGGCAAATTATTATTTTATCATAGACTTGTAAGATGTGTAAGAAGCCTTGACAAAACAGGTGACAAGATGAACAAAATGCACAGGGGCAGGAAAGTGTATGACCAACTCAGCTTCTTCTCTGGAATCTTTTCAAAAATTGTTTTTTAAGTTTATTTATTTATTTTGAGAGAGAGAGAGAGCGAGAGTGAGAGCAAGGGAGGGGCAGAGAGAGGGAAAGGGAGAGGATTCTGAGAAGACTCCATGCTGTCAGGGTGGAGACTGATATAAGGTTCAGTCCCATGAACTGTGGGATCATGACCTGAGCCAGAATCAAGAGTTGGACGTTTAATGGACTGAGCTACCCAGGGGCCTCACTTTTCTGGAATCTAAACAGCCAGAACTGTAATAGTCAGAAGTAATTTTAATGTTTTTCAAGTCTACTTATTTATTTTGAGAGAGAGAGAAAGAGAGAAAGGGATGGGTAGAGAGAGGGGGAGAATTCCAAGCAGGCTCCACATTGTTAGCATGGAGACAGATGTGGGGCTTGAACTCAAAAACCATGAGATCATGCCCTAAGCCAAAATCAAGAGTCTGATAATGTTTAACCAACTGAGTCACTCAGTTGCCCCGGAAGTAATTTTAACTTATAGCTCTTTCCTGAGAGAATTAGGCAAATGATAACTAAACATACTTTTCATAAGAAGTAAAAATTTGAGAAATCTTATGTTTTACATAACACAAGACCATGCTTGTGGGTGAAAGGGTCTCACCAAAGTGGGTGAGAGGGTCTCAAATTAGATACACTTCTAAGACCTCCACCCCCAGTACTTACAATCCAGTCATCATTATCTGTGTGCAGAACAATAGGACTCTCATTCTTCCCTCTGTGTCTGCAAGTTGGAATGCAGATGAGTTAGGGGGTGACAGCAAAAGGTATTTGCTGAAGACAGCAAAGCCTTCATTGGCCTAGGTCTCTAAACACATTTGTAGAGAAGACGGCATGTGCCTAACTGCTCACCTACCCACTTCTATTACTTGTGAAAGAAGTAAACCTGTATCATGTTAAATTACTGAAATTTTAAGGTGTATTATAACAGCTGGTTCTATTTTAATAGACTACAAGTTTTACTAATTTACTTATTTTTCTGTCTGCCCTACCCATCAGGAGCCCGTAAGAGATGGAATCTTGGGTGCCATCACTAAACCTGGAGCAAAGCCAGAAATCCCTTACTTCCAGACATCTTTCTATATGAGAATATACGCCTATTTGTTTCAGCTACTATTACCTGCATTTTTCCTTTACTTGGAACCAAGAGCATTCCCAGCTGATAATACCATTAGTGAAGATAGCTGACACTTAAAATCAGTCTCAAATGTGGAGTTTCATATGACAGTTCTTGATCATGTCAAGCAGAATTTAACTCATTTTGTGTGGGAGAAGCAAAACCAGGTTTATTCAAACAGGAGGAGCAATTATAATAGCTTTGTTGCTTTCGTGGAAATTTAGCTTTCTAATCAAAATGCTTGCTATGTTTCTGACAATCTGAAGGTACTTGAAAGTAAATTAAAAAATATAAAAACTGGCATTTTATATGACTTAGTTGATTATAAAAAATATTCTGCTATTTTTTTTGGCTGTGATAGAAATTGTGTTTACATAGTCTTTCTTTTTCTGCAAGAACTGAAATACTGGCCAAGCACAATATGTGTGTGCTTATCGTCCCTAACATAAACATGACATGTAGCTTTGTTTCTGTTGCCAGAAATCAAATAGATTAACACTGGGATAGAAATTTAAATGTCATAAATGTATTTTCAGAAAGTTACTTTTAAAAACATTTTATAAATCCCAGTATCAGTTTACTGAGATGTCACCAGCCTCTTTCTCTTGGAGAAAACAAAATAAAAAAATAAATAAAAATGGGGAAAATGTTAGTTAGTTTATTTTTTCTCGTTTGAATTCAGTTAAATGAAAAACAGTGAAATTTTCACATCCCAGGCAAGTGAAACTGGAAAAATTATGTTGAATAATCTATCAAGAATTCAAAAGAGCTTGGGATTTATTTTGTATGTTTTCTCATTGGTGGAAATGGTCACTGAAGTTAACAAAAAGATTTAAACAATTAAGATTGCACTTCTGAATCAGTTAGTTGATTTAGCAAATTAGTTGTAGTAATACTTTTGGACCATAAGATTAATTTATTATAGAAGTGCTTTATTTATTAATTTATTAATTACCTAGGCTGTTTATTAGCATTTTATTCACCTAATTAACTAATACTACCAAACACTCACTACATGAACATTCTGTCTAAGAGAGGAAGTTTAGGGTTGTAGGGAGTATAATGGTTTTGACATCAGACATTCCTGAGTGTGAGGTCCAGCTTGGCTCTTCCCTTCTTCGGTGACCTCAGGGAATTTAGTTAAGGCATCCACACTCCGGCTTTCGTGTTGTCCTAATGGACATGACAGATTTGGTGCAAGGATAAAGTGAGATAGCATATATAAAATGCTTAGCTCACTTCTGCACTCTGGACATGTGTTCTGTTCTTAAAGAGTTGACATCATAGTCCACCACACACAAAGGATGTATATGGATAGAACCGGGGGTTGGCGGGTGGGGACATGCAGGAAAGGAAACATGAAAAAGATGACCTATGAACTGGGCATTGATAAAAGGGTCTTATCTGAATGTGGAGAGATGTGTGGATGTGTCTTCTATTGCCCTTTTAGGAAGGAATATCTTTCTGCTTCTCACACAGCAGCAGAGTGATATATCTTTTTCAGTATTAACTGCACATCAGCTTCGTTAATGTACTGGATGATTTGAGTTCTTCCTTATTATCCCTCATTATTTGCTGTCTTGCCCAATTTAACTTCATCCATCTGAAAGCTGGAAAATTGTGTTTAGATTCTTTTTCATTGTTGTTTGGGTTAAGCAGGCTTGAAAGTGTTGAATCCTTAATGACCCATCTTCATTATGTGAGGAAATTACATAATGCAGTGTAACAGCTTGGCATTTAACCTTAAATTTTAACTCCATTATTTAGTCATTAACCTCATGTTTTATATGACCCCCATTCTTAGGATGATCAGTGGAGGCTCACTTCTGCATTATTGTGGGATATATTAAATTAAATTCAACAAAACTTCCCAAGAACCTATCATGGTACCCCTAGGTATTTCATATGTTCATCTTTGTAATCTCCAGCTCTACCATGGTATCCAGTACACATTAGGCACTCAATAAATTAATTTTTTAATGAATAAATACTAGGGCTCTGAAGGATACCAATATGAATAAGATGGTATCCTTAGTCTAAATTTCTAAAAAGGATTATGAAGATCATTGGTGTGGGCTGCTATAACAAAAATATTATAAACGAGGTCACTTATAAACATCTAAGATTGATTTTAATGGTGCTGGAGACAGGGAAGTTTAAGGTCATGGTGCTGGCAGATTTAGTGTCTGTTGAAAGCCTGCTTCCTCATAGAGCAGTCTTCTCACTGTGTCCTCACATGGCAGAAATGTTCAGGGAGCTCTGTAGGGTCTGTTTTAAAAGAACACTAATTCCATATATGAGGGGTCCACTCTCATGAGCACCTGAGCACCTCCCAAAGGCCCCACTCCTGTATCATTACAATGGGCATTAGATTTCAACATGTGAATTTAGAGGCAGGAGGGGGAAACAAATATTCAGTTTGTAGCAGAGGGCTAATTAAAACAGAATAATTCCATGTATCTGGTTATATATGAAGGGACACAAAACAGTAATTGGAATTCGATGATGGACAGGGTAGATGACAACTGGTTGGTGAAGGAGAACCAGAAGACCATGCAAAAGGCAATATGGAGAACAGTATCAATATGTGATTAAGGAAAGAATTCTTTGAGGTCTGCATGGACAATTCAGATACATCAGATACATCACTGTGTTGTCTTTGAGAAAAAGGACCATGCGTATCATATATGTATCCTTCCCACACTATTCAGGCATGAATTATAACAGACATGTGGTAAATAGTAAATACTGTATAGTTTGTATATAAAAGACTAGATTGATTGATAAGATTTATCAGTTCCTATGAAAAAGATGGGCCTACCTAGTAAAATTCATTGTTGTTATTTATTGTGGGTTTTATAGTTAAAGAGAAATTAGACTAAGAAAAATTATTTTCCATGGTATTATTTAGTACTCAAATGAAAATTATCCCAAACTTTTTATATAAATCAAGAAAAACTTCACAAGCATAAGGTTACAGTGTTTGGAGTTAGAAAACTTGGTTTCATAATGAGAACCGTCACTTTCTACCTCTAAATTGGAGGAGGGTGTTTGCCTTCACGTAACCTCCATTTTAGTAATACTAAAGTAACAGTAATAGCCTCTAACTCATGGCTCTTTGATAATTAAATAAGATTAAAGTTCATAAAGTACTTAGTAAAATTTAGAGCCTTAGTACTTAAAAAATTCACCTTTTTTGGTATCAGTTAAAATGCCTTGGTTTCCAAGTATTAGACATTTTTAATTCAAATTAACGTAAAGAATAAAGAAATTCCTTGGTACATATAATAAAAAGTCCAGGGAAACATATTTCAACTTGGGTCATGCAGTAAACTAATTTTTTCTTTCCACACTGACTTCCCTAATGAATTGTTTTATGTGCTATCAAGTTAGCTCTGGTTACCGTCATGGCCCAATATTGCTGCATCGGTTCCAGACATCACATGTAAACATAGTAGTGGTCAAAGGCATAAAGTGATTGTCTTTCCTGGTGTCTCATTCTTTTGATAAATAAATATTTTCTAGAATAAACCTCATAGCTATGTTTCTTGTCTTTTTGGCTAGAAATGAGACATATTTATGCCTATAAGTTATTTCCTAAAGGATGGGATTATCTTTATTACTACGGACAATTCATTTGGGATGGAGTGGGTTTTGAGGAGTCAAAAAATGTCACTACCATAATGTATGATTTTCAAGCTTGGATTTTTATTTTATTTCAAAACCTTGGTAGCCACTCTTGAACTTTTTTAAGTAGTCCAAAAAGAAAAATTTTATAATGAAATATTTTTCAATCTCATGTGAAACCTATTGAGTGTTTGTTTCTATTCAACAAAAACAGGCAAGTCTACTTATTCAATAAGGAAATACAGTCTTAGCTTCGTAAACTTTAGGTAAACACTTAAAATTAAAAACATCAAATTGAATCTTGCAAATAATTCTAAATAAATTACAGCAGATGACTATGTCTTTTTTGTTTTTCAAATTTCTCTTACAAAAAAATCCACTGACTCTTGAGTGGCATGTATTTTTCATACGTTCTTTACCATACATGTATTCGATTTTTATGAAGTAGTTTTCTATTCCATGAAATTGCATTCAACTGGAGCTGAAATAGGCATTTTGAATTGCCCCCAAAGAGATATGACATCATTTAATGTTCAAATATGGATTTAGTAAGTTCTAGTGGTGTTTTAGAAGCAGTGACTTGCATGCCAACCGTTAACTCACGTTGTATGTTCCCATTACACTCTTTAGAAAGTTTTAATGGTATAAGAAAACTCCACCACAGGGCAATGCACAGGAAATCATAATTTAGTAGAGATATTATCTTAAAATGCTACTTACAATAGATATATAAAGTTCTATGAAGAATTTGCCTTTTATGAAAAAAAAGCAAAATACAATAAGCAGGAATGCTTCCCCTTAGATCTTAACATATTGGCCTATTTTTCCCAGATGTTTTTATTTTAGTGATTTTTTTTTTGTTCCACATAAATGACAATACTTTTCTCCGAGTGTAAAAAGAAGGATGTTTATGGAAAAAAATAGGTTGTAAAACATTGCATTTGGCATTTCTGTTCAGTGCCAAGATTTAGTGATGTGGTGGGAAAGTTACAAATTATGAATGTGTTCATTCCATTGAATGACTATAAGGTTTTCCTTTTATGGGTGAAATTTACCCATTTCCAATTTTATCTTTAAGCCTTTTTTTCATGCAATGTGCTTGTGTAAACCACACAACCCACTCAAAACTGCTAATGATTTACATAACTCCCAGATGTTTAAAAACATGTAGGAAAAATTAAAGTAGCAAAACCAAACAATTAAACCACTAGTATTGTGACCATGACATTCTCTGGGAGGCTCTTGTATTTCTTAGTGAGTAGCATATGTTTGAGATTGTAAATTAATATTACAGCTCTTTATAACTCAGGATATGCCATGACATTTTCAGATCACAGAACAAATTGCTGGTTTTGAGACACTCAAATTGAACTGCAGTTCAAATAATAGGTGCCATAGAAGGAAAAATGAATCTCAAAAATACTACTCTTATGGACCTATATTACAGTGTGTATGAAGATTACGAACCACCCATCACATTTTCACATTATCACATCGAGACAATCAAAAGAATAATAATTATATGGGATTTTATATTGCTTGGAAATCTGACAATTAAGACAGATTTTTAATATTATGCTTACTCAACTCAGTTTAGGATTGTAGCTATCCATAATTTGCTTGTTGTAGGGATGTTGGAGATGACTGATTTTATAGGTGAAGACAGAGAAGGGCAGTAAGTAAGGGGTGACAAGTGAAAGCTAATTAATTTTCCAAAAAGCAACTGCTAGGATGATATCTCGGTACCCTCAAACGTTCATATCGGTGCTGCGGCACTCACTAATCCTGGACCCACGGTGATTAAACACATAAGAGGAAGAACCATATAAACCAACCACCGGTCAGTTTATTTCAAAAAAGACATTCCTTCCAAATGACCAGAGTTGTCATTGTCTCTCTATTGTCCCTCTATCCAGAAAATTCCCATCCCAGTTTGCGGATCATGGGAAACTGTATTACTATTTGAAATATTGCTTGGAAAGCATGGGAACAAAAAGGCAGGCAAGCAGTGGCTGGAGCCAGATGAGTAGGCACCACTCTAAGGCAGCTGGGAAATAAGTCCATTTTTTTTTTTTTTTGGATATTCTGTGGCTGGATGCACTTGTTCACTGAGGTTCCTTCTCTGGCTCTAACAGACAACTGTACCTTTCAGTTCAGTCTTTCTCCAATACAAACCATTAGTTTGCTTCTTTCAAATTTGAGTCACAATCCAGTTATGTCACTCACGTGATCTCTGCACCACTTTTAGTAGTGTTTTGGATGTTCCCAACAGTTTTAGGCACACCGTTACAATCTTCGTTTACTAGCAGATATGTCTGGTGATGTTCAAAGTCTCAGAGAACCCCTTTATTTGTTTGTTTACTTATTTATTATAAGGTACCTCTCCCAAGATCCTCATATTTCTTATCCTTTGTAAAACTCTCATTTATTTACCTTTTTCTCTAATAGCGTTTCTCTTTGTTCTGGAAAGTAATGCTGCTGATGATAATTAAGATCTACTGCCTAATTAATAGTAACTGAAATGTCACAACAACTCTGGTACTGATAAAGCCAGGATCTGAAATCATGTTTGTATAGCCCAAAGATCTATGAATTAATTATTAAATAAATAGAAGTAAACAAAATTGCCATTAAACCTAGAGTTATATATATAAATATAATGATAGTAAGTAGTAAATATGCCAAGAATTAAATGAATTTCTATTTACTAAGAAAGATAACTAAACAGTAAATAAGAAATTCACAGTGCAAGTGCCACTGGATGCTTCTTTCAGCTTTCTGCTGAAACTCCCAAATGCAAAGCAACTTCAGGGAATAGTGTATAGGACTGATAAGTTCCAGGAAGTAGGGCACTACTGTCATTACAAGAATGATATGAATTGGACCTTCTTTCTCTCTCAGTGGTTTTCTCCTTCGTCTCTTATTAAATCATTTTTTATTCCACATGAAATTTATTTCAAATCTCTCATTCTTGTTGAGCCCCCCAGATCTCCACTCTTATCCTCTCCTATTTAACAGATAATCTTTGGGCTCCTGGGTGGTTCAGTGGGTTGAGCATCCAACTTGGGATCAGATCATGATGCCTTGGTCTGTGAGTTCAAGCCCAGTGTTAGGCTTTCTGCTGTCTGCACAAAGCCTGCTTCAAATTTTCTGTTCCCCTCACCATCCCTCCCGCCGTTTCCCAGTTGCTAGCTCTCTTTCTTTCAAAAATAAATAAATCCTAAAAAAAGGTACCACATAACTTTGCCTCTCTTTATTTTCTGTACAAGTACAAATAAGTGGTAAAAGACCACCTAACCATTCATATTCCATCTAGAAATTTCAACAAATGAGTTTTTTCTGAGTTCTAAAATGATTTTAAATGATCTCATTGCAACAAAGAAAGTACCCTCTATAAATTATGAGAAATAGAAATAGTCCAGAATACTGGAATAGACAAATAAAATAAATTCTCTTTTCAAAAAGGAGATTAAGATAGATTACAAAAAAGATGAAAATTTATTACTAAACTTAGGTGAAAATGATAATGGAATTATGGATTTTATTATAGATGTACATCTCATAGGTAAAGTTTTGTTTTATGCCGAATTTTTACATTTAAGTTTTTAAGTGCATAAAAATTTTAAGTCATGTATAAAAGTAAATTATCCCAAATTTGAAAAATACAATGAAGTGCAAAGCAAAAAGTAAATAAATATAAAGGAAAACAAAACAAACATACGAACCCCACCTCAGTATGTTAGGTTTGTTCAGAATTGTTTGTCCACTACTCTCCTTGCCAATGTTATTTTGCAGAGTAGACTTTTCCAGACCATTGACTTTGGACTTGTGTATGTGACTTGTTTTGGTCAATGAAATATGAGTGGCTTGGGTGTGATACTTCAGAGATGGAGCAGATTTGTTTCCACACTTTCTGCATTCTTGTAACTCACGTCAGGGGTACATCACTAGAATCATGTTGCCCACTGTGTTATCGCTTTCCACCAAAGGAAAACTCAGAAAGAAAACTCTCTTTCAGAAGACACTTAAACCTGATCTGTAGACTTAAGCCAAGCTCAAAGGAAACCATCTAAAACCATCGAGACCATGGAGCCTGAGGATACTTTAAGGTACAACACTTAACCTTTATGCAATGTGAACAAGAAATACATATGTATTGTAAGTTACTGAGATTTTGTTTGTTTTTATTGCACCTATGCTAGTGAATGATGACTAACACATGTACTGCCCTCTTTGCCTCTTCACCAAGTGAAATGGGTAGGGAAAATCATTGTTAAATATTTCAAAGTATTTTTATACAAATCTTTTATTGCTTATATCTTTTATGTATGGTTTCAGGTGATATCCTAAGATACAATTTTCTAGGCTGATATATAACTTGATATCGTCTATGATGGGATGATTTCATAAAACACATTTATAATGGGTACATACTATTTTGTTATATGAAGACCCCAATTCATGTAATCATTCCCACAGTGTTAGACCATTAGGTTGTTTCCAGTTTTAAATGGCACTAGAATAAGCACCTTTGATCTTAAATGTGTATTTATGTTACAGACAATAAGGATAGGAGAGACTCCTAGAATGGAATTAATTTGTCAAAACAAGTACACATTTTAAGTTTACTGACCCACATTGTTTTTGTCATCCAGCCATTTTGGGCCAATTTACCCTTCAATCACCAATACACAAAATTTCAATTTTGTTGTATTCCCATTGCTATTAGGAATTGAAACTTCTAAACATATCCTAATTGTATAGTCAGAAATGGCATCTTGTTTCAATTCAGATTAGAATTTAATTTTAAAATTGAATTTTAAGTATTAAAGAGAAAGGACTGCTCATCAGGAGTCAGGCTGTGATTATAGTGAGAATAAGTTATGTGACATTAACTTATGCCACACTGACATTGTTTACTTTGGAGGACAGCATCACAGAAATGTATGCAAAGGAGTTCTGCAGACATAATACATTGGCATTTCAAAAAAATTATTTTACAAAGGCTCTTTGTGAGTAAAATTGAAAAGATATGTACTTAAGAATATTAGAAATAGGTGAGTTTGTAATAAATTAAAATAATGATTCAGATGTGGTTCTGCCAGTAATTGGGGAAATTTTGAAAATCTAGTTTGAGTTGTCACAATGATTTAAAGTGTTGTAGGCATTTAGTAGGTGGTGGGGGGGAACAAGGATGTTGTAGTTCTTGTATTTTATAAGATGGTCCTTTACAAAAGGAGCTTACCCCAAATGCTGAGCACAACAGACTACGGCATATAAGTAGTAGGTCAATAACAACCTAGATAATCTCTGTAAGGTCTATGCAGTCTTTATCCTTGGGTCTTGTTTCTCTCTCTCTCTCTTTCTCTCTCTCTCTTTCTCTACACACACACACACACACACACACACACACACACGCACACACACACACATTTTAAATATTTTTTCATGGAGTCATTTAATGACTTGAATGGGGATAACACTGCCATGCAGTTCAAATTCATTAATAGCAAATTCAAGAATAAGAAAGAAAGAAGCCAATGTCATGACTACAAAACCAAATTTCAAAATATTATAAAAGACCAACCACTAAAAGTATTTTTAGGAGGAAGAAATTTAAAACAGAAGTAGTAACTTAAAATTCAATCATAAGAGTTGTATGGCCAAGATTCAGTGAGAGCCTATTAACTTCCAGGAAATCAAGAGGTGTAGAAATTAACTGTAGGGCCTGCCAATGATGTGAAAAAGTTCACCTGGAATGTCTTGAAAACCTGCTCACTACCCACTTCGGCCACAGAGGGTGGCCACATTTCTACCAACTTCGGCCATCAGAGAACAGCAATGGCTTCTCCTTCTCCCCCATGTTTTAAATCTCATATAAGTGTCTCTTACAGTCAGACCCCACGCTATAAACCCAACTAGCCAGGAGGTCAGGGAAATGTGGTTTTCAAATTTCAAACCCCTGTGATGCTATGAGAATATATGGGAAGAGGCAGTGGTACAGAGATGTCAGTAGTCAATCTGGCACACGAGGCAGGATTTCCAAATTCTGTATATTTTCATTTTTCTTTTTGCTCCTTGAAGCATAGTATAACTGCACCATCTGTTCCAATTTCTTTTTTTTCCTTAATTACATTCATGCTTCAGAAGAAAGACTATAAAAGATATGTTCAAGATAGAATGCAGTTTCAGAGATATAACTATGTTGAAGGTATAGGTAGGAGGGAGAAGCCACTGTAGGATCTGGCTTCTGAAATCCATAATTTCAGCAACATTAACCACAGGAGAGCCTAAGTAGATCACTGGGATGTCAGGTGGCTAGAGGAGGGACAATGCCAAAAATACAAGCATAGACTTAACAATGGTTCTCAACAGCAAGAATGAACTAGCTGGCATTGGGCAGAAGTCAGAGAGATTCACGGAGAACATGTGAAGTGAGAATTACAAAAGAAAGAACAGAAGGCTTAAGTTTACTTGGTATGGACAGGAAGAAAGGGCTTTCCAGGTAAAGAGAATTTATTAGGGACATGAAGGATGTACACAGGAATATGTGGATAATTTTTTTGGATGCAGTGGTACAACCATAGGTATCCTTTGTCATAAGACATTGCTCAACCATTCTATCATTAGAAGTGTGTGGTGTCAATGTTATAAAACTTTCCCTTTCATTTTCCATTATTTCACTATTTTTTTTAACTTAATTCATCCTTTAACCCATTTTCCACTGACATATTGCATTCATTTCCCTGGAACTCCAAATTCTGCTCTTCAACATTCAGCATATATCAAATGGCATTTGTCATAAACACAAAATAATGTCCATAATGTACTCCCTAATGACTCCATGGGTCAGGATATAGTTCATAATTATAAGGATGGAAGAGATGTCAATGTATTCATAAACTTTGAATCCTCCTTTTAGACCAATAATTGGCAAAGGGCCAGGAGGTAAATATTTTAAGTTTATGGAGCCATACTTGCAACTACTCAGTTTTGCTTTTGCAGTGTAAACACAGCCAATGACAATGCATAAATGAATGGGAGTGGATGTGTTTCAAGCAAACATTTTTTTTAACTGAGAGTGAAAATCAGGTTTCATATAACATTCATTTTATCACAAGATATTATTCTATTTTTGATTTTTTCAACCATTTAGAAAATTAAAAATCATTCTTATCTCTCTGACCATGCAAAAGCAGTCCTAATGCTGCATTTGGTCAATGAACCAGAGTTTGGCAAGCCCTGTGTTTGACCTATATGCTGTCCTATAGTAACTATGAACCACAATATGGTTATTGATCACTTGAAATGTAGCTAGTGTGACTGAAAAACTAGACTCTTTATTTATTTATTTTTACTTTAAATTTCAAAAAAAGAAAGTTATTAGTTTAGTTATAAAATTTGAAAGAACTTGGGTTTGCAAGTCTACTTTCTAACTGCAAATTTTATGAAATATAAATAGCAATAAATAGTTCTGATTAAAATTTAACATTTGAATTTAAATGTGCTGAAAGTATATAAAATACATCAGATTTTGAAGACTTGGTATCAGAAAGAATGTAAAATGTCATTAATAATTTTATATTGAATACATGTTGAAATGATAAAATTTTGAATATATTGGTCTAATTCAATTGCTATAATTGAATAAATTTGTCTAAATAAAGTATATTATTAAAAGTGCTTTTATCTGTTTCTTTTTACATTATAATGCAGCTACTAGAAAATTTACAATTACATATGTGGCTCACATTTTATTTCCATTGAACTAAACTGCTCTAGACATACAGCTAGGTTACATTTCCTGGCGTCTCTTGCAATTTGGTGGGACTATATGACTGAGTTCAGGTTGAAGGAATGTGGGTAGTAGTGAAATAGGATACTTTTAAGCTTAGTCCATCAATATTTCCAAGCTTTTTCTTTTCACCCTCTGCCCAATGAATGTGGAAAACTCACAAGAAAACTAAAAGGCATTAGTGTATGCTACACAAAAAATGGAGGGAGTTAAGTCCTGAGAGAGAGTGTAGGGGCCAGCTGGCCTGGAAAATGACCTGACCCAATATTCTTGCTTTGACCCATATCATGAGTAAGAAATAAACTTTTATTGTGCTAAGCCACTGAATTTAGTAAATTGTTTTTACAGTAGATACTTTGCTTTAAATGATCCAATAAGATTTTAAAATACCCCATGGAGACAAGATAGAGTACAAGAAATGGATTTATCCCTCTACTTTAAACTATTACACAGCTGGACAGTCTTTGACAACCATTTTTAGACTTAGAAAACTGGAAACATGGGATTATGGTCTCTGAAAAGGGAAATAAACAAATTAAACCCTATCTTTGAGGGAGGAAGAGAATTCCAAAGACTTAATGAGGTGTCTTCCCAAGAGGCTGATGATACCAGTCAGTGGATGTATGTAGGGAACTTTGTGAGACCTAAGAAAGAGACATCTACAAGAAATAGACAAAGTAAATTCTAGTGCTCATGATGTGACATGGGAAAACTTGTGTTTCCATCAATTCTGTGATGTCAAGTGATACAGTAATAAATGAGATTTGGGATAGAATTCTCAGAAGGGTGTTGCCTTAGTCATGATGCTAACTTTGTCCTAGAGTAAATGCTGCTCTGGACCCCATTTGAAAGCCTTCAAATAATTACACTGAGCCTAAGAAACTTACCAGCATACAAAGACACAACAAAATACTATTTCAAGGAACACAGAAATATCCAGTAACCAACAATATGAAAGTTGTAACTCCAGCATTCAATAAAAATTACCAGATATACAAAGAATCAGGCAAATATGAACCATTAGCAGGAAAATAAATACTTAATATAACTTACAAAAAAAAACAAGTAAAGGGACTAGAAGATACAGCCATGACAACAATTAAAATGCTGTGGATGTTTAATAAGGTAAAGGAAAACATCACCATGAGAGGGAGAGAAATAGCAGATGCAAAAAAATCCAATCAGAAAATCTAGACATGAAAAATAAAATATCAGAAATGAAAAATACACCACTTGTGATTTACCACATATTAGATAGATCAGGAAAATATCAGTTAACTTAACGTAAAGATATAGCAATAGAAACCACCCCAAATAATGCAGATAGGAAAACAAAATTTTTAACTTGAGTTTTGGTAAGCTCTAGGAAAATAGCAAGAAAATTTGAAGTTTAAGAAGTGGGGGAATGACATAGAATAAATATTTTTTAAATGCCAAGTCACATCATAAATGAATACTGAAAATAAAAATTACAGAAAAATTCTTAAAAGCACCCAAAGGGAAAAGGGAACGTTAGGCACAGAGGAAGGGAAATAAAAGTTATAGTAACTGTTAAAAATATAAAAAAGGTATGCAAATGATCCAATATTGGGATATATAATGTAATCGTGAATATATAAAACAAAGCAATGCAAAAGAAACTGGGAAAAAATAAAAAAGTAAGACTAGAAGGAACAAATAGAAAACAGCAGCAAAATGGTAGATTTAAGATAAAACACATACACATTTTAATGCAAATGGTATAGTATTCAAATTAGAAGTGAGATATTCTCAGAGTGAATAAGAAGGCATACCAATATGCTGTTTATAAGAAACTCACTTTAAATATAAAGACATACATAGTTTAAAGGAAAGTACAAACAAAATACCATTCAGACAATAGTAAGGATATATGACTGGGGGGTACCTGGGTGCTCAGTCAGTTAAACCTCCCACTCTTGATTTCTTCTGGATTCCAGATTCTTTTTGGAATCTTCCAGATTCCCAAATATGTGGAATTTAATAGCAGACCGCAAAATAGCTCATGAGTCAAAAAAAAATACATCTCAAAAGAAATTAGATCACTGAGGTGGCAAATCTCTCCCTAGTTTCAAGGATGAGCATGCAACTTGACCCTAAACTAATATGATCACACAGTCCTCCTGGTCTTGGTCACTGATTCAGAGAATACATGAAAGAGGTTTACCGGAGACAATCATGGCTACTTTACTGACATGAGTAATAAGTAGAGAGGTGCTTCCTCTCTTTTGCAATTGCAAAAATATAGGACCTAGGGTTGACATTGCTGTTGCCCTCATGTTATCTTGAGAAGAAAGCTACCTTGAAAATAGAGACCATCAGGAAATGAAGGCCAGGAAATAGAAAATGAGTTAGCATTGATGATATTGCTTGAGTTATGAACTAAATTCAGCATAATCTGAACCCAGAACTAGTTTTGATCTTCACAGTTACGGGAGCCAACCAAATTCCCTATTGTGTCAGTCAGCATGAATTGGTTTTTTTTTTTCTCTTTGGATATGAAAAAGTCTGAAGTACTGTATGCATGGAACCACTTTTGTGTATCTTTCCCTACTAACCGATATAGAAATAGCCTATTCCCTGGCGTTGCCTTTGAAAAACACCGAGAATAATAATGGCTTCAAAATGCCAATGGAATCCGGATTCAGTTTACTTTCCTTGACCTGCAAGGGACCTGCAAGCTTCTGGTTAGATACATGGAGGGATTGGATGCCAGTGAGCTGGGCAGGAGGCTAATTTAGTCATCGTAGGGCTGACCTCTGTGGCTCAAAACAAAATGTCTCTGGGAACTGAGTCGGTTGCAAAGGCAGTTATCATTTGTTTCTTATTAGTTACACTTTCCAACTAAATTATCTATGTGAAGGCATGATCGTCAAGTGCCCCCAGTGGGTGGCCACTAGGTTTTACTTTTTAATGATTTTATGGTTTTAAATATAATTCCTTTGCTAACTACAGGATATTTTCTTTAATCTATTTGATTAAGCAAGCCAGGAATTGGAAAGATAATGTTTCCTAACTTCCTTTCTGATGAATAATGAATGTCACTAAGGAATTAGATAGTAGGAGGTAGTTGCCGGGGCCATCTGCTGCTTATGGGTACAGAAGAAAGATATTAAACTTTAAATTAGGTATTGCTTCACAGCACCTAAAAGATGAAAGGAAATACACATGAAACTGGAAGATAATCATCAATTCCTATCAGTCAATTTACTTCTTTGAAAGTATAAAAATATAATTATCCCTTTTACTCCTTGGTCAACATATTTTGTACTCAGTTGAATACAGGAAATCAGTAACTAACACATCCTTTTCTAGGTTTAATGTATTTTCAGATTTCTACCAATAAAATGTGCCTTATTAATACATACCTGATGAACATCTAAGAAAACAACTATTGTATGTATATACATGTATATATATATGTGTGTGTATATATATATATATATACATGTATATACATACATATATATATATATACCAAAGAAACAGAATCTCATTTCCATGACAACTGTATCATAGGTCAAAGGAAAGAAATAGAACATTTATGGCTAAGTACACTTACTTTAAAAATTACTCACCAGTGGGTGCCTGGGTGGCTCAGTTGGTTAAGCATCCTACTTTTTTGAGTTTAGCTCAGGTCATGATATTACTGTTTGTGGGTTTGAGCCTTGCATCAGGCTTTGTGCTGACAGCATGGAGCCTGCTTAGGATTCTCTCTCTCTCTCTCTCTCTCTCTCTCTCTCTCTCACTCTCTTTCCCACTCTCTGTCCCTCCCCTGCACTGTCTCTCTCAAAATGAATAAATACATACATACTTAGAAAATTACTCACCAAATTATGATTATCAATAGAACAGTTAATGGTAATGAAGAAAGGTCCTGCCTGTTAACTCATTTTTCTATATAACTATTCATCAGAAAAACAATGTTTATTTATATATCTGCAAATGTCTGCTATTTTGATATGATATCTGTTTAAACAAAATTTAGGGAAATAGATTTTTAGGTGAGGAGTGTAAATACTGGAAAGGATGCTATGGAAATAATTTAGTATAGTCGTTAATAGCAGAGCTACAAAGTCAAGCAAAGAGATTAGATTAAAATTGTATGTATGCCACTTGGATGCATTCCCTAATATTTTTAACTCTCAATTTATTCATCAATAAATTGAGTAAATGTTACTCATTTCACCTAATATACTAGGTACATAAAATAATGCAAAGACACATCAATAAATTTTGAGTGAAGGATGTGAAAAAGCAATTCAGAGGGAAAGGACTATATATTATAGCCATGTTAAAAACTCTCAACTTCACTGGTGACTACATAAAAACACATTTACCATCTTTTACAGGCTAAATTGAAAAAAATGTAGAAGATTCAGAATATTCCAGTGTTGGTAGAGCAGAAGGGAAGGATAATTCTTGTGCACTGTTGCTGGATGTGCAGTTGGAACATTTGGGGACAGTAGGAAGTGCCTGAGACATTTTAAGATGTGCCTACTCTTTCATACATTTATTTCATGATTAGGACTCAACTCTGCTGAGATATTACCAGGTCTATAGTCATTTATATAAAAGGACATATATACATATATAAAAAATAATATATTGCTGCACTATTTGCAATAGTAAAAGAATTGGAACAACTTAACTATCCCATGAGCAGATGAAGGGACAAACACACTGTGAGTCACTATGCAGTTGAAAACAAAGTTGATGTGTGTATAATTACATGGAAAGAGGTTTGCGGGATACTGCCTCATGGAGAAAAATGGGGGAAAAAAAACCAACATATGTACTATGGTCTTCTATTTATAATCATGGGTATGTATTTCAAGAAGTGTATTTGATTTCATATTATAACGTTAAAGTTACATTAATTATAATGTTATTTTATAAGCTACTCAGTAATATTTCTGATGCAAAAGTTGTGTCCAATAGTTATTTCTGTAATTATTTACTAAATATTTTTGAGTCAACTTGCATAAAGAGCTAATAGAAACAAGGTTGTCTAACTTAGATGAAAACTTAGAACAGGAGCAATTGCATACAAGATATGGTTGTCATGGGAATCCTCCCAGAAATTTAAAATGAATTGTTTTACGCAAGTGTATAGAGTATTAAGATACAAATTTCTTTCTCTTCTTTCTGTTGCTATAGACTAAATACCAAAAGTACTAAAATGGATCATTTTCTTTTTTTTTTTTTTTTCTTTTTAAAATTTATTTATTTATTTATTTTGAGAGAGAGAGAGAGAATAGGTAGAGGTGAGAGAGAATCCCAAACAGGCTCCGGGCAATGAGAGCCCCAGTGGAGGACTCAAACCCATGAACTGTGAGATCATGACCTGAGCTGAGGACAGGAGTCAGATGCTTTACCAACTGAGCCATCTGGGCAACCCTCCTTTTTTTTTTTTTTTTTTTTTTTTTTTAGGAAAATAGCGATAGTAATTATCCAGGCTTTCATTATCTACCGTATTCTGAATTCTTTGTTTTCCTTTTTTTTTCTTTTGCTTAAAGTGGATGGTTTTATGAGTGTGATAGGACCCTTACATTATAGAAGATAGGACACTCCGATTCATTAGGTCAGATATCATGGGTGATGGATAAGCCTGGAGGCTGAAGAAGCTGGGAGAAAAGAGAATGTTTTAATATCTTAATGCCAGTGGGAAAGATTTACGTTCCTTGAGATTAGGAAGACTGGGAGGGGCTGGGATTCTCATGTGGGAGTCATGCATACCCCACTGGCAGAAACACTCCAAAGTGACAGAAAATTATCATGGGGGTGAGTGTGTGGTAGCTTTGAGGCTAAACCGCAGGTCCAGTGTGCAGCGGCTCTAGCTGGGTCTGCCGCAGGTAGGTGTATACCAGCCTCTTCCTGTAACAAATGAGTAATCTACAAGGGCTTCAGGAATAAAATGTAGTGAAAACCAGAGACTCTTTCTTAGTATCTTCAGGCTTTGTAAATTCCAGATATCACAAGGTAAAATATAATGGGAAAAAGAAGAAAGTTGCTCTGACCCCAAATGATTAAACTGGAGATTAGAGTTTAAAACAAATACAATTTGATTTATAAAAATAATTAATATGATTTATCCAGATATTATTTCCACACACATCAAATTTCCAGTTCTAGTTTCAAATAAGATTATATAATTTCACATTAAGTAGGTGATTAATAAATATAAGCAGATTATCATTGTAGAGGATTAGCATTTTAGAATAAGAACCTATCACTTTAGAATTTCTTCAGCTTAATTAAAAGAAAGGTGAACTCAGGTCCGGAGGTTTGTGTGCCTCTCACAAGGACATGTGGTGGTTCTCTTGTCTCTTTTTTAAAACATGAAATGGAACATATGGCAAATTGCCTAAATGGGATTTGATAACTCCAGCCAGAACTGCTTCATCAACTGGCTATGGGAACTCTCACCACTTACATGATTCAAACCAACCACTTGTCAAATATTGAGCATGAACCGTTTTCACTTCTTGTTCTAATATTCAATTGACTAGCTCACCATCGATCCTGAATTCTACACCTTCTTCTTGGCTATTGAAGCTACAACTTACAATTTTAATTTAATTGTTCTTCCAACACCAATAGGAAAGACCTCAGTGATTACTTTTAATTTTCTGTTCCTTGTTTGTTTCTGGAAAAATTCATAAAGTTAATAGGATTTTTACTTTTGTCCCATTAAAAATTTATCAACCACTTACTGAAATATGTAGTTATAGGATGAACATGCTTATGGATAATACAGCTAGGATAAAATGCTAAAGTGGCTGGAAAATAAAATCAAGATATGAAAATATCTCACCAAGTTGAAACAATAGGTACTTGTTAATTAGAGAGGTGGAGATTAATTGATACAAAACAGTTAAATTAAATAAATTAATTCCTAAAAATGTAGGATATGGGGAAAGTTGTTCAATGGCAATTCAAATAAAATTAGTCTAGGTTTGATTTGATTGAAACTCAATACATAAGCAATGTAACATGGATAGTAAAATGCATACGTGCACAACCTCATTTCAATTAATAGTATGATAGTATAACTTCGAATGTATTTTCACATTTTGAAATAAGGCCCACAGAAAAGAAAAACTAAGCTGCATTTAGCTGTATTTAACAATCTTTTTATTTCTGGGGTGCCTGTGTTATGCCCAGATCTCAGTATCCCCCAAAGACCAGAGACTGCCAGGGAGACTGAGTCACACGTGCAAAAGCAAAGGGCTTTATTATGGGTTCGGGCTCGGGCTCACAGACTTCATCAACACAGTGGATCCATACTGAGAGCCCAGAACAAGGGCTGAGCAGGGCTTTTATGGGGTTTGGGAAGGGGGGGTTACAAGAAATTGTGACATAGGTACAGTGATCCAATCATAATTGTACAATATTATTGACAGCAGGTTTAACCATTCACATTGTCTATAGTATTCATTACTTTTGGCGGAATCCAATTACAACATTTAGAGTACCTTTAAAATCAACCAATTACAGGGCAAGCCTAGGGTCTTGTTCGGTGACTATCGGGTTAACTTTAACATTAGGTAACAGGGTCCTATCTAAAGTTCCCATCTGCAGGCCTCACCCTTAGGAATGTGGGGAGTGGTAGCTGGCCTTCCCTGATTGGGTGTTTCGAAGGTGGTCTCTCTTGCTCTAGGCAATGTGTAACTGCCTGTTAGTTTTGGGGAACTGAAACCCAGGCCTTCTAGATCAGAGGGGAAACTTAAAGCCTGTCATGGAGTCTGTTTGGTTTAGACTTGTGTCCTTACACCTGAGTGGCTCAATCAGCTAAGTGTCTGACTTTAACTCAGGTCATAATCTTGCAGTTCATGGTTGTGAGGCCCATATTGGGCTCTGTGCTGACAGCTTGGACCCTGGAACCTGCTTCAGATTCTATGTCTCCCTCTCTCACTCTGTCCCTTCCCTGCTTGTGCTCTGTCTCTCTCTTTCTTTTTCTTTCAAAAATAACTAAAATACTAAAAAAGAATCTTCTTATTTCTGTGACAGTGTAAGGTCAGAGAAGAGACTCATTACTCAATCTTCAATAACAAGATAAAATTTTGGTTTTTGAACCAGCAGTAATTTGAGTAGGAAAATAGAAAAATTAGAATATTTTCAGTACAGTGGGAAAATGTGGCGCCCTTATCCAAATGGTCCCTCAGTGATGGACTATGAATGGTCCATCAAATACTCAGTCAAAGTAAACTGTAAGTCAAAGTAAAATGAAGCTTCCAAGTCAAAGTAAATTTTCTTGAGCAACTGCTCTGTGTCTAGAATTTCAGCACAAGGGGACGATGTCTCTAGAGCTACTCAGAAAACAAAGGGACATAAGAATTCAGATATATTAAGGTTATGTAGCCAATAAATGCAAAACTTGAAATGTGGACATACATCTGCTGATAATCCCTTTTTATTATATTCTACCTGTTGACATCCAGGCTATATGAGTGGGAAACCAAATCTTTGTATTTCGTAAGAACTATGTGTAGTTCTCCATGCATAGTGGAGATTTTACAAAGAAACATGAGATTTTGATTTATAGTTTGTGAACTATTATTTTCATTATTTTCATTTAATGACCATGATCCTGGAAAGCAGTCTTGGGAGATATTATCAACATTAATTTAAAATAAAAAGGTCAATGTTCAGAGGGATAAAGTAGTTTGTCCAAATCATAAATGTATTAATGCTAGTCCAAAATAAGACCTTGTACCTTTAGACATTAGTTGAGTACTTACAAAGGTGTTCATCAGACTTGGAACAAACACAAAAATGTGAAAAATTCATTCAAGCAATTTTGTTAATTTATTTTGCTCTTTTATTTGTGGTTCAGAAAAAAATTGAAATGTGTCCAGTGGTGTCTGCTCCCAACATGGAGCATTAGAAAGGGTACAGTATACGTAAGATGATATGACTGTAAGTAAGTACAGTTCATATTTTGCTTGCCCACCAGTAGTCTTGGGAAAATTGCTTAACTTCTATGAGCCCTCGTGTTTTTATGTCCAGAACAGAGATAACAATATTAAGTTTTAAAGCCTAGTGTATGGCAGTTTCAGATTCTCCTTAGCCACATGTCCTTTTTCCAGAACTGGTTTAGATAAGGAATCTATACTGAAATTTCTCAAAGTGGTTCGTTAGCACGCTAGCAAAGTAATTATACTTGTAAATAATTGGTATATCTGGAGTTCAGCCTCAGTTGCTGTATTTGCAATTATAGATTGTTAGTGGTTCTTTTTATTCATAATTTCTTTTTTTTAATTGTTAATGTTTATTTATTTTTGAGAGACACAGCCAGAGCACAAGAAGGAGAGGGGCAAAGAGAGAAGGAGATAGAATCCTAGGCAGGCTGCAGGTTCTAAGCTGTCAGCATAGAGCCCAAACTGGGGCTCAAACCCATGAGTCATGAGATCATGACCTGGTGCCAAAGTCAGACCCTCAATAGACTGAGCCACCCAGGCACCCTTACTCATAATTTCTTGAACTTGTCATTAATTAAATTTAGCCTATGTCTAAAATGCCCTGAGAGCAATGTCAGTTGGCACCTCTACTCACTGGATTTGTGATTAGATTAGGATCACGCATAAGCCAAGAGACCCAACCAAAGAATGGAGAGTATGAAAGCATCAGAGTAGCCTAATTCAAATAAATGAAGCTACAAAAGAAAGCAGGAAGAAATAAAGGCAACCTCAATGGGAAGAAAGAAGTACATGAAATAGAAGTAGGTATTTTTAACTCAAGTGACAGGATTTTGTAAATATTCACTTCTGAACATTGTACATTTCATATAGAGTGATTAAGTAGTTTACAAATTCATTTTATCTTAAAATAATTGGCCAAATAGTACATCTGGTTTACTGAATCAATATTCATTAATAACAATATTTATGGTTCATTTTACTGTGCCAGGGGTCCGAAATTGAATATTACTCCATAATGGAGACCTGTAGTATAATATGGCCCAGTCTTGTGGGTTGTCAAAGGATCTGTGTACAATCAAACATAACTGACAAAAATATCCAGAAATGATTGAACAGTTTCTCTGGAGGCATTTCAGAATACTTTCATCTATTTACTCTACCCACCCTGTTCTAGATGCTATTCAGAGGGAACATGGTGTTAACCAAAGTGATCTTGTGCTTCAGGTGGTCCAAAGTTTCAAACTGACAGAAACAGATACAGAACTGACAGAACAGTATGAGGGCTTCTCTGTGATTGAAGGAAGTCCAGTGGGCTATGTGAGTCCAGGAAGAATAAATAATTCTTTTGAGATTAGCTTTAAAGGAGAGAGGATGTTTGAATTTGGTTTTGAAGAATAGAGTTAATCAGATTGTATTTGGGAGTGGGGAGATATTACTTCAGGCAAAGAGAAACTTACTGAAATATTTTAAGGCTACCATTACTAGCATTTGGGTTCACAGGAATTGCAGAAAATTGCATTGTTCCTATAGCATATACCAAAATTATTGTGGTGGTGATGAATGCTTAATATCAGCTTGCTTTCTACTTACTATTATATTTTTTCTTTAGAAAGCTCCTTTTATTTAACAATTAGTTTGCATTATCTTCAGTTGGATAAGTTCCCTGGTCCCACCCACCATACTGGTTAAGTACTCTTCCTCTGAGCTCTGATAAGCATTGTGTGCTCACTTCAGTCACTGGAGAAAGGGCAAAGGGGGAAGAGAGAAAGGAGAAGGTGCTATCACAGAACTTGTCAAGTTCAATTGTCATAATCTCTATTTGTATTTGTTGCCCCACTAGGGTGTGGGTTCCTTGTGGAGGGCTCTTATCAAAATGCCTGTCACAGGGCAGACATGACAGGTGTTCCATAAAGGTTGAATGAGTTAAATAATGAATGAGAAGAATATGGAGATTTTCAATTGTTTCATTTTGCAGTGAGAGGTGAATACATATTCAAGCGAATGTTCCCTGTTGCCTAGGAAATTGCAGACAAACTGCTTATCCTAGCACTCCATAGCTCCAGAATCTCTTCTTAATCCACATTTCCAGCTCTAGGCCACTGATTGCGCATAGCAACCGTATACACCATCCAAACTAGAGTCTACCCTAACTGGGCTTGGACTTGCCATACCTCCCACTCTCCTCTGTTTACTCTCCTCCCCTTGCTGCCCTCTGAATATTAAGTAAGCATTGACTAAGGTTTGGAAGACACAGATTCCAATCCTAGCTTAGTCAGTAATCCCTGTAAGACCTAGAATATGCTGTTTTATTAATTTGGGTGTCCCTTTTTTGTCATCTTCTCCAACTCTGGTCCCATGACCTTTGTTAAAATCTCTGATAATCTCTTTCCCTTGCTTTAATTTTCTTTATAGCATGCACCACTACCTGGTACCCAGAAACTAGAACAGCACCTAGCACAGAGTATTCTCAGAATATACTGAATGTGTGTGTTTGAATGAATAAATGAATGAATGATTAAGTGATTCTATGCTTATTTCATAACATCACTCTGAAGTCCTTGAGGAAGTCTTTGTTCAATATATATTCCTTCATGTCTCTGTCATGCTGAACTAGCATATTGTGGATCTTCATATATATATATGTATATGTATATATATATGCAAAAAAAAGAATATATATATATTCTTTTTTTTTTTTTGCAGGGCAAATGCATGCATAATGCTTGAATAAATAGTTCTCATTTAAACCTAAAGTATCTATAGCACAGAGGGAAGTCTGACTTGTTCATTACTGTATTGAAATCCTGAACTAAATAGAATTTTGAAAACAGTATTTAGAATACTCTTTTAATGTAATGTATACAAGCATGTAAATAAGCTGAGATACCACTGTAAGGTATTGCAGAAAAGACACAGTATCACATATTCTCTGTAGAGAAAAGAGCATACCTTGGACACTTTATGAAGTTGATTTAGAACAAAACTAGACTCTAATTCTAGGAAGCAGTTTCTGCCTTCTCTGAGAATCTTGTATTCATGAAATGAGGTTGTACCCTCTTTGAACCCAGTGACACTCTGTGGACATCACTCCTATTTCACACACCTGATTCTACCCATTTGAGTACAGTTGTGTGTAGGTCTTATTCCCCTTATTAGCTTACAAGAAACTCGAGAACCAGGGCTCCTTTCTTGCTTTTGCTTCCTACTGGGGTGCCTTGAACACAAAAGAAATCCATATACTGTATTCAAACATTCATTTATATTGAATTGAGATGGAACACCGAGTTTCTCCTTAGTGCCTATTCACTCAGACTTACAGAGAAGGCTTTGTATTCCTAGGGTGTTTACATATATGTATTCATTTTATCCCAACACTCTCTTGTCCTCATCGTGGCTTTATCTCAGCTTTTGGCGGTCACAGTCAGGAAGAATGCGCTAGAGTGACACATCACCCCTCGCTCCTCAATGCCTACATATGGATAATTTCCAGGTCCAAGGCAGAGTATAGGTCAGCAGAACCAGTTGGGTCATATTCCAGGCCACACCCTCAGTAACTATGGTAACTGTAACAGGTAAACCAGGTGGCAGGCCAATGTCAAGTAAACTAACCAAAGATGGCCTTCATCTATTGGCCCTAAGCCATTCCTTCCCTGCAGGCTGAGACTCATTAGCTCAAAAGCCTGCTGGCAATAAACTCAAATTTATACACATTCATTTATTTTATAAGTAACCCAACAAGTGGATTTTCAGAGATTTAGAACCTGCCTCTTTCACATACCTTCTGAACTTTCACCTCACATCTGTTGGCCATTGGTAAGAGAGATCCTTGTGATTATAAAAGTCCCAGGCTGCCCTTCTCAGTTTATTGACCCAGAGACTCCTAGCCTGCTGCTGAGCTAGAACCCTAGGCCAGCGAGTTCCTTCTGGATCTCCCTCACCCAGGAAGCTCCCTTGACCTTTTCTCCCTCTAGATGGTGGTCCCCTGGGGGACTTTCCCTGTCATAAAACCCTGTCCAAGGGCTGCCCAGTAAAACTTTTTGGGTATAACCGCCTATTGTGTTCATATCTTTTTCCTAATCAACTTAAAATCCTGTGAACAAACTGTCATCAAAGATCTTTCTCAGAAGGAAAAAAAAAGTATGATAAATTCATTTATTCCTGGGAAGACAAGAGTTATCAAAATTGTATTTATATTTTAGCCTTCATGTTATGCGTTCATGCATTCATGTTATTACTCATTAAAAGAAATGAAAATTGTCTTTACCTTTTGTCCAAATGGTACACACATACACACACATCTATCTATATAGATAGATGATAGATAGATAGATAAATTTCCTTGTTTATGTTGCTTTGCTATGTTTTCATTTTAACTCACACTTTTCATCATTCCTTACCATTTTCTTTTTTTGAATAGCCTCCTGGGCTTTCACTTCTTCTATGTATTTTCCTGAGAAAGAGAATCTTAAACAGGTACAAGTTTACTTAATACATAGAGATTTAAAAATAAGCACAGAAAAAGTGTGCTAGAGGGCCAGCATGGTGTGCAAACACACACATCTTGACCCACAAGCTACCCAGCAAGAAAATCTGCTGAGCAAGCTTTCTGTGATCTGCATGTCAGTCACACAATCTTTATCTAGCATGGGGGAGACCATGGCCGTCAGCCTTATTAGCAGTTTGTTTGTTTTTAAACTACATTGTTGATAAAGAAATGCTGTGTCACACAGGATTTCTCTGCGCCATCCTTTGTAGGCTCCAGGTCTGGCCATTTCAACACCACTGAACTCTTCCATGGCTTTCAATCACAATTAGGGTTAATAAGGCTTTGGCCTCCCTGTGTGTGTGCTCCTTTTCTCCAGCTGTGTCTGAATACGGGCTCCCCACAGCCCCAGCCCCCCGTTGCATCATGGAGGGAAGTTCTCCACTTTCATCTAGCCTGATTATGCAGGTATGAGTTTCCCAGCTGGCTGAGATGTCTGTGGCAGCTTGCCTCCCCCTGGCATGTATGCACTGTCACCAAAAGGCACTTTTAAGTCTTCCTTTCGCTACACATCCTTTATGGCTCCTTGCTAGACAAAACAAATCCTTAAGAGAAAAAAAGGACTGTGAAGGGGGCAGGGTGTGGGGAATCACAAAGGAACCCAGGGGAGGAACAGGAAGAAGAATGAGCAACAACTTCCCCTCTCTTCAAATGCCCTGATTTAGCAAGCGTCTATGAAACTATTACAGGGTGCTCACAGGATGGTAGGAAGAAGGAAACCTGCATTTACCAAGACTTTTATATAAGAGGGGATCCTACTGAATGCATATTACTATTACCCCAATACTGCATCAGCTTTTAATGAGTTAAACTGCATTTAATGGGCAACCCATTCGTTTGATGGTCACTAGTATTTTCTTATTTGACCAAAGAGTAAACTGTGCAAAGTTAAGCAACCTAGTTAGCAATGACAGGGGCTTAGATTATACTTACTCCTGTGGATCTCTCCTACTGATAGTCACAAGTTTATTCAACCACATGGTAAACCAAAAATAGGTACTATACCCAACATTTAGGTGAAGACTCTGAGGTTTGGAAAGTTTACTGTTTATTCTTATATGTATATATTTGCATATATTCTCCCTTCAAAGGAACTGTGGTATCCTTCAGGAAAACTGCAGGCAATAAAATTGGATCTTCAAAATTTAGAGTTCCTACCAATGTAGACAGCCAATAAGATGATGGAAAGGGTTCAAGTACAGATATGTCTAGCTCCGAAACATTCTCACCTTCCCACATAGCCTATTGACTCCCAAAGTAACCTACACAGAAGAGAACCAACTTCATTCTCATAGAATATTCTGGGCGAAAGTTTTTCTAAGTTTTATTGATTTGTAAGAGTTCTCTATCTAAACTGAATTGGTCATATTTCTAGGGGACCTTAAGTTATTTGAGCTCTTAGCACAAATACAGACACATATGCAACCAACAAATGAATGGAAAATCTGACAAATAACAACCTATTCCATTAAGAAAATAAAAATGAAAGCATTCTTCATTTTAATGGTCATGTAAATAAGTTTGGATTTAAGGGGTAAAGTGGGCAAAGATATTTAATAGGAACAGATCCTTGTGTTTTAAATTGTTACTCTGGGTATTGGCTTTCTGATCACCAATATGAGAGACCTCACCATATACCTACAGTAAGGAAATAACACTGCCTGGAGCAATGCCAGTGTGAGACTGAAGGGGAGAAGGGAGATTTAGGGCCCCTACTGAGTAAGCAGGAAAATCTGCTAAAAGCCAGATTCTCGGGTTAACATATGGTATGTTATTAGAGCATTTGATATATGGTTAATAAGGCCTGTTTTGTTTTATTGTACCCTTTTTGAATTCCTATTTCCCATCATATAGTTGACTTGTACATGACTGGAATTTGACACTACCTTCACCATCCTGGTAGTATTTCTTATTTTATTTTATTTTATTTTATCTTATTTTATTTTAAACAATACAAATTAGTTAAATTTCTTTTCAAATTTTAAAATTTTTAATCAAAGTATAGTTGGCATAATATTATATTAGTGTCAAGTGTATACAACATAGTGACTCGGCAATTCTGTATATTATGAAATGCTCACCACAATAAATGTCATCACCATTTGTCACAATGCTATGTTATTACAATGTTTTTATTTTATTTCCTATGTTCTTCATTCCTGTGACTGACTTACTTTATAATGGGAACTCCATACCTCTTAATCCCCTTTGCCTATTTTGCCCATTCCCCACCTCCATCTCTTTCACAACCACCAGTTTTTGTCAGTATTTTTGAATTTGTTTCTCTTTTTTTTTGTTTGTTTGATCATTGTTTGTTGTTTTGATTTTTAGGCTCCATATGTAAGTGACATCGTATGGTTTTTGTCTTTCTTTGTCTGACTTACTTCAGATAGCATAATACTTTTTAGGTCCATCCGTATTTCCACAAATGGTGAGCTTTCACTCTCTTTTATGGCTGAGTGATATTACATTGTGTATACGTGCTCCATCTTCTTTACCACTCATCTACCAATGGACACTCAGGTGCTTCCATATCTTGGCTATTGCAGATAATGCTACAGTGAACATAAGATTGCATATATCTTTCCAAATTAGTGCTTTCATTTTCTTCAGGTAAATACCCAGAAATGGAATGACTGAATCATATGGTACTTTTATTTTAGTTTTTCTGAGGAATTTCCATTCAGTTTTCCACAGTGGCTGTACCAGTTTACATTCCCACTAACAGTGCATCCCACCAACTGAACCAGTTTACATTTCCTTTCTCCACATCCTTGTTAACACTTGTTTTACCACTTGTGTATTGACACTAGCCATTCTGACTGGTGTGGGGTGCTGGCTTATTGTGGTTTCGATTTGCATTGCCCTAATGATTAGTGATGTTGAACGTCTTTCTTTGTTTTATGTTTTAATGGACAAATCCAATCCAGTATTTGGAGTTACTTGGAGTTATTTACAGTAAGATTAATTTTCCTTGTCTTTGTTCAACCATATCCTACCACACTTTAGTAATTGCCAACATGTATAATCTTGGATTTGTAACATGGCTTTGTTCCCTTCACTTTGGTGAAATTCTTAAAGGAAGGGACTCTAGCATTTAAGGTTTTAGCTCTGCCCAAAACAAGTTGTCAATACATTATTGATAATTACTTACACGTTAAGGCACGTTTTATGTTGGAAAAGTACTGAAGGTCTTGGTGGCTACATTGTTGAAAGTACTACAGTTTACAGAAGGGAAGGAACAGAAGGTGCCTGATATAATCTCTTTGCCCTCTGAATCCAGTCTACACATCCGGGGTCTATACTTATGAACTGTATCCAGGAGTTCCCTTCCTGCTGTCTGACTTTCATCTGGTTGTGGGGTGTGGTCACTGTGAAGTGCAGGCAAGTATCAGAAAGAGGAAGGGGAATGAGGTCAGGGGATCTATTACCCCGGCTTCCTTCCTCCTGGTCCCACCATTGGGGTCCCTCTACCCTAATTCTCACCCACCTCTGACCCTCTTCAAACCTTTCTCCAGCGGGGCTCCATAACCACCCCCTCCACTTATTTCTTCAGACCCAAAGACAAGAAAATCCTTCTGCTGTCATGAGCCCCAGGGGTATTGTACCAATCCATGTTTTATTTGAAAAACCCATCAACAACCGTAAATATAGTTCCTTTATTAAACTTCTCAATTATGTCTCTCAGGAATGCTGTTTCTTGCTGACAAAGAAGATATAGACTATATCACATGTAACCCTTGACAATTACTTACAGAGTGCCCCCGTTTGGCAGAGTAACATGGAAATATAAAAAGCAAAGGCTATTTTTAAATAAATGAAAGCTGATTTGAAAAATTCAGGTCTGTAACTCATGAAATTTTCTACGTGACCCCAAATAATAACTTCCATTTTTTGTCCCTATTCTGCACTGACATGATTTGATTTATCACTACATTGGGCAAAAAATGAGGTGTGATTATATGATTATAACCAAAAATCTCAATAAAAGGAAATGGGAAAAGTAAAGGGTGGTAGAAGTTAAAGCCACCATTACCAGCACCATACATTCATAAAACCAGCTTTACATTTCTAATGGAAATTTCCTTCCCAATATCCAATTCCACAATGGACTCAGGATAAACAGACTGAGGCATGGATAATTATACTCTATTCAAATCAATTTTATGAAATCCTGCAACACAATTTTTAGAATTTCTTTCTTTCTTTCTTTCTTTCTTTCTTTCTTTCTTTCTTTCTTTCTTTCTTTCTTTCTTTCTTCTTTCTTCTTCTTTCTTTCTTTCTTTCTTTCTTTCTTTCTTTCTTTCTTTCTTTCTTTCTTTCTTCCTTCCTTCCTTCCTTCCTTCCTTCCTTCCTTCCTTCCTTCCTTCCTTCCTTCCTTCCTTCCTTCCTTTCTTCCTTCCTTCCTACCTTCCTTCCTTCCTACCTTCCTTCCTTTCTTTCTCAGATGTCTTTTCTGCATACTTACCAGTGTGTTACAATTATAAATTGAAGAGTGTCCAGTTGAGAACTGCCTTATAATCTTGTGGAATTTTCATTAGGAAAGCAAGTGGGGTTTTTGGAGGGGAGGTTAAAATAGGTGGAGAAGGGTGCTTGGGTGACTCAGTCAGTTAGTATTTGACTCTTGAATTCAGATTAGGTCATGATCTCATGATTTGTGCATTCAAGCCCCAAACTGAGCTCTGTACCAACAGAACAGAGTGTCCTTGAGATTCTGTCTCCCTTTCTTCCTACTCCTCCTGCTCACTTATTCTCTCTCAAAATAAATAAATAAATTAAAAAAAAAAAAGAAATGGGTGAAGAATATTTTTTTAAGTGTGAGTGAAAAATTTAAATAAAAGGAAAGGAAATTATGCATTATCTGGGAATACATATTATCTGCCTTTAAGACCTATTAAATGGTTCTTCTTTAAAGGCATGGAGGAAATATTTCACTAATAATAAAATAGACTGTCAGTTCACTTTTATGTCAGAGGAACTTGACCTTCATCCAGTCACCCAAGCTTCATTTATTGTTTTTGATACCATTTATACTATTTCTAAGTTTCACATATTTCTTGTGTTCTGATTTTGATAATATTAGATCTAAAATTGTATTCTATTGAATGTATGTATGGGATTGGGAGTGATTGCATTTTCAGGCTATAAATATCAACATTAGTAATTAATCAATTCACAGTCTTTTATTTCCCAATTACTCACTATTTCAGGTATAAATGATACATTTGTTTATTTGCCTGCCATTAAATGCTCATAAAGTATACAAAATCTGATAATTTTTCAAAACACAGCAGTTGATGAAGTAAGCAATTATTACATATATATTTTATATTAGTATTTGCTTATAAAGTAGATTTTGTTTCTTACTATATGCCTGTAATGTTTAAAAGGAAATACAGGAACCAGATTCTAAAAGTATTTGCATTTTAATGAAGAAACAGACACATAACTAGATAATATAATATGAAGAGCTGTCAGCTGGGAAAAAATCCGTGTAAATAGATCACAAAATTAAGAGCAATTGTATTAGTCAAGATAGGTTAAGGGTTGCTGTAGGAAGAAACCATCTCCATAATCTATGTGATTGAACATTACTGCATTTTATTTCTGTCTCTCATTCTGCATGATGAACGCAGGCATGCATATTGCTTTAGCTATTATAGACACCCAGACATCAAGCTAATAAAGGTATGATCTTGAGACATCCTTTAATAATTTCCATAAGGAAGCCTACATGATAGATCATGCACTGTATCATAGGGCTTCTAACTGGAAGTGACACATTTCACATCCTCATATGTTTCATTGGTCCAAACAAGTCATATGACTACACTTACCATCAGAGGAAGTAGGGAAGCACAACTTATTTAGATTTGGAGAATTGAAATATTTGTTAACAACCCAAATGGTGAACGTAGGGTTAAATATAAATGTATAACTCATAATATTCTACAGAGAAGGCAACACTTGAAATAAAAGCATTTATTCAGGAAATGTTTCTGTTATTTCAAACAATTAATGTTTTTAATGTTTATTTTTGAAGGAGAGTAAGACAGAGCATGAGCAGGAGAGGGACAGAGAGAGGCAGACACAGAATCAGAAGCAGGCTCCAGTCTCTGAGCTGTCAGCACAGAACCCAACACAGGGCTCGAACTCATGAACTGTGAGATCATGATCTGAGCTGAAGTCGGAGGCTTAACCGACTGAACCACCCAGATGTGGTCAATGATGTAGTCAAATAATTACATTTTAAATTATTTTAAGAGAAAGAAAGAGAGAGAGAGAGAGAGCACACATGAGTGGGGGAAGGGCAGAGAGAGAGAGAGAGAGAGAGAGAGAGAGAGAGAGAGAAAGAATCCCAAGCAGGCTCTGCACTGTCAGTGCAGAGACTGATGCAGGGCTTGATCTCATGAACCATGAGAAATCAAGAGTCGGATTCTTAACTGACTGAGCCACCCAGATGCCCCAAGGGATGTGACGGTATAATAATTAACCAGTATCTTTTCACATAACTATACACGCATATATTACAGACATGTAATGATCTGATAGTTTTTAAAAGCTTAAAATATTTCACTGGTATAAAAACAAATCTTGTGCCATGGTCACACACACTAATATTAATATTTTTATAAATTTATAAGTATAGTATGAACTATTTTGAGAGGTTTGGGTCATGCTAAATATTTTTCCTACTTGTTTCTTCTCTGTCATTTTCAAAGCAATGCTAGATGCTATGATTTTGATTTATTTATGAAATGACCTTTATGAGTTTTTGATGTCCCAATATACTGGAAGCCCTTTATAAAAAAGAAAGGATAAAAATAAATGTAGAGATAAATTATTTTCTTAGATAACAGAAAATTGTGTTTTGCTATTGTTAAATGGAATTTTAACTTGTAAAGGTTAGTATCTTGTTCACAATGCAAAAGTGACAGTGCTCAAGCAAACTCGGGACCTGGGAAATTCAATTTGCTACTTAATTTTAGGGGAGTCATTAGAAGGCACATATTCTATTTGTGGAAGAAATAATAGCAGATTTGATATACATTTTTAACTGAATCCAAAACAAGTTTCAACTCCAACATTAGAAAGGGTTTCAAAGGCTGTAGATTCATGAGAAAAGAGTTGTAGTTTTATATCTACTTTCCTATGGAAGATAATACTGAACAGTGGGAACTTTGGTAATACATTTATAGTTTCCTTCAAAAGTCATACTTTTATCTTTTATCCCAACTATTTAAAAAAATGCTGCCATCTCTTGCCAGTCTTTGCAAAAGAATGAAGTGGATTTCCATCTTCAGCTGCATATGCAGCTTTCTTTTTTCCTGAAATGGTTTCTCACTTCATTACTTCTTCTTTTTATAAAAAAAAATTTAATGTTTTATTTATTTTTGAGAGAGAGAGAGACAACGTGAGCAAGGGAGGGTCAGAGAGAGAGAAGGAGACGCAGAATCTGAAGACAGGCTCCAGGCTCTGAACTAGTTGTCAGTACAGAGCCTGAAGCAGGCTCGAACCCACAAACTGTGAGATCATGACCTGAGCCAAAGCCAACGGTCAACCAACTGAGCCACCCAGGTGCACCTCATTGCCTCTTCCAAAACTTCCTTCAGTTCCACAATTTCCTGTCTGAATGTCCCATGTTTTATTTTTCATTTTAAATCTATCCTCTGTGTTTACAATAGTTTCTTCTCTTGTGTTTCAGTGAAATGATACTTGTTTTTCTTTGAAATTCCTTTGTTAAAAAGAATCAGAGAGTCCAAGTCAAAGGCTCCTGGATGCACTCAGAACATGCGTAGATTGCTCTTGGAATGCTCACAAATAAGTATTATTGTGCTTATACAGATGAGGACATTGGGATTCAGAGAAATAATAACTGTAATAAAAAATAAATATAATAATTATTCTATTTTCATCTTTAAGGTGCTGAGATATGTCTGCTACAGAAATTTTCTCATTTAATCCATACAATAGTCTGAAGAACTAGGTATTATTGTCTCTACTTTATAGAAGAAAACAAAACTCAAAAATATCAAATAATTGGTCTCCAGAGTGTGTACTTTGAACTCTTGTTCCATAAAGAAGTCCCCAAAATGGTATTCAAAAATGATTCATCTTTCCTTTTTTGAGGAATTCATCTTGATTTTTTTGAATTGACTCTAGCTCTTGTATCAGATTGTGTATGAGAAATCAAAATTGTGCCTGTAGTATATGGATGACCTCTGAGGTAAAGAAGGCACCTTAGCGATCTCTGGCTACTATAATAATTTACCAAAGACTGGGTAACATAAGCAACAGCTCTGGAGGCTGGAGGTCTAAGATCAAGTGGCCGGCCTGACCACATCCTGGTGAAGGCCCTCTTAGGTCATACCTGGCTCCTTGTCTCTCTCTCTCCTCACCTTGTTGAAGGGCAAATGGTCTCTCTAGAGCCTCTTTTATAACAGCACTGACCCCACTCATGAGAGCTTTACCCTCCTGACCTAAGCACCTACTTCCCCAAAGCCCCACTCCTGATACCACCAACTTTGGAAGTTAGGATTTCAATGCCTGAATTTTAAGGAAACTGACCTATTCAGACTTTAGCAAATGGAGATTTCACCTCACAGATAGTGCAGTAGTTGGGGTCACCACATTGTTTGCATTTGCTCCAGCACAATAAGATGTATTATAGTTAAATTACCAATATTTAAATCAATTTAAAGAGTATATTATATTAAATACTTTTATTTTTTAATAATCTACTTTGTCATGGCATAGGAAATGACTATAAAGTAGTATATAGAAACAAAAATGTTTGTCTTCTCATGGTGAAAAATTTATGAGAATTATCTACCTTCAAGATAACTTAAATAATTTATTTAATCTAAAAAGCACAGGTACTTCAACTGCTGATCTTTTATGGCATTGTGAAGATAAATTTTACCTATAACTTCTTCCATGTAACCCTGCATGGCTTCCATTATGGGTGGACTGTATTTTCCAGAGCCATGATGTTGGATTTGGCTATGTGACTGTCTTGGGTTAATGTCATGTTAGTAAACACGATATAGGCTTAAACATGTGGGTATAGTTTGACTTGCCCTTATGAGCTCCTATGACCTGTTATAAGCACATGACATGAATAATTTCTGATTAAACATATATGATTGAAAAACACATGCCATATAGTTGAACCCAACCCATAGTTCAGAGCCAAGACTAGTTGATCCTAAGTCTGACCCACAGACTTCATACGTATGTGAGATTGTTAAGCAACACAATTAATATGCCTCATAACACTAATGCCTATGACCATGCTCAATATTTATTTATTGAGTTAACAAATGGGTGCATGACCTTCTAATTTCTGTATAAGTCTAATTACATGAAATAGAAGTTGGGGTTTTGATTTTTTACTTTGCTTTTCTGTTTGGAGTGTAATTGTAACTACTGTAGTGTAAATGATGGAAAATAATTGCATATGTTAAAAAATATGAAAAAGAGGGAAAAAAACAAATGGATGCATGTATGCAAAGTGAATGAGAACAATTTTTCATTTTTTGTGAAACAGTGTTAACAAGTGGCAGTAAGCGGTATACCAGAAAGCAGATATTTTTGAAAATATAAACACCCATAATCTGTCCCTTCTAGAAGAATTAGTAGCCACACATTAAGAACGGTATTTGCTATTTCTCCCTGACAAATTAGACCAGAGATTCCAGTTCATACTGATATCCTTACTCTTGGAGACACTGATTCAGAACTTGACAGTGTGTTTCTAATTGACTTAGCATATTAGTTATTCATGAAACTCTTCATTACTTTACTCCTGTAAATTTTAGTAAGCTCCCATGTGGTAGACCCCCAATCCCTTTCTCTTTTAATCTGTGTCTTTATTGCTTAAACAATTCACATTCTCTAAGTTAATTCCAAGTGCACAGTCAAGTAAAATTTTACTGATAGAATTGTTTCTGCATTTTACGCTGTTTATATTAACTCCTTTCTTTTATTCTAACAACCATATTGGAAACATGTATAACATATAGGGTGTGAACATGGCCTCTCTAATTGGATTGTTTGAATTAAACCACAATTAATATTATGAAGCTTTAAATGCCTGTTCTTGCATAAGTTAATATTAGTACTTGCTTTTACAGTTGTTGAAGGTGTTACATCAGTTAATACATTTCTTAGCATAGTGGTGGTCACATAATAAGTGCTCAGTAGGCAGTGTGGGAGACTGGGAAAGAACGGTAAGGCAAGAGACTAACATGTAGATTTAGCAGACAAGGACCATTATAGTTTGGCCCCTTCCCTTTTTATATGCTTTTGATTATGTCTATAATAATATAGATCTTTGTTTTTTTCTTTTTTAAGTTTTTAAAAACTATTTATTTTTGAGAGAGAGAGAAAATACACAAGTAGGGGAGGGCAGAGAGAGAGGGAGACACAGAATCTGAAGCAGGTTCCAGGCTCTGAGATGTCAGCACAGAGCCCGACGCGGGGCCTGAGTTCACAGACCACGAGATCATGATGTGGGTCAAAGTTGCATGTTTAATTGACTGAGTCACCCAGAGGCTCCTATTCTTTTCTTTTTTCTTAAGCAACCAAACTTCTTTAAGATTCTACTCATTATTATCTCCTCCAAGAAGCCCTCTGTGATTCATCTATAATGCATTAGTCATTTCTTCTTCATTATTCCTATAATATTTTGTACTGTAATTATGAGTCTCTATGTGAAATATCCATCAAACCACCAGCAGCAAGAATGTTTGGGATCATTTTTATTCATCCTCATAACACTAATGCTTATGACTGTGCTCAATATTTATTTATTGAATTAACAAATGGATGCATGTATGCAAAGTGAATGAGAACAATTTTTCACTTTTTGTGAAACAGTGTTAACAAGACCAGACTCATGTTACACATTTGTATTTCCTGCCAAAATGAATAAAAGTTCATCACTTACTCATAGTCACGTAGTTTTAATATGCTATATCTTGTCACTTTATTTAAAATGGCTGTATCGATCTGTCATATTTGACATCTCAGGTAAATATTAAGCATTTTAAGACTTCTTGTGAATTTTGCTGTTCTTGCTATACTCTCTAACGTGGACAGTCCCTGTCCACCTTGGAGAGTATTTGGACGTCTTTGTAAAGTCCTGAATAATTTTGATACTAATTTAACTGTGATAGACCAGCTCCAACATCTTGATTAGCCTTAATATTTTTAGTGCTCAATAAGGCATTTTTGTCAATGGTTTAAAGCTTACAAAATTTAGAAATGAATATCTGCTATTCTTTCCATTTTCACTACATAAGAAATTCAACTCCAGAAGAAAATCAAAAACCCTCCAGTATCATGTGCTTCTCCACATTATCCTTGATATCACTGATGTCTGCAGTTTAAATGTATGTGTAGAGTTTAGTTAATAACAATCATCTCATACCACTTTACACCAGTCAGAGTGGCTAAAATTAACAACTTAACAAACAACAGATGTTGGTGGGGATGTAGAGAAAGGGGAACCCTTTTGCACTATTGGTGGGAATGCAAACTGGTGCAGCTACTCTGGGAAGCATCGTGGAGGTTTTTCAAATAATTAAAAATAGAATTACCATATAATCCAGCAATATCACTACTAGGAATTTATCCAAAGGATACAGTATGCTGATTCATAAGGGCACATGTTCCCCAATGTTTATAGCAGCACTTTCGACAATAGCCAAATTATGGGAAGAACCTACCTGCCCATCAACTGATGAGTAGATAAAAAAGATGTGGCATATATATTCAATGGAATAGTACTCAGCAATGAAGAAGAATGAGATCTTTTCATTCGCAACAACGTGGATGGAACTGGAGCATACTATGATAAGTGAAATAAGTCAGAAAAAGACAGATATCATATGTTTTCACTCATATATGGAATTTGAGAAACCTAAACAGAAGACCAGGGGGGAAGGGAAGGAGGAGGGGGGAACTATAAGTGAATCTTAAATACAGAGAACAAACTGAGGGTTGATGGGAGTAGTGGGTTGGGGTGGGCAGGGAAAATGGGTGATGGGCACTGAGGAGAGCACTTGTAGGGATGAGCACTGGGTGTAATATGCAAGTGATGAATCGTGGGAATCTACACTCAAAGCCAAGACTCCACTGAGTACATTGTATATTGGCACTGTATGTTTGATAATGAATTATTAAAATAAAATAAAATCATAATCATCTCAGATTGGGTATTTACTATGTGCCAGGCATTGTGTGGACTTCAGATAAATTCCTCATTGAATTCTATGTTGATTCTAAGAAATAGCTTTCCTTATCTTCAACATAGATGAAAGGATGGGCAGGTAGATAGATAAGTAGATATGGAGCCATGGATAAATTAATTTTCCTACAGACATATATTTAATAAGCATCAAAACCCGGCTTTGAATTCAGTTCTGAAAGATTTCAGATCCCTTAATCTCCCTTAATCTTTTACCACATGGAACTCTCTATTTTTCACTTAAAAAGAGGAACTTAGTTATTCAGTTAAAGTATGTAATAAAGTATTTCATAACCCAAACAGTTGTAGTTATACATACACATGCACATGCACGCTCATACATACATGTGCATGTGCCTGCATGCGCGCGCGCGCACACACACACACACACACACACACACACACACACACACACATTGACTTTGGTCCGCATTCTCCAAACTTGGCAAGGTCTTGATATGCAATTATAGTATACCAGGCATAGCTTAGAAGGCCAGGGGGTAATTTTCTCCTGATGTTCTTTTGATATAAATGAGCTGGGAAGGCAAAAAATATTTCAGTCTTTCTCTTATTAACCAAATGAACATCTGAGAAACCTGCTTGAAATAGTCTTTGATGTAATAATGGCATTTAGCAAAGTTCTGCCCAAAGCACTATTATAAAGATGAATAAAGGCATTATTACCAAGTTAACAAAAATATAGATTCTTTATACGGTAATTTAAATAGAGTTCATCATGTAACTAAGTACATGATGTGTGTAAAACGGGAGAACAAAAATGATGAATTGCACATATGTAGGAAAGAATATTAGTTTTTATCAGGTTAAGTATTATAGCTGACTAAAAAGGGACATTTTTCACTAAGTAAATGTTTAGTTCTCCTGTTATTTCACAGTGTATTGTATTTTGCCAACATAGCACAGATTACATTTATAAATTAAATAACCATGCATTTATTTGCTTATTGTTTGTTTCCAGCTACAAACATTTCTTTTCCAGAAAGAATAAAGCATATGGTGTATCCTCAGTCCCAAGCACATAGTAGGTGCTCAGTAAGTATGTTTTTGCATGAATTCGTGAATGAATATAATTAGATTTACTCACAACTGGTCTAATAGATGACAACCAATGTAAAGTATCACCTTAGCTAAAACATAATTAACCCATTTTAAAGTGTAATATAAAATAGTGTTCCAAACCCAGTTTTGCTGTGTGCTAGTTATATGACCTTGGGCAAGTTATTTAATTTCTTGTGCACAGTTTCCTACTTTAAGTTAATCTACCTCACAGCGGTCTTAGGGGGATTTCAAAAATTGAAACCAGTGTCTAGTAAAAACTATATAAATGATAGATCTTACCTTTGTTTTTGTTTTGTTCTTTTTTTAATTTTTTATTTATTTTTGAGAGAGAGAGAGAGAGAGAGAGAGAGAGACAGCATGAGCAGGGGAGGGCCAGAGAGAGAGGGAGACACAGAATTTGAAGATAGGCTGCAGGCTCTGAGCTAGCTGTCAGCACAGAGCCCAACGTGGGCTCAAACCCATGAACCACGAGATCATGACCTGAGCCGAAGTCAGAGGCTTAACCAACTGAGCCACCCAGATGCTCCACTTTGTTTTTGATTAAAGACCAGGGTTTTTGCTCTGCACCATGATCTCCAGCCACACTGAGAGAGTGGGATTGATAAAGATGATGGTATGAAAGGGCTAATCTGTAGTCCCTTATGGGACTTTCTGGCACCAGAAGTTTTCCAGCAGGGCAGCCACATTTCCTTAGTAGCTGTTGCTTTTTATAATTAAGTAGATCTACTTGAAATCAAAGAACAAATGGGAATCAGGTGCCAGAGAGGGAAAAATATAAATATTGCAGTCCAATAGATTTAATTTCAAATTTCTGTTATATGTACGATCTTAGATGAGTAATGTTTTGAACGTTTGTTTCTTCAACTATGAAATGGGAATCTGTTTTTTTTTTTTTTTTCAATTTTAGACAAAGAGAGAGAGCATGCACAAATTGGAGAGAGGGGCAGAGGAGGAGAGATAGAGAATCTTAGTCAGGCTCTACATTCATCATGGAGCCCAATGTGGGGCTCAATATCCCCAACCTGGTATCATGACCTGCGCTCAAATCAAGAATCTGATGCTCAACCAGCTGAGCCATCTTGGGCACTCCAGTAAGACGGGATTTTTAAAAACTGCTTTTTAAGATTATAATATGCAGAATCTTAGCAAAGTTGTAATTTCTGCCAGAGGATTTGGTATTTCTTCTTTGATTTTCATACTCTTCCTTATCAACTACTGCCTTCCCAAAAAAACCTAAGATTGCATGACCTAGTGGGCTTAAAATCTGTTCTCTTTGGTCACAGGGTAGTGAGTTTTGAATGGTAGAAACTAGCAGTATGGCGTAGCAGCCACATCATTGAAAGAAGCACACAGATCTTCAGTCAAATTCTAATTCCTGCACATTTTCATGCATTAGGATTTGAGAAAAAGACCATATTTATAAGCCATTGGGTAGCTATGCTAAGTCTATAATATTTATTATGTTTAACCATAATACAGACTAAATGAGAAAATGTAAGAGAAAATACATTAAACTCCATAACGTGTTACACAAATGTAATTGATTGGGTTATATTTGCTCGGGGACACAATTACCACCATTCATCTGGAATCCAGCAGACACTGCTAGGGAATGTGGCTGGGCATTTATTTGGCACACTCGAATTAAAACAGGAACTATTAATCTGTCTCCAAGTATTGTGAAGTTCATTCATGATTCACTCTGCTCAAGCTTCACTGCTAACAAATCCACTGAAAGACAGCCCAACCCACTCAATACAGCTTATTTACCAAGCTTATTACATATCTTCTACATGACACAGAATCATCCATTAGGGACACATATTATGTTTCAGGCTCTGATTTTTTTTTAGCAAGAAAAATATTGCTATCCTGTTTCTAGGTGAAAACTCTAATTTTATAATGCTATCTTACATTCTACCAAGTTAGCACATCCACGTTAAGAAAGTCATTTATTTCAAGTGTACCAATTATAACACTAAAGTCAAGAAACGGCTTATTAGTTTGCTGGGACTGCCAAAACAAAGTGCCTCAGATTGGGTGACTTCAGCAAGGGAGACAAATTGTCTCAGTCCTGGAGACTAGAAGTCAAAGATGAAGGTATTAGAGAGTTAGTTTCTTTCCAGGTCTGTCTCCTTGGCGTGTAGATGGTCATCTTTTCCTGTGTTGTGTCATGGTTTTCTCTATATGTGTTTGTGTCATAACCTCCTTTTCTTATAAGGATACCAGTCACTTTAGATTAAGGCCCATCTTAATAATCTGATTTTAAGTGATGAGCCCCTAAAAGACCCAAGTGAAGTTCATATTCTGAGGTTGGGGAGTTAATTATTGGAAGACTCAACAGCCCAAAACTTCAACTGTAAAGCAAACACATATAAGGGAATTTGGTGAAGTATTTTAAAACATCTTAATCACTTACTTTAATGAACTAAAGTTTAGCAAACATTGACTAGATATTGATTTAGAGCAGGAATCTACATTATCCTCTGAAAAATCATAATGAGAAGACACACATAAAATAAAAACCAGAATTCTGAAATTTTTAATGATCTTCATAAACATCCTGAGATATTATGTCTAGTTTAGAAAAAAGCAAACTAAGGTAAATATTACTTGTCTAAAATCGTACAGATGGTAGGTATCAGTCCTGATAATGAATCCCAGAACAATTGAATTTCAAAGCCCATAATTCTTTATTTTTTTTTATTTTGCTCTACTACTCTGACTCTGTAGAATGCATAAGAAGCTGTAGTCATGAACTATTGTTAAGGACAAAAAAGAGGTTATTTACAAAGGGGTTAGTTTCAAGTGTAAGCTTTAGAGTATGATCTTAATACTCATGCCCAGGAATGATTGCACCTCCAAGCATTCCTAAATGGTGCAGTCCAGTGGTTCAAGTCTTTTCTCACTGGTCCCACAAGGATGAATGTTGGGCAACAGGAGCCTCTGGTGAGGTTTATTTGCCAGAACATTATAATATAATCAAGGGGCACCTGGGTGGCTCAGTCAAGTAAGCATCTGACTTTAGCTCACATGAGAATTTCACGGTTTGTGAGTTCAATCCGTTCATCAAGCTCTGTGCTGACAGCTCAGAACCTGGAACCTGCTTCAGATTCTGTGTCTCCCTTTCTCTTTGGCCCTCCCCTGTTCATGCTGTGTCTATCTCTCTCTCAAAAATAAATAAACAGTAATATAATTTAAAAAAAGAAGATGAATCAAAAAGTTCTGAAGGTTAACAAAGAATTCAACAATAGAAGCTGAAAGGACAGAATGAAGAACACCATAGGCCTGGGAAAGCATGATGAGGTCAGGAAGCAAGGAAGAATCTATTTCATTAATATGCACAGAGAGAGATGGTGTGACATGACTTCAGAAAACCAGCTCAGAGACAGATTTCAGAGGATATCGAATGCACATTAAGGGTTTCATATAGTCGTTTTTAGGCCAGTGTTTCTAAACATTTGTTCTGCAAGGGAAACATGTGGAGGACTTGGGACCTGTCCCTAGAGTTAATTACCTTGCACTCCAGAAAATTCTAAGTCTAGGCTTCCAGATGTCTCCCACTGAGAACTATGCCCACAAACAATGAACAGGCGGGAGAGGTTGGTGAGCAGGAGTGACGTGTACTGGCAAGTGAGGGCTGGAAATTCTGTAGATGTGAAGGTGGTTATAAATTCCAAATATTTCAAATTTTAACACACACATACTGTTCTTTTATTCAACTGAATGGAAAGGAAAGTTGCTTGTTATTTTAAGCTAGGATTGAAACTGTGCTCAGTCCCAAATAATCTCAGAAAGCATTTTAATTCTCTGTAAGCATTTTGGCTGCCTACTGGATTGTTTTTCCTTTAGCTTAAATCTAATAAGATAATAAAGCCACTAAGAAAGGATTAGTGATCCCTGACCTGTTCCTCTAAGATGCTTTCAGTACTAGTATTATGAATCAACTGAGCTGACTGACTTTGTTTAATCTGGCAGTTAGAAAGACCAAGGTCTTTCTGCTCCTGCCAAAGGTTCCACTGGGTTCATTGCAAATCCTTTCTCCTCTTGAAGGGACATGGACTCCTTTTCTAGTTGTTTGCCCTGTTTCCTGAAAAATTCTGGGAGAAAGTGAGGTGACCAACTTAAGAGGATACATACTAAGGCCTCAGGTAATCAGAATGCTGCCATCCTAGAGGCTTCTCGGTCACTAAATTTTCTCGTTAATGGAAGGTTGATCACATATACTCCTTTTGATTCAACAAATGTCTGAAATCATGGGACAGAGGGGCTCTTGGGTGGCCTGGTTGGTTAAGTGTTTGACGCTTGGTTTCCGCTCAGACCGTGATCTCATGGTTCATGAGTTTGAGCCCCGCATCAGGTTCTGCCCTGCCAGTGCATAGCCTGCTTAGGATTCTCTCTCTCACCCTCTCCCTGCCCCTCCCCAACAGTTTCTCACAAAATAAATAAATAAACGTAAAAAATTTAAAAAGTAAGATCATGGAACAGAGACTAATTTCTAGTTATGTCTGTAACTGACCTCTCAGAAACAGTACACGGAACAAAACAAAACAAAAACTATTGAACTGGATTTCTGTTTTCATATATTCAATCTAGTGAATAGTATTTATTCTCTTCAAAGAAGAGAGACTCCAGTCTCTCTCCTCTCTATAATTCTATGAATATCTTCTGTCAATAAACTACTAGTATGAATATGGAAATAACATATATCTTGTTAGTAAGTATGGAAATAACATATATCTTTCTGGAACAGTTAGAAAATATAGACAACAAAGTTAAGAAACTAAAAACATCTACACTTTCACCAGAAAATATTCTTAAATTATTTAGTTATTTAAAGACACACTTTTTTTGCATATCTTTAGGACCATATAATAAAGGGGAACACATATATGCATAAGTATATATACAAACATGCACATACATATTCATATATTCATAGCTCTGATATAGACAGGTGCTCATATGTGACTTTTGCCCAGCACAGCAAGTTTTAGTCAAGGGGTTTTTACATGGTATTACTGATTAGAAATTATACCTCAGTTCCAGCCTCATATCAAACTGTTTCATTAAAGATAATGTATCCATTAATTAATTTACTTATTCATTCAACATTTATTGACTCACTGCTCTACCCAAACCTCTGGGGTCAGCATGGTTGGAAATATACATATGCAAAGTGAGCACTCCCAAGTCTCAAATAGTTAGTTATACAGCAGTTTCTGGGCTTGCCAGCCAGTTTTATCTCTTATCCAAAGCCTCCTCATAGTGCCTATACAGTCTACATAACTCACTTGCTGACAAGGCTTATCACTCTCCAGAATAGAATAGAAGTTCTCATGGACCAAGGAAAAATACCAAAAAATTGTCAACTTCTGCTGTGTGGCCTATATGTTTCTTGTGCTCTTTCAAGGATATTCTGTAAGCATGCAAATAAGAAATGTCTTACAAGTGAATTCCTTCTTTACCATGGCTTTTATTTGAGGACTTGGATTACATGATGGGTGCTTGCATAAGAGAATTTGGGAGCTGGAGAAGTTCTTGGACCACTCAACAGCAAATACCTATCCTTTGAGAAGAGAGATGTATCCTCAGTCTCTGTGGCTACTTACTGGGCCTGTGGAGTCCACTGTTCAATAAAATACATAGTTATTCTATTTTTTTTAATTAAAAAATTTTTTTAATTGTTTTATTTATTTTTGAGAGATAGAGAGACATAGCAGGAGCAAGGGAGGGTCAGAAAGAGGGAGATACAGAATCTGAAACAGGCTCCAGGCTCTGAGCTAGCTGTCAGCACAGAGCCCGATGCGGGGCTCAAACCCAGGAACCGTGATATCATGACCTGAGCCAAAGCTGGACACTTAACCTACTAAGCCACCCAGGTGCCCTTCTAATTTAACTTTTAAGGCCAGAGAAAGAGAGAGTATCAAACAAAACACTGGCTTTTCTACTTACCAAATCGTGCCTTCATGATTTATCCACTGGTGTTCTTGTTGAAATAAACAAATTCATTCAAGCTGCTAAGCTGTTTTGTATATGTTCAGTAAAATCATTTTTGAATTTAATATATCTGAATTCAATTTGATAGGTTTTTTATTTTTTTGTTTGTTTTGTTTTTGAAGTTTGGTTCAATTTGGTAAGACTTAAGATATTTTGGAGGATTACGATACTTTGTTTTAATCTGATTTCCAGTTTTGGTTTCGTAGATTAAACCTGGTGTTCACTTTATACTGATTTGTATTAAGAAATAATACTAAAGAATGAGAAATTTTCTACTAAATTGTGTACCGTGTTTTTGGATAAGATTCATCATTCATTCATTCATTCATTCATTCATCAGATAAGCATTGCTTGTCCATATTGTATCAGATTCTGGGTTAGATGCTGGGCGAGTTGAAAAAGAGGCGATTGCTCAAGATGACACAGAATAATATATTTTGAATGAGTTTGTAAATGATGCCAAGAAAGTATAAAATATAGGTATTCTATGTTTTTAAATGTTCATTCATTTTTGAAAGAGAGTGTGGGTGGGAGAAGGGAAGGAGAGTGGGACAGAGGATCCAAAGTAGGCTTTCAGCTGACAATAGCAAATCCAGTGTGGGGCTGGCTTGAGCTCACAAACCGAGAGATCATGATCTAGGCCAAAGTCGGGACTCAACCAACTGAGCCACCTTGGTGTCCCGAATACTATGGTACTCTGGAACTGTTTTTTTGGAAGAGAATACGTTACAGGAGGTATTAAAATAAGCTACCATGACATGTAAGGACTGGACATGTTGAAATCACGATAGGGAACAGTGTAAGGAAGAGGCTTCTGTCTTGGAGTAAGAGAGAGTGAGATGGGGGACAGCCTAGCAGAGGTGACAGGTGGAGGGAATTTGGGGATGGCAGGGGGATAGTTGAGGGAGGTTAGGGGTATTCCTTCAGACCTACGTCAGAGATGTGAGACACCTCAGGTTGCTGAGTGACACTGGTAAGTGCTTTGTGTCACTTCCTGGTAGAGTCAGTGTCCAGAAAATAAAAGTAGCTAATACTATAACAATATTTTCATTAGAACATTCTGATTACAGAAATACAACTTGTTGTCTTTTTTTAAAAAAGTCTTTGTAAAGGTCTTAATAACAGCTAGGAAGGTATTTAAATAAGCTCCATATTCAAGATGTTGGTCATCATCAGAATTTTTATAAACAATTGTGATAAGGTGATGATAATTAACAATGATAGGACTTGAATCATGCTTCTCTATATTTTTCTCATACTGTGCCCTTTTCCTAGAATGACTTTGCCCACTATTTCTATGTGGAAAATTCTTGTTCATCTTTTAAAACTAATTTTAAGATCACTATTCTAGGAAACCTTTTCTTATTTCCTACCCTCAGATCACTATTCTAGGAAGCCTTTTCTTACTTCCTACCCTCAGTAGTTACACTGCTTCTTTGTGCCCTTTAATGCCACATTAATACCTAATTCATTGTAATTGTACTGACATTGTATCTGTCAGGTTCTTTCACTGATCTATGAGATTTATGAGAAAGTAATTGCAACTAACTCATCTTCAAATGCCTTGTGTCTAGTGATAGTATAAAATGGAACAGAGAGTCAATCAATGCTTGTGGAAAGAAGGAATGAAACGTAAGATTTTCTAAAGCAAAATTGGTCCCCTAATCAATACTCTTTTACCTTCTTTCTCCTTTGACATCAAAAAGTTTTTAATTGGATTATTTTAAATAACTTGTGTGCTCTGTTCTAATATTGTTATTAAATAATGTATGTATGTTACTAAAAGTTTAAGAAATTCTAAAGAGCAAAGGGTGGAAAAAAACATACCAGAATCCTACCACCTAGAGAAAATCAAAAGTAACATTTTAGAATTCATGTGTATAACTTTTAAAGTTTTATTGTAGAAACACTTGATTTTGTTTTCTTTGTACTGTACAGAGTACTTGAGGTTTCTGTAGAAATGACATTGATAGGTTAGAAGGAGTATCAGAATAGAAGATTTTCATATATATTTTAAATTGCCAATTGGAAATGTTAAGTAATTTATGCTCCTATGAACAACAATTTTCTTAAACAACTTCATATTATTTTCATTAAAAAATTATCAATTTGGTGAAGTAGACATGTCATATTTAAATTTGCATTTTTCTAATGACAGAGAAGTTTGGGTTTTTGGATATTTTCATATTAGTCTTATTCCATGTATTGTATATTATGATTACACAAATATTATTAACTTGCAAGTATACAATACTGTCTATTGAATTGCTGTCAATTGTTTGTTGTGGATTTTTGTTCTTAAAATAGCTTTGTAATATTTTGCATAGATTTTCTCCATATGCATTTTAATGCTGGTGGAATGGCCACAGGTCATGAATTACAGCGGAAGACAGGTATCCCGTACTTCTTGAAAGTTTGCCTTACATCACTTTGTTTTTACTAAATACCTACATTAGTACCTGGTTTCACTAAAGAAACCTGAAGAAGATTTTCAGTTTTACAGAAAAAAGGAAAAGGGAAAATTGTGTTGTGGTGGGTTTGCAAAAAGTCTTACAGACATAGCGAGTACCCCAAGCACTCAGAGTGACTTCAGCAAACTCCTTCCCTGGGAGCACCACGCAGGGATCTCAGCATCCAGCTTCCAGAGCTTTGAACTGTGTGAACATCTGGGCTTTATCTCAGTTTATTTTGTGCATCCATTAGCAAGATGTGTTATAAGATATCGGAAAAACCTAAGAGAGCTTCTTTTTTTGAGGTCTGGGAACACTTAAAAAATTTTCCATATAAATTAATGGTAATTGCTTCTTTGCTTGAAGCCATTTAGGCTTATGCAAGAGGTTTCATAGGAATGCTCTATTTTCAGATAGTGGGGGAAACCTGTACGAGGAATGACATTGGATATCTTTGAGTTTTTCTTGGAATTAGTCTAATGGGAATGTCTTGATAGTGTTATTCAGAATTTATATTAACTTTCTAGATCTGAGATGGATTATCTTCTTTCTTATAAGGAAATATCATTTTATCCTTAATTCACAAAACCTTTTATTTGGGCATAGATGATGCATTCCATCAAATGTTTTGTACATTCAACTATATGTAATTTTTTAAAAATAATGAGTGACATGAATTGATTCCCTAATATTGAAACACTTGGCATATCAGAATAATCTTCTGCATTTTTATGACTTTCTTTTCTTTAAAGGAAATGAAGGGCAGATATTTACATCTGTAGTCATAAATGTTTGTTCATTTGATTTATTGAGACTTCTTTGTCATATTGTGACTTCAGGGTTTATTGATTGGATCAATCCTATGATTAGGAAATGTGTAGACTCTTGTCTTTCAATTAGTTTAATAATCTGTGGGTTAGTTAAAATTATTCCTTCTTAGAAAGAAAGCCATCAGTTATAGTTCTTACCATCTTATTCCAAGCCACTTTCACATTTTGCTTGTACTATGTTAGTTGCCTCCTAGCCAGTGTCCTTAAATCCACCTTTGTGAACCTACATTCTGTTCTCTACACACAGCCAGTGACCCTTACAAAATACAAATCAAATTATGTCAATTTTTGTTCAAAATCCTCCAAAGGCATCTCTTGTCACTGAAGGTAAAAGCCAAAAGATTCTTACCATGAATTCGTAATCTACCACGTGTACTAGAGAAAATAGTAAGTCACTGATCAACTTACTGAGTGCCTAAGTAAAGTCTGACTCTAGCATGGTTAGGAGGGCCCTATCCCAACCCCTGCAGCATTACCCTTTATTTCTCAATCCCAGATAGAACTGGTGTAGAAGTAACTCCCTCTAGAATGTCAGTGCATCTATTTGATATTATCTGAAAATTATAGGTATAGAGGTAAGAAGTTATTGTTGAAAATGTAATAGGCCATGACATGATACAATGGAATCAGAAACCAAAGTTAGGATTCATACACATGTATGCATGGATGTATTTATATGTAATGTAGTTTTATGGAAGCAATACAGTCATATTATTTTCTAAAACTCACATGAAATGTGAAATATTAAGTTTGTTCTGCCATAATGTAAAGTTGAATATCCTTATCAAACTCAACACTCAAAAACCAAATAATCTAGTGAAGAAATGGGCAAAAGACATGAATAGACACATCTCCAAAGAAGATATACAGATGGTCAATTGACATATGAAAAAATGCTCAACATCACTCCTTACCAGGGAAATGCAAATCAAAATCACAAGATACCACCTCACACCTGTCAAATTGGCTAACATTAACAACTCAGGCAACAACAGATGTTGGCGGGCATGCAGAGAAAGAGCATCTCTGTTGCACTGCAGGTGGGAATGCAAATTGGTACAGCCACTCTGGAAAACAGTATGGAGGTTCCTCAAAAATTTAAAAATAGAACTACCCTATGACCTAGCAATTGCACTGCTAGGTATTTATCCAAGAGATACAGGTGTGCTGTTTCAAACAGGCACATGGACTCCAAAGTTTATAGCAGTGCTATTGACAATAGCCAAAGTACAGAAAGAGACCAAATGTCCATTTACTGATGAATGGATAAAGAAGATGTGATACACACACACACACACACACATACACACACACACACACACACACACACACACACATACACAATGGAGTATTACTCAGCAATCAAAAAGAAAGAAATCTTGCCATTTGCAACTTTGTGGATGGAACTAGAGGGTAACATGCTAAGCAAAATTAGTCAGTCAGAGAAAGACAAATATCATATGACTTCACTCATATGAGGAATTTAAGATTCAAAACAGATGAACATAAAGGAAGAGAAGCAAAAATAGTATAAAAACAGGGAGGGGGACAAAACATAAGAGACTCTTATAGAGAACATAGAAAGGGTTGCTGGAGGGGTTGTGGTAGGGGTGATAGGCCAAATGGTTAAGGGGCATTAAGCAACTGATTCCAGAAATCATTGTTGCACTATATGCTAACTATATGCTAACTAACTTGAATATAAATTTAAAAAGTAAACAAATTATTAAAAAAATAAAGTTGAATGTCTTTTGGCTGGTAAAATACAACCTAAACAATGCCATACCTGAAATTCCATGGACAGTCCTACCTCCATTGTATTTGGTTCCCTTCCCAGCTAGATTATTTTAGTCCAGTTATCCCTTGGCAATTCACTTCATGTGACTGTAAATTGTACTGACATTGAATCCAGCTTAGACACAGAAAATATCTTGCTCTCGGAATGTGGATGGAGCAACATGAGATATAAGTGTAATTTCAAGTATCTCTTTATCTCTTAACATCTAAAAAGAATGTTAAAACCTGCTCAGGAAGTCTTATTAGTATTGTTCCCTTCAAATTATAAAATGAAAGATTAGAACATAGACATAGGAAAAATTGTTAGCTATCTTAGTAGGTTTTAATTTGCAAATTGACCTGAGAATACTACCATACATAATCCTTGCTTTGATCCTAGAGTTTGCCTTGCAGAAAATGTTAAATTATGAATTCCATTTAATTTTCAACATTTGATTCATAACACTACAAAATAAAATCTCCCAATCCATCCCACTATCAATTATACACAACATATAGCGTGGTGGGTACTCGTCTTACTGTTCTGGATCTGGTCAACAACCAAAACACAAAATTGTATAGGCAACTTGGGAAGGTGATGGATTGGGATAATTCCATCCTCAGGCTGGCAAGAGGTAAGTAAAAACAAGCTCTTTCAAAGCATAGTAACAAGGTAGTAGCAACTGAGTAGGCTTTGCTTAAGCCATGACTAACTCCATGCTGAAAAGTGCATTGTTATTTTTAAGTGAAAAACACACTGATTTGCTTTTATGCAATTTTAATATTTATATGTGCTTTCCTTTTTGTAAGCAATATAGAAGACATTGGAGACACTAAATATCTTCC
>NC_043700.1:180096243-180143498 GCF_006229205.1 Suricata suricatta | reverse complement strand
GCCCGGTCTTCATTTTTTTTAAGTTTTTAAAAATCTTTATTTATTTATTTTTTTTTTTTTTTGAGAGCTAGGGGAGAGGCAGAGAGAGAGGAAGACACAGAATCCAAAGCAGGCTCCAGGCTCTGAGCTGTCAGCACAGAACCCGATGTGGGGCTCAAACCCACGAACCATGAGATATGACCAGAGCTGAAGTTAGACACTCAACCACCTGAGCCATCCAGGTGCCCCTAGGCCTTTATTTTAAATAAACACAGACAAAGGGCCTGCCCTGGGCAAACTGTGCTCCATTAAGTGAGCCAAGTATACATGGAATCAATAATAGAGTAATAAATTGCTATAAATATTATAGAAATAAATGCAGGAAAAATATTTTTTAAAAAATGAAAGAAAAAAAGAGAAAGAAAAGAGCTCTGACATCTCAAAACTTCGCTATATAGACACTGGCTCACCGTCTGGTGTCTTTGGCTGCAGAAAGTCTCCCATCGTGTTTGGAAAGGTAAAAAGGGTTTCACTATTGGAAGTTTGACCTTTTTTTGTAAGTTTGTGAGTCTTACTTATTAGGTATTGTTGGATGATTAATCGTATAAACAAATGCATAGATGAGTTATGATTACTTATGTACTTGTCTTCTGACTGATTATTGGGTCTAGAACTCCATCACTTCTGTCCCTTTAATACTCCTTTTCAGAAAGATTTTGTTTTGAGGAAGTAGGAAAAATGTTCCTTTTCCATGTAGTAGTACATGCATTGAGTGTAACTGTATTGAGAAACAGATTTCCAGATTTTAGTCTTGGATCATAAGTCGCACTTGTACTTGGATAAAGCGCTGAACATTTTACAGTTCTCATTTTCTTATTTGACAAATAACGGTTTGTATGGATATTGTCAGTAAGACTTTAGCACTTGGAGCTTCTATAAATTCAATAATAACATAAGATTACCTTTAGAATGTTTTTGTTTAAAAATTTTTTGAATATTTATTTTTGACAGAGAATGAGCAGGGGAGGGATAGAGAGAGAGAGGGAGACACAGAATCTGAAGTAGACACCAGGCTCTAAGCTGTCAGCACAGAGCCTGACTTGGGGCTCAAACTCATGAACCATGAGATCATGACCTGGGCTGAAGTCGGACCCTCAACCGACTGAGCCACCCAGGTGCCCCTAGAATGTTTTTGAATATTCTTAGTTATTAATGTAATTTTCAGCCCTGTTATTTAAATTCATTTTATTATAGGTTTTATAAATACTTTCACAAATGGATTTAAGAAAAGGTACTCTTCTTTAAAGGAAAAATAGACTTAACCTTGATCTATCCTCCATCATGCCAATCACTTAAATTTATATTAGGCAGTGACATCATGGATACTCCTGTCTCCATGGGGAATTGAGGTCATTGTTTACAATATCCTGATGAGAAGGCATTGGTATAATTTTACCCTTCTTTGAGTCTTCTTTTATTTTGGAAATTAGTTAAGCAAACTAACAATGGATATTTGTTTGAATTCAAGGACAAAATAAATACAGCTTTTTGTATTTATCGCCTACCGACAGGGTGATGTCTCAGCGACAACGATAATCTCATGTCAGATTTCTGACCTGGAAACATCACCTAAGCTTAGAAGAAGTCAGTGTGTCCATGTAGAGAGAAAATAGAGAAAGAGACACCGATTAAAACAAACAAAAAAAATGTTTGCCCCATCAGAAGATATAATAGAACGAACTTCATAATGTAATTAAAACCTCACTGATAAATCACTAACTTAAATAAGCTAGATACTTCTGTAGTTAAGCTGGCATATTTTTTATTGGGGAGGCATCAACTCATTCAAAAAAGCATGATATTACACATCTAACCTATTCATGTGCATTTATTATTTGAGCTAAAATAAGATATGTGTCTCCATTTTGCGTTTCAATTACCCTCCATAGTTTCAGTTCTGTTTCATATGTTTTAAGTACTGTAATATCTCCTAAGGATTGGTAGATGAATCAAAGATTTATCTCCCAGTTGTCATTTATCAATCAGTGTGTGCACGGCTGTAGGTATTCTGATATCCAACCAATGTTTTCAAGTTTGATGATTCACTAGACACTAATGGTTGAAATCAAATCCTGGTCTGACCACTTGCCAGCTACATGTTCATGAAAAGTCACTCAACTGCCCTAGGCTTCTGTGTCCTCATATGTAAAAGAAAACAGGTTTAGAACCTTCTTCAAAGGTTGTAAGAATTAAATGAGATAATATCTAAAAACTGCTTAAAACAGTCCTTTGTTACAGACATTATATATTTTATAATATGTAGGACACATTTTACTGAACACCAACTATGTATCAAGAACCAGATACATTTCTAAAGGATGCTTGAAGGGGGAGAGATAGAGAGGGGGCGGAGACGGGGGAAGAGGGAAACGAGCTATAATTACAATGTACTTGTATTTCACAAAGTTACATACCATATCTAGTGTTGGACTTCAGCTACTGTGATTGTTTTTACTTCAACATTACTTTGTTTATTTCAGATACCAGAAGTCTTTTGAAAAGACTTGAGTACATGATAAAAAATTGACCTGATGCTATTTGCTTCTGTGAAACTGGGGAACATTTTCCACATCGGGAGTATACTTCTAAGGTCAGTAATAAAAGTTGGGTTAGTGAACACTAGATGGCGGCATTTATGAAAAATTAAATTGAAATAAGCTCCCGTACCACCTTACATACCACAGACCTCCTTTTCACAACAATGACTTGGGTTTTTCATTTGGTTGTTTGATCATTTTTAGCTTGTTTGTTTTTACCACTTTAGAGATAAAGTTTAAAAAGTCACAAGGAAAAAGAGATAAGCAGGAAGATACTAAATGTCTCTCTTGTTTCACACAGAGGATTCTTTGAACACTCCACTCCTGAGTGCTAGATGAGTGTTAGAGTTGTTGACCTATTCCTAGCAGGGTGATTAAAGATTGACATGTAGTACACAAGGGCCAATGTACAGGTGTTCAGTGAGAGAAAATAATTTTGAAGGAAACTCCTTCCAAATGCAATGCCTGGCGTTTGGGTACTAATGATTCCAGAAGTGGTTGTGCTAATTTTTTTTTATAAATCCATAATAATGGATGTAATTAATTGATGGTTTAGGGAAACCCGAAGTAAGGGGGTTACAAACCTTGCAGGCATCAGACATCGCCTCATTATATCTTTTTATAGCCTAATGAGGTAGGTAGCTTTTCGGTCCAATTTTGTAGGTGAGGAAATGGAGTTTTAAAACTTTTGAGAACTTCAGAAAAGTTGCACTTATCAATGAGGGAACTGAGTTTCAAAGTTCAAATCTGTATCATTATGCATATTGACTGTGATTTTAGCCACTTTTTGTACATATATTTAAATAACAGATTTTAACTACTTTATTCCTATAAAATACACAATTTCGAGTTGTTGATAGCATCAAGCAAGGTTGAAAGTGACTTAGAAATGGTTTGGCCTACAGATAGTAACCAGATTACCCAACAAACAAAATTTGAAAATGTTGGGCTCTCAATATCCAGAGAAAATATTTAACTCTTGACTGTTAGATCAAGAAAGTCAATTAAAATTAATCACTTTGTTTTGCAGTTGTCTTCCTTAATTACTGTTTAGAATTGACTCAATCAGTTATTTGTATAAATGAAACTAACAGACTACAGAGGAAACAGATTTTATTTTTTATTATCCTAAAAAGTAAAAAATCGATAAGATTCAAGAAAAAAAGAGAAAGGGAAAAATCAATTTTTTCTATTTAATGCAGACATCAGGTTTATAATGCATGATTTAGAGTCCATGTAAATTTTAGAAAAATGTATAGGTTTCATATCTTCAATGTTTGAGAGTCATGTTCTAAATTATAAATTCTAAACTTTCCAAAATGCATTATTTTGAGCCTTAATTCCAAAAAGGTGATACTTTCATTTTAACATGAGATAATGTTGTAACTCAATTTATACTCTTATGTAATCATGTTAGTAGTTCTTAAATCAGGGAAACTACTAATAAACTCAAATCCTCATAAAATTATGAAAAAATTGCTAACCATACACATTTCTTTTTTGTAGTAGAAGATAGGGAAGAAAGCAACACCATTCAGTTATGTAACTACACATTTTCCATTTCTCAGCTGATTTATCATTTACATATATCAAAGTTTTGGCAGATTAATTTGGCAGATTAAAATAGATTTACTTCACATAAAATTATAACATCGATCTGTTAGTCAAACGCATTTAAAAATCATGAATTGTTACATACTCAATGTAGAAAATTTTGAAAAATATGGAAAATGAAATGTTATTAAAATCCACATGCCATTTCCAATCCACAGATAGTATTACTCATATTTAGTACATTTTTCCAATGTTTTCTTGATGTATTAACTATGAATGTGAAAAAACACAGATGCATAGGCACGTAAACACAAACTCAGATATATTACGTGCACATCCATGTGTTTCAAAATTGAAATAATATTGAATATAAAACTTAAGATTTTTCGCCTTTATAAAACTTAGCACTATTTTGTATTCATGTATTCTTGGCTATAGATATCCATTGAAAAACTACATAACATGCCATTGCACTTATATAACAAAATTTATTTAAATATTTCCATATTGATGAACACTTAGGTTTCTTTTTACTATAATTTGTAATAAATAATTGCAGTAACAACCTTTTATACATACATTTCAGGTAATTTTATGATTATTTCATTCAGGTAGATTCCTAGAGATAAGATACTGGATCACAGGGTGTGAATATTTTATTACTACATACTGTCCTTCTTTGTGTCTTGTCATAGTCTTTGTTTTAAGATTGTTGAAATATATATGCCAATCACTTTCCAAAACATGTGCTCCTATTTTTATATTTACTGAGAGCTGATTAAACTGCCTGCCATAATACACACTCAGCAATTTTTAGCATTTTTTATTTTTAAAATCTTAATCGATTTGGTGTGTAAAAAATAGTGTTCCATTGTTTTAATTCCCACGTCTGATTTCTAGTAAGAATGAACAGTTGTTCATGTCTGCATTTTTTATTTGTGTTTCTCTTGTGCATTGGCTATTCATGTTCCTTTTAGGCAACTTTATTGAAATGAACATGAAAGCAGAGTGAAAACAACGTGGTTGCCACACAATTACCAATCAGCTTGAAGGCAGTTTAGCTCCTTTTGTTTAGAATATGAATAATGTACAAAAGAATTCTGGAAAAAAAAATCTCTAGGGTAGAAAACTGATGCTAATCATATCATTGTTTTTCATGAAAATAAGGTGTGCTTTGAAGTATTTTTGCTACTTCCCTTCTATTATTCCCTTGGCTAAATTTTGTTTTTATAATGTTTATTCAGTTAACCTTGGTATTTTTAGTACTTATCTAGTCTTGATGCTTTCTCTAAATCCCCTTCTCTTTTTAATTTATGTACTTAGGAATTTCTTGACTTAATTTGTCTCTGGCAAAAATTACTGCCTAGTGTAATGCACCTATTGATCCATTTATTTTTTTTTAATTTTTAAACATTTTATTTATTTTTGTGAGACATAGAGAGAGAGATCGAGAATGAGCAGGGGAGGTGCAGAGAGAGAAGGAGACACAGAATCTGAAACAGGGTCCAGGCTCTGAGCTGTCAGCACAGAGCTTGATGCGGGGCTTGAACCCACGAACTGTGAGATCGTGACCTGAGCCGAAGTCAGACGCTAAACCGACTGTGCCACCCAGGCACCCCTATTGATCCATTTCTTACGATGTGACTATTACTTAGCCAAGTATGTTTGTGTGGAGAGAAATAAATAAATGTAAATATAAGTAAATATAAACATAAATATTTGCAGACTTTGATCAGTCCTGTCCATTGTGTGGTAGAAAGCAAGAGCTTTAAAAAAGTAGCAATGTGCACACATCTGGCCTGGCATAGACTTTTGTGGCTTTCTAACATTGGCTACTCTGTGTTTTATATATACCAGAGATACAGGCATACTCATACAAGTAGTGAACTCAAAATCCTTCTATCCTTATCCTTTAATATATATAATATAGGTATACATATGCATGTGTAATATCAATATAGTGTGCAAATAGATGTATATCAAAGTGTGTGTGTGTGTGTGTGTATATATGTCTATTAGAATATTGCTCTTGGAATCTTTTTGTGGTAAAAAAAATGCATATGTAACACTAAGAAAAGAAAGGAGTCTCATACTTTCATTTTGAATAGCAGATAATTGGGAGTGATTTTTTTTTAAACCGTGTAACAAGAAACTTTTATTTCTTTCTACAGATGAAATATGAAAGCTGATGTAATTTAAAATTTCCACAATCATGGTCTTGTATCACCTTGGGAATTGGGTAAAATCTCCTAACTGATTCTAGACTACTTGATGTAGAAGGCAAAACTCTATAGAGGTTTGATTTGACTTGATTTAAATTGAAATGTTCAAAAGATCCTTTAAGACTGAAGACTATTTCCTCAAGGAAAAAGAAAAGGAGATATATCATAAAATGGAAGTGAACTGATTTTTGCCATCTCAAGGGTCAGACAATTACATCTGTGTCTTGTGCACATACAGATGACAATTAAATCTATACGAGCAGGTGACAACACTATTCAAAATATTAAAGCTTTTAGTCTGACTTGAAGATGAATAGATCAATCCCTACTTAAGTGAGACATAGTTTAGTTTATTTCAATATCTTTCAAGTTATTAAAACAATGTTTTAGAGCCCATATTTGGTTGAAGAATGTTTTAACATCAATGTCATTTTGTTATGCTGCTATTGTCACAGTTCATCATATTTTCTCTTAAATAACCTACATTCCTTTAAATCACTTAAATAATCTACATTTTCATATATTTAATAATTAAATAGTTAAGTTAATTTGGTTGAATGGTTGTTGTCTGCTAGGCAAATGAGCATATTTTTTGTCAGTGTATAATCCATAATAGGGATTAGCAAATTATGCCTATGTGTTCTTTTTTCTTGAAAAAACAAACATTTTCTAACAATATTGTAGGAATTGTGGCAAATAGAAACTTTTATATCACTCAATCTAATCTTACTGTTATCATTAGATTATCTCTGAAGTTCATTTTTTAAGGGGAAAATAAGTCATCTCAAATGTTATCCATGTTGTCAAGTGATTTTCTCAAATATATATATAATCCCATTCTTCAGCTTCTCCCTCCACTTTATTTTCTAAGTGCTCAGCTGAAGAGAGAGAAAGAGAGAAAGAGAGAGAAGACAGAATGGGAGAGAGGGATAGAAGGATATTGATATAACAGAAAGATTTATTTGTCCATTCAAGTACACCTTCTTTGTGATAGCCAGAGATATAATTCATGCATTTCTAAACAAAGATCTCAAGCAGTTGATTTGTGCTGGTTAATAATGCTTGAATCATCCAAAAATGTATTTTTTTTAATGAACAGATCATCCATGCTTGTTAGGGCCAAATTGGATAATTTTTTTCAATCCATCAAGATTAATCCTGGAATAGATGCCAAACTTCACAAATATAAATTTAAAATACACAGTTAAATTTGAATTTCAGAAGAAACAAAAAGACATTTTTAGTATATATAAAGCCCAAATTTAGGATGAGACATAGTTATACTAAAAATTGTTAATTGCATATTTGAACTTTAAATATAAGTGGGCACTGTCTATTTTATTTGGCAAATCTGTCCCGGCACAGAGCTGGGGCAGTTTTCCTCATTCTCCATAAGATGGCTGTTGCTGTCCTACTGTTGAGCTCTGATAAATGGAGAACTGATAAGAAACAGATAAGAACCTGTTATACTTTCACTTTTCTTCTATTCCTGCAAACAAATGTTCAAGAGTCTAGAGAAGTTTTATATTCACACACATATCTGCAACCAAGTCCGCCCATTCTAGGAAGGAGCCAGGGTGAATATCCCTCCTCATTCTGAACTCAATCTGGAAAGCAGAATATTCTGAAGAGAGTCATCCAGAAAGTCACAGTCTTCATTTCAATGATGTAAAATGCAAATATAGTTGGATGACTACAATATTTTGCTGCTTTGTCACACTTCCATGTAAATTCCTTGGAATATTCTCTTTTTTCTTAGTCCAAACTATTTTTTTGGCTCAACCTCCTATAGGTAAAATTGATACTATTATCATTAGCATGCATTCAGGGAATAAGCTAATGATAAGGGTTTTGTCTTCCTTATACCCAGATAAATACATCAATTAAGAAATGAATATTTGAAAGAGTATATTTCAAGCACTATGTGATTTGCTTATCAATCATATGAGACTTCATGCTATTTTGCATTTAATTTTTAACTCCTAAAAGTTGTCTTACAGGCTTTCCATCGTGTTGCTTTTTTAGCCCTTCTTTATACAACTTCTCTTTACTTTTCAGGATGTAGTTCAAGCACTGTCTCCTCTAGGTAACCTTCCAGACCTGCTTCAGCTGGTTTGAGAGCTACTTCTCTGTTCTTCCTCAATCCTCTGTACTTCCCTTTATATTGTGGTAGTTGTTTCATTACTGCTGCTAAGTCTTGGTTGCCTTGTGTTCCAGAGTACTCTCCCCTCCCCCACTTTCAGGTCTTGTCACACCCATGACCCTTTCTCTGAATGACTGTCTATCCCATAGACCTCCTCAGGGAGGCTTCTCACACATAAGAGGTTTATTTCACTATGAAGTAAACAATAACCCATCCACAGTTGATTCAGATGAAGAGATCTTCCAATGATGATAGCCAGTCTGTAGGTTGGCTTAAGATACATATTTGTATGAGTGCTTTTCAAAGTTCTGTCAAGCTGATTGGATTAATTGGATCTTTTTCTCAGAAACTCTGAAGCAGAGAAGAGAATAGCTGAGCTCTATTAATGACGGGTCTCTGAAGTGAAATATGGGAAATTTTTACTGTTGCCAAGGAGATGCAAAAAAAAATTGTGTCAGTAAAGCAACTTGACCAGTTTGATCTTTAGTTCTTCTAGCGAAGACATCCTTGACCCTTAGGCTACATAAGGCCCACTATTATATGTGCTCATATTGAGTTTCACCATTTTGAACTACATATTTATTCTCATGTTTAATATCTTCCTCTCCTATAAAGCTCCTATAAAGGGAAGGGGTTGATTTGTATATCCAGAATAGGCACTCAAAAAGATACACAGCTGAATGAATTTTGAATGAACTATGATTTTCTCTATATCCTTCTCCAAACAACTGGCAAACCCCAGTCTCCTAAATTTTACTTAAAATGAGGATCCCTCTGTTTAGATCGATTTTAGAAACAACTGTTGAGATACTGCTGTAAGTTAAGCCCTCGTTCATAGGGCTTCTTCTTCCATTTATCTTCACGGATATTCCTAGCCAAACAGGATTCGTATAGCTCTGAATTCAGAACACTTTACTTTACTTTTAATGCAGGGGATATACTCTTTTATTGTGCACTATGTGCCTTAAAAAAAGAAATAAGAAAGGCAAATGCAACCCCTCCCCCCAAAATTAGTAATTCCAAGAGCAACAAAAATTAATTATGATGAAAACCCAGTAGAATGAGTACTATGTTCTTATGGAAGCTATTAGAAAAAACTTCATAGATCAAGTGATATTTTAAACAAAAATAAACAACTTTCTCCCACAAAGAAAGTGATTAGCTCATCTCTAATTCACCACAGCAACAATTGCACTCTTACCTAAGAAGTGGACATGAAATGCTTTTGACTGAAAAAAGTTAAAAATTGAGTATGATACATTTGTTTTCTTTCTTTTGGATAAGAGGCTACAGGATTTCAGAGCTCTAAGGTGCTGAATAAATTAGTCTAATTTTCTAGGTTTAGAATTTAGAATGTAGAATAAACGTCTGGAGAGGTCATAACTTGTCAAATTAGAGAAAATTAAGTTATTTTACATAATGATAGTATTCTTTATTCAAGATTTTTATTATTTTTTTAGGGTTTATTTATTTTTGAGAGAGATAGAGTGCATGCAGGGGAGGACCAGAGAGAGAGGGAGAAGAATATTTGAAGAAGGTTCTGTGCTGAAGCAGAAAGCCCTATGCAGGGTTTGAACTCACAAACTAAGAGCCAAAGTTGGACATTTAGCCAAATGAACCATGCAGATACCCCCAAGATTTTATATTGAAGCACAATAAAACCTTGGTTTACAAGCATAATTAATTTCAGAAACATGCTTGTAATCCAAAGCACTTATATACCAAAGTGAATTTCAAGAACCATGAGTTCAGTTGTGATTGTGTCACATTTGGGGTCATATACTACTTGTATTGCAAGACATCACTTGTTTATCAAGTTAAAATTTATTTAAAATGTTTTCTCATCTTGTGGAACCCTTGCAGAGCAAGTTACTCACAATCCAAGGTTTTATTATAATTTCCACATCCAACATGGAGGTCTAACTCACAACACAAAGATCAAGCGTCTCATGCTCCAACAACTAAGCCAACCAGGTGTTCTTAAGTAATCATAAGTATTCTGAAGAAAATACACCAGAGCAGAAAGATAGGCAATTATTCAGTGAGACCAAAGGAAACTACAGAGCACGTGGTTGCTGAAGGCCATTTGAACTGAGAGCAGAGGAAGAAGGAAGAGCTCACTACGCTTTTCTCAAAGGCAAACTCATTCAGGCAGAGAGTGTATAACATAGGCAAGGGTCCTGCGGTTAATAAGAATTTGACCTACTTAGGGAACAAAGAGAAAGTCAGGGAGACTGGATCGCTGCAGGGGAGAGTGAAAGCAGCAGAAGGTGAGGCAGAGGGGCGACCAAAGGGAGCCTTGGGACTGTGGCAAGGCATTTTGGTCTTATATTAAGTTAAATGAAAAGCTATTGGAAGTTGCTATATACTTGTATATCTGTATACAAACCAATGTTTTTATACATTCATAAATATTTATTAAGCATCCCCTGTATAAAACCAAGAAGTGTTTGTAACCATCACAATCAAACATGATTTAAACAAGGTTTCTGCTCTCTAAAACCTCATAAATCTATCAGAGAACCATATAAAAACTATACATTTATAGCAGAATGTAATCTCTACTGTAGTCAAGATAGACTAAACCTTTAACCCTAGGGGGACAGGGATATTAATCTAACACCATGTCTGGCACATCGTATGTGCTCAGTGACTGTCTATGGATGGAAATAAGAGGGAAAAAATGGTAGACCTCTAGATAGGGGTAGATTCTGTCTTCTAGGAATAAAACCCCTTGAGCTCAGTGTTTCTATTTGCTTTCTAAAACAGCTCATTCCATGAAATGACAGAGTTTGTCATCTTCATTTCTCCAAACATAAATCATTTCCTACAGGTACTGGGGTACTGCTGTTGAAGACCATGAAGTCTCGTGTTAAATGTAGAGAAAGCTATCACGGGTGTCCCAGGTGGGAGATTGCATCAGCCAGTCAGCTTATCTAAAGCACGGGTGACACAAATGGACCTCACAGACATGAGAAATTTGCTTGACAGGCTTTGTGGAAATGCCAGCTAGCATGATAAGGACTTCATCATGAAGAGTCTGTGTAATGGTGATAAAGTGGAGGAACATGGTAGGGAAATGGGGACCCAGTGAGTGCTGTCACCTAGAGAACTGTCACTAAGGAGGGAACAGAAGACAAGGGAGAGACCCCGAGGATTGCAACAGGAATCTTCAAAACAATACTTGTCCTGAAAAAGTAATCAGAGGAAAAATGAACTATTTACAGTAAAATTTGAATTCTCTCTTTCAAGAAATCAAATACTAGGAAGGCAGCTTCTTTGTAAGCAAGTCACTGTGATTTTCATTGGGAACTCAGAGGCAGGCACACAACAGGATTCTTTACCATTGTTTCCTTCTCTCTCTTCTAGTAACAATTTTGGAATGGCAGAAGCATTCTGGGAGGGGGCCAAAAGCAAGGGTGTTTATAGAGCCTCAGAAGTAGAAGGGCATTTAAGATCATTGATTTCAAAACTTCCTCCCACAGACAAAGCAACTGAGGATTCGGGAGGGCAAGCAACTTGCTAAGGTCATTTTGTTGTTTCACAGCAGAGTCAGTAACAGAATCCAGGTCTTGATTCTCAGTCAGAAATGTTTCCGCACTGTAGTGGAGTCCCAGCTGCATTTGTCAGGCTCCGTGATCTGAAGGTGGTTTGGCCTGAGGCAGAGCAGAGGAGTGGTCAGTGAGCTCAAATTCCTCAACCAGCTCATTCTCCAATAACCATGTTTGTTGTTCAAGAAATAAGGAGGCACCTGGGTGGCTCAGTTGGTTGAGCGCCCGACTTCAACTCAGGTCATGATCTCGTGGTTTGTGACTTTGAGCCCCACATCAGGGTCACTTGCTGTCAGTCTGTCAGTATAGAGCCTGCTTTGGAACTTCTGTACCCCTCTCTCTGCCCCTCTCCTACGAAAAAATAAAATAAAAAAAAGGTAAATAGCATGAGTTAAGTTAGGAACCAAAAATTCCAGAGGCCATTCTAATGAATTATCTTAACTGGCAAGTTTTACTTACCATATATGGTAACTCTGTGTGTAGCTGGCTTGTGCAAGTCTTAAAAATTGTCTGGCAGAGTAGCTCTTAAATAGTCACTGTGTAGTTAACAAACGAGTCTGTCCCAGGGCAGTGGGGAAGCCATGGGATGGGCAAGAGATTTGGCTTTAAACATCCCTGTGTTCCAAGCTTGGCTCTACTCCTTATAAATCACGAGAACACAGGGAGACATTGGGAAATTCTTTTCGCCTCTATTCCTTCTGGCATAAGATGATCTTAATGATCTTGAAGCATTGTTGTTAATGATTGGTTATCATATATAAAAAATTAAATATGTACATATGTATTCAGGATATTCAATAGTGGTTTTAAAATATTAATTTGTGAATATTATAAAAATAGGGCAAACCTAAAATTCTGGGTCAGTACCCATGTGGTCAATAGAGTTGGGAACTTACAGACTTTGGGGATTTACAGAGTGAACCCTGAAGTTCTAAAGGTCTACATTCCTGGTTCTCTCCCTTACCAGCAACTGTTTGAGCACTGAGTAAGTGACCTACTTATGCTAAACTTTCTGTATTATTAAGAAAGTGGAGGAGGAATGAGAACTTAGTAAGTAAGTGCTTCGCGTTTTAAGTTAGCGAGCCATGTAAAAACTTAGTACTCCAGAATCAGTTGGTGATAGCTATTATTAATAGCCTCACTATCATTACTTACACTGCAGCTTTTTAGACATGTCTCCTTCTGGGACTGGGTGGCATAGGGGAAAAGTGTGACTTGGAGACAAATTCTCACTCTATGGCTCTGCTTTTTTTTCCCCACTTTTCATCACTACTAATATTATCCTATAAGGAAGACAAGTAATGGAGAGAGGGCTAGAGCATCATCGGAGATGGCTCAGAGATTGTGACCAAGTCATACACAATAGCTAATGATGAAATAAGTTTACTTGATGGGATTTCATGTGTTCACAGTCCTGTGTCAACCGGAAGGTAATACATGGTTTTACATTAGTCTCCTCTTTCCATAATGCCTAATATAAAAGAAAAAATGTTATCACCTGCCAGAGATTATATTACTCTCTTAGATCTAAGGTCATATGTGGGGGAAAAGAGAATATCTCCTCTCTTTGTTTTCACATGAGGAAACAGAACAGGTAATTCTCCATACTAGTTAGGGGAAGACCTGGATCTAAAATTTGGGTTTCTATTAACTCCTTTCTGTTGGATCAGGCTAACTTCATATATTTCTGTTTTCTTAAACATTGAATACTGACTATAATTGGGAATCATAAATAATTAAACATTTAATTCCATGCATATACCTTCTTTATGAAGAAATTTTATGAGAGCTGTTCATTCACACATTAAATCCAGTATCATAAGCATGCTGCAGAATGGAATGATCTTCTACCTACAAGGAAGGACATGAAAACAGAAGAAATCTCAGACCAATATCAATTTCAAAGCAATTCAGGGAAGGGAAGAAAAATCTAGACTCAGAATTATTACCTACCGCATCCCAAATGAATCTCTGCACTAACATCTGTGTCCCTCAGTAGAAAGGACAGAGGACATATGGGGAAAAGCATGGGTTTTAATGCCAGAGAAACCTTGATTATACATCTTGTCTCATCACTGACTATTTGTGGAATTCCTTGATCCTCAGTTTCCTCATTTGTAAATGGGGAATAATACCTACTTCACAAGACTGTTCCAAGGAATAAATGGAATATAAAATTAAGCAGCATAATATTAAGTGCTAAATGATTACTGGCCATGTTCTCTTCCCCTTTTCTTGGTTCTTAAGGATTCATAGCTCCAAAATCCAGCCTTCCCTCTCCCTGATGGGGTTTGTTTTCTTTGAGAGCAGCCCACAGACAGCATTCCTTGCAACTGGATGCTTTGAACTGCTTAGTAATCCCCTTCAGTGACATGAACCATGTCAGTCTTTGACTTCCATTATCATGTCTATGATCACCAATAGCTGTTTGGCTTCTGTTCAACTCGTGGTCATATTTATGATGATCCCTTTAATTCTGGACTCAAGGGAGAGACGCCTGCCCCACTAAACACACCACTGGAGAAGGACATGCAAAATGTTAATGTCAAAAGTAACTACAAAAGAGTGAATACTACTTAACTGTCACCTGGGAGAGGAGAAACCAGACTCAGAAGTCCCACACTGAGATCTTTAGACATACTGTGGTAAATTTTTCAAATATAAAATTTCACCTTATTGTATTGATTGAATTTCCAGAGACTGGCTCTGTGCGGTGGTAAGAAAATTACTAGAACTAGAGCAAACATTCTGAAATTGGAGTAAGAACAAATTAAGAACAAATTAAATGATTTAGAACGGCCACATTTTATGCTTGGGTGGGGACTTCATAATCATCTAGCCCACTGGTTGGCAAAACTCCAACCCCAATCAAAATGACTATTCCTTTGAACAATTGGAACAAGTTTTCTAGAACTTTAGTGTTTCACAAGATTTTTAAAAACTTGCTTATACTTCCATGATAATATTTAAAACACAGGAGAATATTCCATGTCATTTGAATGACAATATCAAAATAAAACATCTCAAGATTTTAGTGCCAAAATGTATGCTTATATTTACAATTATATTGGCACAAAGAAATCATTTAAATGGTAGTATTTAAATATGACTATCATATGTATTTCTAAAAAATTGGGTGCATGGAGTGTAGAGAGTCTGGATTTTCATTTTCCTTGTAAAAACTACCAACCGTATTATTCAAGTATTGAAAACAAGCTTCTAAAACATATGATCTACTGATTACTAAGTGGGTGCCTTTGGGATATTTTCTTACACTTATTAAAAATTAGATTTCTCATTTATAAAGTAGAAGTAATAATAACCTTACAGACTGACATTGAATCAAATGACATGATTTAAGGTATTTAGCTGTGGTCTCAGGTAGGAGGTGTGTAATAAACTTGATTTACCCTTTCCCTTCCTCTAAACTCTTATACACTCATTTCTTTAGGTTACCAACCACATGCATTCCATATGTAATTAAATAAACAAATAATGGACATGTGTATTATTATTCCTATATAAAATGATTTGAATGTAGATCATCTTGGAAAAAAACATCTTTATAATACATAATAAACAAAGGTGGAATATTTAGGGAAACATTACCTTCTTAGGACAATTTTTTGACCTGACTTGGAGGGGAGAAACCCAAACTGGTCCTCATGCTAGTAAATGAACCCATGATTCTATCTTTTGTAGGCAAAGCACCCCTCAGAAATGAAGCCTATAGATAAAAATGTATATAACATTAACCACGTTGCTTCTGGTACTGTGTCTAATGAGTTTAGGATAACTCCCGTTTAGCTTTCACCAAAAGGCCACAGCTTCCTCAACTTTTTCCCCTTTATTGGACATTATTTGTCCCTCTTGAAGTATTGGCACAGAACAGAAATTGTGTTGCTATCTGATTTTTGTGCCTACCATTGAATTTTATGGCTTGGGTGAAAGTCAGTCCTGCTAAACTCATTCCTTCTCCTGGAATCTTGTCCTAAATCACCCCTCTCAAACAACAGATGAATGACCCAGTAAGAATCCAAATACTGCAACCTAACATTCATTTATTCAACAAATAATCTGTAAATTTGTAGGATCATTTGGAGAATCAAGTGACTGACTAGTTAGAATGCCCAATACAGTGCCCAGAATGCATAGCAGACATCCTTAATTATAAGATGCTCACTCTAAGGGCGCCTGAGTGGCTCAGTCTGTTAAGCGTCCGGCTTCGGCTCAAGTCGTGATCTCACAGTTTGTGGGTTCAAGTCCCGCATTGGGCTCTGTGCTGAAAGCTCAGAGCCTGGAGCCTGCTTCAGATTCTGTGTCTCCCTCTCTCTCTGACCCTCCCCTGCTTGTGCTGTCTCTCTCTGTCTCTCAAAAAAAGAAAAAGATGCTCACTCTATCTTCACTCAACTGTGGAATCTATAAGTCTCTGTAGGAGTTTAGTATATAATTTAACTCTCTCTTAGCTTCCCCACATATAACACAATAAGCAGTTGTGGATGGTGGAGTGCTGGGGGAAATATTTAGTAGAGTTCAAATTATTAACAGGAACAGATGAGATGGAAAGGTGCTGGATTTGGGCAGATGTGATCTATGTTGGGATAAAACCTTAATCTTGAAAGACAGGAGAGTAGAGATAGAGGCCAAAATTGTAGCCACGTTGTAAATAAGTAGTCTAAAACATTGAAATCATCCTGTAGAGAAAGTCCAGATCCTCTTAAAGAACTGTCTCGAGACAGACCAGAGACTGGCATGGAAGAGTCTGGAAGAGAGTCAGCTCGCATGTGATAAACAGATAAGGAGGGACAGAGCATGGGAGTGATAAGACTTAGAAAAATCTGACTGAGGAGACAGAGGAAGATCCAGCTGCATAATCCAAGGTGACAGCACGCAGGCAGGGTCTGTGCTCTGTGGGCAGAGTGTCTGGAAGGGGAGTCTGGAGCATGAAGAAAGTAACGAGTTTAAAGATTTATTGTAAACAGAGATTGTCCAAACTGATTTGCATCATTCCATGAGCCCAAACGGCTAATGCTGGCTGCTTCTTATCTTTCATCTCCCTTCATATCACCTCCTCAGTGTCTCCACTACCAATAGACATGTATTATTTGAGTATATTGTTTGAGTAAATTAAGGAAAAACCAGATGAAGTGTGAGACCAAGGACTTGTGCATGTGTCAGTGCTTTGTCTCATCTCCATGACTTTGCAGACACTTGTGCCCAGTTGGGTTCTTGTGAGGTGGTGGATAAGGTATGATGATGATGTATTAGGCTTGATTTTTAAAAATGATCTTGACCTTTTTCCTGTATCCAAAGATGTTCTACATCCACAGCTGTGAAAGTAATGCAATTAGTTCAGTTATATTTGTCCCCAAAATGATGTCAAATCTCCTTCTAAGCTGTTCTATGAACCTATATATAAAAAATTGTTTTAAGTGTATTTTTAAAGGAAAAATTCTATTGCCCAATTTTATCACTCCACTCTTTTACCAGGATTCACTCTGATTGATGTGCAGCAGTTTGCAAAAGCCAAATCTACCTTCAAGTGGTAATGATTTCTACCATTGGTGACATTCAGTATAGGATGAGTTGGAAAATGTTGTGAATAGTTTTCAGTGGTGACTTATAGAAGAGGTGCATCTAAGTCAGGACAGAAATGTTTATTGTGCCTGCAGAAATAGCCACTCTGTGTGTGATTTTATGGACTCATCTTGTACATCTTTTATTTCCTCTTTTTATTGACAGCTTGATTTTTTACACACCATAGAACAGATTTTATTCTACATAAAGCAAGGAGAACATGTCAAAGCATAAAGTGATGGATCTTAAGGTAGTTACCTTATTATTTATCTCATATTACTGTATAATTGGTGAATTAACTCAGAGTATCTATATGTCTGGATAGTAATTTTTGTTCTTGTTACTACTTTGGCATTTATAGATCCTTCATGGTCATTATTCCATTTGATTCTCAAAAGCATTGTAGGATATCCATTCTAGGATATAAGATATTTTCTATCTCTGTTTTAAGGATAGTTTGAATTCAGCGAGTTTAAGTGATGCATACAGGTTATGAAGAAACACAAAGTTTTGCTTAAATTCATTTCATGACAGATCTCTTTCCACTATACTGTTTGAGGCTCTAAAAGATTCATCTGCCATAAAAATCAATGATAGTATAAAAGACCAAGTAAAAAATTCAACAGAGAAGAAAGCTAAGGAATACCACATACAGGGTAATTTGTGTGTCTGTTAGGTGCATAAGTGTGTATGTGTGTATGCTCTTGAGTGCTTGTATGTGCGTTTGAGAGAGGGTGTGTGTGAGGTGAGAGTGTGTCTGTGTGCATGCTTCTTGAATGGAGAATACAGGTAACAGATTAAATGTACTGATAGTATTCTTAAATTTGGGACATCTAAACTTTAGGAATGAGATAGGGAGATAAGTAATATGGCCATGATTGATGCTACCTCTGAATCAAGTAAGGGTAGGATTTTGAAAATATACAGATGGTTAGGGGTATCTGGTTGGCTTAGTTGGTTTAGTACAGGACTTCTGCTCACGTCATGATCTCATGGTTCATGAGTTCGAGCCCTGCGTTGGGCCCTGATTCAGATTCTGTGCCTTCCTCTCTCTCTCTCTGCCCCTTCCCCACTTACACACACACACACACACACACACACACACACACACACACACACACTCTCTCTCTCTCTCTCTCTCTGTCTCTCTTTCTCTCTCTTCCTCTCTCTCTCTCTCTCTCTCTCTCTCGCAAAAATAAATAGCATTAAAAAATTTTAAAAATATCTATGTGGTATAACTAGTGTAATTCTCCACAAATCTCTCTTCCTATTGATGCCCTTGTCCCTGGCTATTTTCACACAGTGTTGGCTCCTTTTTTTTTGGTTAATTTCTAGCCCACTCTTAATCTTTTTAAATGTTTTTCATTTATTTTTGAGAGACAGAGAGAAACAGCATGAGCAGAGAAGAGTCAGAGAGAGAGGGAGACACAGAATCTGAAACAGGCTCCAGGCTCTGAGCTAGCTATCAGCACAGAGCCCGTTGCGGGGCTCAAACCCAGGAACCATGAGATAATGACCTGAGCCGAAGTCCAAAGCTTAACCTACTGAGCCACCCAGGTGCCCCTCCACCCCACTCTTAAAAGACTTCTTAAGGTTGTCTTCTTTTAAGAACTTTTCAATTTACAAAATGCATATACTGAGGTTTTCTTGTCTCAATTCTAATGGCTTAGTACTTCCTGGAATTAGTGCTTAATTATTCTAAAATTATGTCTCATCTATTGGGTTTCTTTCATTCAGGAAACAATTACTGAATGGCTGCCATATGGACTTAGATACAAATCCCTTCCCTTAGCCCCACATCAGTCAACAAAATGCTTAAAGTCAGAAAAAATGTTGCACGTTATGTCTATAGTACCAACACAAAGATTATTATAAACTAGAAAATATAGTTATTGTGTAATTGATTGATTATAATGATCTATTGTGTACCTTTATTAAATTAATAAAACATTAGCAAACGTACATGAGAAAAATGGTTTAATGACTAGTTATAGCTGAGTTACAATTGTTGTAAAAATAACTATAAAAATCAAGATGTCTAAGGAAATTTAAGACATTTGTTTACCTAAGTTTAAATGTGTCTCCTAAAATAAAATATTATCACATAATTTATTTGTTCTAAAATAAAACATTATCACATAATTAATTTGTTCATCAATGCCTTTTTTTGGTCACAGTTCAAGCATTTTGGCCAGTTCGCTTTCAGATGACCAATTATGTATGTAGTTTTAAAATTAACATGACATTGTGTGTATGAGAGTGAGTGTACATGTGTGTATAAATTCAACTAGAAAATCTTACTCATGAGCTGCTCATAAGGGTAGACAGAGAGCATGTAAATTCTTTTTCTGAGTCACATGGGTGCATTTTAGTCAGTAATCATGGTATTTTATTGTCTAAAACCTTTTCACATTTAAATATCAAGAACCCAGAATGGATTTCAAAAATGCCTCGCAATAGTGATTTGCCTTATCTCCCGCAAAAGGACTGCCATGCTTTAGATATTTAAAACTAAAGAGGAATAATTCTAGCCATTTGGTTGCCTGGGTGCTCAGGATACATGGCAGAGAGCCGGAAAGATAAAATGTGTGTTTATATAATTCCACTGGGGTAGAAAGTGTCAGTGTACAACTTCAAATTCCATTTGCATTTAAAAGAAGCACACTCAACGATAATTTTCTCTTTGAACATTGTTAAGCATGGGTTTATTTTACATAACCCCCGTGGAACACTTTCCTGGTAGCAATTGCACACAATTCCTTGCTCTAATGTTAAAGCCAATTTCTTGAGCAAGTTGTGCCAAAATACCTATCAGAATTATTTTAAATACCTGTAAAAATATTGTGTCACCTGCTTCTAATTTCAAAACAGTCCAAGTTATGGTTTATTAAAAAATTTTGCCAAAATATTCAATCAAGAGAAGAATATAATAATTCATTAAAGCTACCATCATTTATAAACTAAAAGAGTTTTAAGTGCATCCTGGGCAAATATTTTTGTTTGTGGATGATTTTTCCATTGTCTGAGATTCTATAGCACCCACATTTGTAGGAAAAAATACATAATTCAAATGCCATACATTTGACTAGGTTTTGGTAATGGATAAACAGAACAATATGATTTTTCAGCTGAAAAATATAGTCAACATTTACTCTTCCAGTTTTTTTTTTTTTCATTTTAGAGATGAAGAAAACAAGGCCCAGAGATGTTCACTTTATCTCACATTATCACACAGCAATTAGGGTTCAAGTTCTTCTGCCTGCTACTTTCAAACTCTTTATTGCATGCACAGTGTCTTTCTGGGCTAGAATATATGTGCTTTCATGTGATAGTTAGTGTTCTGACAACTTCACCATGAAATTATCCTGTGAACCATGTGGGGCTGTCTTTTCACTAGCTCCAGATCAGGCATCTTTACCTTAGCCCCCTCTTTGGAACATATATTTGGCTCTCTGGCTTGCCCAAGACTTGATGGCAGCAGCTCATTCCCTTGCACAGGACAAAAGCATGGATTTAGAGTGGAGAAGATCTCATTTTCACTCCAGTTTTACCATTCCCCAAGTCAGGGTTATGTGAATTAGAGAAAATGAAATCAAAACCAGAAAGAAGCAAAGAGAGACAGAGACAGAGACAGAGAGAGAGAGAGAGAGAGAGAAAGAGAGAGAGAGAGAGAGAGAGAGAGAAAGGAAGGAGAGAAGGAAGGAAGGAAGTAATAAAGAAAGAAAAGAAAGTATTTTTTCTTGAGGGGAATATCCACATCTCTGGAAAGGAAATTTACCAAACTCTCAAATTCATGTCTAGATAGAACTTAAAATAAGTGCTCAATAAATGGCACCTATAATTACTAATACACTCAATATGATTCACTAGCATGGAATTATTGCCAAACAAGGCTAATGTAGTGATGAACACATATATGGAGATATGTGTCTGGAAAAGGGAACTGCTATTTCTACTCCTTTCTGGATTACCTGTCAACTGCTGGCTTGAACTTTCAATTCTGTGTATATATTAAGGCTTTACAAAGAACATAGACATATTTGGGCATACTATTGTTTTTCTTCTCAGCTACAATATGAGTTCTTTCAAGTGAACTGCTAAGTTTCATTAGTCCCTTATATCGTTTGCAATGAATATATAACCTCAGCATTCTTATTTTTTAAGATTAAAAAATCATCACCACTGGCAGGGTTCCTATGAAAATAAATGACCCCAAAATTATGACCAAAGATTCTGATATGAGGTTTATATTCCTTAAAAGATATACTCCTCTCCTCTTGCATCAGTTTTATGACTACCTTCCTAGATATGGCTCCCAATCTCCAGCATTTTCTGGCCATACTCTTTGCTATTTTGAGAATAGCCATCCTTCTGTATATTTCCATCCAAACCTTGCTTTCTTCAAGGTAATAGGTAGCTAATATGAGAAATCTGTGCTCTTGTCTCTGCAGATTTTAAATCCCAGGCTCAGAAAATAAATATTAGAAACAACTGTAAAGGCAATAAAGTCCAGTCTTACACTGATTGATTGAGCTTTTACTATGGCCCAGGCACTTGGCTAGGTATTATATTTGTCTTGCTTTATTTAATCCTCAAACTATTCTTAGGAAACAATTATTATTATTTTTATTTTGGAAATCAGGAAAATGAAATTCAGAGAGGTTAGACTCTTGTCTCAGACAACATAGCAAGTAAATAGCAGAGCTGAGAGTTTAACATCTTCTCTCTGATGTCAAAGCCAGGTTCATAGTCATTTTCTTTAAAAAATGTCTCCTTTCAGCTCCCATCCATTGACCAGGATTCTCCCTGTAGATCTAACCAAAAGTCTTGAGTGTTACATTTGATAGTCCTCTGCATAATTTGAATTAATTGTTATTGAATGTTTGAGTCTTAAGTCTTTGTTTTTCTAGTCTAAAAAATACAAAACCGAATAAACAAAAACTGTTAGGTTCTTCAGTACTTCCAGATATGATATCATTTCAAGTCTTGTCAATACACTGCTCACTCACCCTTAACAGCCATGGCCATTTTATTTAAACTGCACTGAAAAAGGGAACTCAGGAAACCAACAGTTCCATATTTGTTTTTTTTTCCAACCAAGAGTAGAGACACACAATCATGTTTATTTTTCTATGTTTTCACTTGATGATTTCACCATTCTCTTCTTGACATTCACTTTTTAAGATTACTTATAATAAAATCACATTGCACTGAGAGATGGATTAATTTTTTAAAAGCATATTGATTCATGTGTTCCTTCTTGGTACTATTACAGCAAGCATAAAGGATGGAAAGGATGGGTATGTTAGCATAGTTGTTTGTTATCTCCCCATTCGGGACCTATTCATGCAGCATATACTTTGTGAGAAGAGATGAGCTAAGCACTAGCAGCAGGATGATGACCACGATGTCTGCTTTCTCCATGGGAGATTTCCCTGTAGGGAAAACCAGACAAGAACATAGAGAAGAATTGTTAAATAAAGTATTATCAACATAAAAAATTTTTAAATAATTATTTTTAAGAGAGACAGAGAGTGTGTGTGAGTAGGGGAGGGGCAGAGAGAGAGGGACACACAGAATTCGAGGCAGGCTCCAGGCTCTGAGCTTTCAGCACAGAGCCCGATGCAGGGCTTGAATCCATGAACCATGACATCATGATCTGAGCTGGAGTCGGATGCTTAACCAACTGAGCCCGCCAGGCCCCCAAGTATTATCAGCTTTATAGTAGAAATCTGTATATATATTTTTGTGGGGCCACAAAGAGAGAAGGATTATTCTACTTTTAGAGAATTGAATTAAAATAGAGCTAAAGTTTGAAAGATGTGTTGCTGATCAGGAAGCCAAGGTAGTGGAGTTAGGAGAAAAACAGGAAGACAGAGTCTCAGAGAGGCAGACACCTGTCTTCATTTTCATAATTATTTAACAGCAGCGTTAAAATTACAATGGACTGCAATAAACTGAAGCTCACTGTAGACTCATCCTGAGTGTTCTATAAACCTCAGAGATTGCCTCTACATTCTTTTCACCCACACAAATGCCCATGCTACGTCTCCCAAGGAAGTTCTTACGACTTTCTAGGCTTCATTGGAGATACTTGGAGTCAACACACTCCCCTAGAGCAAGTTGAGTTTCTGTCATGTAGCAGTGAAGGGAAGAACTTCCCAATAGGAAAGTTAGTGCCTCGTTCATCCTGCTTCAAATTAGACTTTCCAGACTACTACTTGAACTTTCTAAGAAGGCTGATTGTTAGGCAGATATCAAAACCAGCACAGAAGAATCTGCTTGGACACCCCTGGAAGAGTCCAAAGAAACCTGTGACACAGGAGATCTTGAAATGATGCTCTCTCTGATTCTTTTGAAATTATTATCTTGGTAAATTGAAGTGTGGTATAGCAGGAGAAAATGGACCAGGTGGGGACAAAAAAAGCAATGAATGTATAGTGAGCATCTATTGACATTCATTGAATTGGCAGTTATTTAAGGAGATATGATCCTATTTTAGCTGTTAAGTTTTAAAACATGCTGCAAGTTCTTTGACACTCCTTCCACAACAAGTGGGATCTAATTCCCTATCACTAGAATTTGCATAGACATTAAGTGACTCACTCCCAATGAGTATAATGCTGTATAAGTTGTATAAAGTCTCGTTCTTTCTCTCTGGTCTTTGGAAGCTTGTACCTCCACATAAGAAGTTTAGCTCTGGTAAACTCAGCATACTTCAGTACCCATATGGAGATAAAGAGACTAGCCCAAGGAACCCAGTTGTTCCATTCCACAGCTGTTCAAGTCCAAGTGCTAACATGTGAGTGAGACTTCAAATATTTTAGCCACAAATTTTGAGCCATCCCAGCTGATGGTGAGAGGAGCTTTCCTCACTGACTCCTGTCCAGATTGCAAACCTGCTCTGTTTTAAGCCATTCAGTTTTGGGGTAGTTTTTAAAATAAAGCCACAGCATCTGGGATACATGCATGGGTGACTCAACTGAGTCTCAGAAAATAGAACTAGGGAACACCAGAACCAGGTGCTGAACCCCAGTTTTCTTTGCACCAAAGCTGTTGCCTTTTCCATCATACTGCATCGACCAATATGTTTTATTTTGGCTACAGACTCATGATATCCCATTTTCTCACTGTGGTGTCTACCACAGTGCAGTCTACATGTATCACCAATCGATTCCTGTTAGTGTTGACAGACACAAACCTGTTATATAGATGGCAGATCTCCATGAAAGAACCATTGGCACTGATATAATACATCATAACAACCAACCATATATAGCATTTGTAGTTTAAATGAACCATACCTGTGGTAGCCAGTCTCCTTCAAGAGAACGACCTTACATCCTCTTCCTTTGAACCTGTGACTAATTCAACCAATAGAATATGGAGTATGCTGTGTCATGGGATTTCTGAGCTCTGCCTTCTGCTCTTTCCTCTTAAAAAAGGAAACTTCCCTGAACTACCATTGAAGAAGCCCAAACTAGTCTGCCAGAGACAATGGCCACATGAAAACACCATAGAGGATAACTTACCATGTGAACAGAGAGGCCAAATGAAAATCAAAGGGGAGCAAGACATTCTGCCCTATTCATAACATCTGAAATAAACACCAGAGACACCCATTGTGAGACCAGAAAGAAACCACCTAGCTGAGCCATAGGCACTTGTAGGACATAAAAACCTGTTATTGTTTTAAGCCTCTATGTTTTGGGGTGGTTATTTTACCCAGCAATAGCTAATCAAAACAATACCTACTGTTGTTATTGTTAATAATTCCCAGAATAAAGATGACCAATCAACTATTGGGGGTTGCTGTGTGTCAGATACAATCTAATCATCAATACATTTTGTGACAGATGCATAGTTAACATAGTTTAGTTGGGGGAGGGGTGCCTGGGTGGCTTAGTTGGTTAACTTCAGCTTAGGTCATGAGCTCAGATCATTATCTCCTGGCTTGTGAGTTCAAGCCCCATGTCAGGCTCTGTGCTGATGGCTCAGAGCCTGGAACCTGCTTCAGATTCTGTGTCTCCCTCTTTCTCTTCCCTTACCCTGTTCGTGCTGTCTCTCTGTCTCTCAAAAATAAATAAATGTTAAAAAATGAAAAAAAAAACATAGTTTAGTTGGGAAAACTGAGGTGTTGGAAGGTGTGGTTCATTGCCTGTGACTTTATGCAGTTAATAAATATTAGGAGTGGGCTATGAACCTAAATTATTTGAGTGTAAAATCTTTTTATGTATACTTAATTATTCCTCACAACAATTATCTTTGTTATTGTTTTGTTTTGTTTTAGTCATAGGTAATATCTTTTTTTCCAAGGTGAGAAAATTTAAGGCATAGGAAAATCAATGCGTAACTCAAAATAAGAGAAAATGTAAATTAATAAAAACATAACTGGAAAATGCACCTAGAATTTTATTTCTAATTATTTGAGCCATGGATATATTTTTAAACCCCATATCCCCACCTTACACTCCTGCAGGCCATTTTTGGGCTGTATCATACTCCTTGAACCACTCCCCAGAGTAGATTAATTCTTACATTTACTCTCAAAGTAGTAGAGTGCAGTATTTCTCAAATGTGGGGGACTCAAGACACTTGGTTCTCTTAAATTGTTACCACCCCCCATTGAGGTCACCAATGTTGGCTACAACTGTTGATATATAGCATACCAGATGTTAAAACTGATAAATTTTAAATATCTATTAATCCACTTAAAATAACAATAATAAACCATTAGTTGTTAACAAAAATAAGACATTTTTATTGAAAATAACTATATTCTCCCAAATGAAAAAACCAATAGTGAGAAGAGTAGCATTTTGCATCTTTTTCGAAATCTCTTTAACATCTGCCTAATAGGGGTGATCCTCATATCTGCTTCTGCATTCAGTCTCTTACAATATATAGCTTCTGGAAGACTCTACCTACATTTATGAAAGAATGCGTAAACAAGATCATGTTTGTACAAAAAGTCTTGAATTCACAGATTCAATCCTCAAAAGGTCTTGGGGAATATCACAAGGGATCCTAGAACACATTTTGAGAACCACTGATTTCGAGCAATTTTGCCCACCATGTACTCCAGGGAGACCAATCATTGCTATGTGAAAGGAAGTTGGGAAAACACATACATTTAAATAAAGTAAACAGATTCCTGTATTCTGTGCTGTCTCTAACCCTCTCAGATGTTAATGTTTATTCTTTTTTTTAAATGCTTTTTATTTTTATTTTTATTTTTGAGAGAAAGAGAGAGACCATGCGATCAGGGGAGGGTCAGAGAGAGAGGGAGACACAGAATCTGAAGCAGGCTCCAGGCTCTGAGCTGTCAGCACAGAGCCGGATGCGGGACTCCAACCTACAAACCGTGAGATCATGACCTGAGTGGAAGCCGGACGCTTAACGACTGAGCCACCCAGGCGCCCCTAATGTTTATTCTTAATATCAAGGAGAAGACCTTAATGTGCAGAATTCTCTAATTAAGCATCATGGAACTACCCCTCCCCCAACCTTTGTATTCCCCTCCGCCTCCTTAGGATTCATAATAGAACCGGTTTTTAGAAAACTATGCTTGTAGGTGGATGCTTTATAGACATTTTGGAAGCAGGTTGTTTTGAGTATTGTTTTTCTAGATTAATAACCAATCAGGTTTCACTATACTTTTCAGGAAGGGAGCAGTTCTGGAGTTGACTGGGAGAAACTGTGTTCTGTAGATGATCAGGAATTTGGAATATTTGGGGCAGATGGAGTACCCCACAGACATGATTAGATTCCTTATCATAAAGCTGCCACCCAAGGATGAACTCTCTGGGTCTTCGGGAGTCCAGGGCAGAATTTAGAGACATGTTTGGTCAGGATAAAGACAGTGCATGAAAAAAAAAAAATGAGTTCTGTCTTATTAAGTGACCACACCTAATAGAGTGAAACAGATGTCAACCTGGAAGGATTTCCGGTTTGAACGGAGAGCTCTAACATTAGCATTTGCCCTGGCGATGTTCTGCACTTGCAGAAGCCTGTGACATGCCTCCTCCCTGCCTCCCTGCCATGTCCGGACTTGCAGACATCATCCACCCTCCTATGGAGCCTGCGCCCTAAGTACCTGGATGACATGTTTTTCATTAGATATTGGCATCTAAACATTGAATTGAAAATTTGGAGAAAAATATTTATTTTTAAGGTCAATGTCTTTCTCATTTTTAAACATTTTTTTCACATTTTATTTTATGTTTTATATATAGAGAGAAAGACAGAGAGAGGAAAAGAGAGAGAGAAAGAAAGAGCAACTACAAGCAAGGGAGAAGCAGAGAGACGGAGACAGATTCTGAAGCAAGCTCCAAGCTCTGAGCTGTCCGCACAGAGCCTGATGTGGGACTTGAACGCACATGCAGTGAGATTATGACCTGAGCCGAAGTTGGACACTTAACTGACTGAGCCACCGAGGCACCCCAATGTCTTTTCAATTTTAATTTTCATTAAAAAATTATTCACATTTACTAAGTCCCAGAAACTATTTTGGTCCTGAGGATACAGTGGTATATAAAATTTTAAAAATATCCAGACTTTAAATAATTTCTTTCTTTTTCAAATTATCATTTATTATTTTTTATTTTTTAATGTTTGTTTATTTTTGAAGACAGAGAGAGACAGAGCATGAGCGGGAGAGGAGCAGAGAGAGAGGGAGACACAGAATCTGGAGCAGGCTACAGGCTCTGAGCTGTCAACACAGAGCCCACCAAGGGGCTCAAACTCACCAACTGCAAGATCATAACTTGAACTGAAGTTGGATGCCCAACCAACTGAGCCACCCAGGTGCTCAGGTTAGAATTTCTTTCTTAGTGGACAGGATTTTCCATAAATTTTATACTACTCCAAATTAGGGACTATTTCTCCACAATGCTATGTCTCTGTTTCATGCATAAGACCAAATAATACTCAAGGAAGAAATGAGTTTATACATGTGAAGAATTTTACAGCTCCACAGGTTATTACAAAAGAGAACTTAGAAATAAATACTTTCAACAAAACCAAGTAAATCGCCTAGAGTCTTACAGAACTCAAGACTTCTGACTTCATTTCAGTATTTTTATCAATTCTCAAAAAGTTTTACAGTATTAATAACTCTTTCAGGTCATAGTAAGAAGTCACCTGTGTCATTAAAGAAAGCACTGAATTGGTGACACTGTTACTGCAGAGTGGTTAGGACCTCAGGCTTTGGAGTCACTCTGTCCTGGATGCAAACATGGACCCTGTCTACCAATGGCATGATCTTGGACAAACTGGTAAATTTCTAGGAGCCTCAGTGATCCAACTACTAAAATAGAGAGATACATACTGACTCTTTCTGGCACCTGGGAATTACTCCATTAATGACGGCATGGATTAGCTGCTTTCCCTAAGTGGAGTTCAAGTTTATATTTCATCCTTGAAAGTTTTTTATTTTCATGTCAACTCTCAGTTGTAAAGTAAAGCAATAATCTCATGGTACTGCATGTCCAGTCTAGAAACTAACTGTTTAGGTTCAAACCCCAGTTGTATTATTTTACCAGATATTATTTTATAGTACATATTATTTTACGAGAACTTACTGGGCCTTTTCTGGGTCTCAGTTTCCTCATCTATAAATATGGGTAACAGTTATGCCTGCTGTTAGTGTTGTTTCCAGGAATAAAGGAGCAGTCCTAGGTCTTGCACAGCTCTCAATGTTATCTATTATTATTTATTAGTGTTATTATTGTTAGTTTAGTTATTTGAAAAATACCTTTAAGCAAAGACAATATAATTAGTCATTTATATAGTTTCTTAAACATCAGTCATGTGCCTGGTCCTGTACTGACTATTATTTTTTCTCTCTTTAATCCTTATATAGTAGAGTTCTGTAAAGAACAGTCTCAGAAGACTACAGAAGTCCAAGAAACACAGTCCAGCAAAACAAAATAAAACAAAAAATAAACTGCAAAATATTACCAAACATCTTTCATTGTCAAAGAAATAAAAATAAATGATATATATGTGGAGATGTATATTTAAAACTATAAATATATAGAGAGGGAAGGAGACACAGGATCTGAAGCAGGCTCCAGACTCTAAGCTGTCAGCACACGGCTCAATGAAGGGCTCAAACTCAAGAACCATGAGATCATAGTCTGAGGCTGAAATTGGGCACTTAACTGACTGAGCCACCCAGGTGTCCCAATATATTTTTTGCTTTTTAAATGTACATCCCTCACACATCACCAGGACTGTGAAGCATTTTCTTCCCAGTATCCTCACATTCCTTCTCAGACCAAGCCCTACATTTTCCCCCCCTCCTAATATCCACTCCCCTTCCTGCATTTATAAATATGTCTAAAGGTCAGGAAAGAATATCATTTCTTGAAAAGGCCTGGTGGCAGGTGAGGAAGGGTGTGAGGACTGCTGTGGAAAGTACTCAGTCGTTTTTGGCAACTGGAGACAACACACCAAAATTCAATTTCTGTGCAGTTACATCTAGCTTAGCCTCTTAACAGATCTATGAAGAATGTATTATTACCATCTTTCACTGATAAGGAATTTGAAGCTCCTCCAAACCATTTTGTCTATTAAGCCATAGAGCTGGATTTTAAACTTGAATCTGTTTAATTTTCAAAGTCTGTGTTTTTCTCACTGAACTGTGAGATATTGATATTACAGTAACTAATCTATATCAAGATACATATTTGAGACAATAAAATTTATACTAAAAAAAGCTTTGTTTCTCAAGACAAGACTCATGCAGTCTAACCTAGGAGCAGTCACGGCTCATGACTGATCCCTGTCTATTCATTCCTTCCCTGCTCTTTATATCTCTTTCCATGAACTCAAAGAAGTTCACCTCTAACACCATCCTTTCATACCTATAGGCCTTGTGGCCTTATGTTCTCCTTCCCCAGTTGCAATTTAGACCTTACATTTCTGTAGCAAACATTGCTTGTTTCATATCTGACATCTACTCTTTTTTTCATGTGTAAGGGTATCCAGGCCAGCAGTGGGCCCACTGAGAAAAAATTACACCTGTCACTTTAGGATGCAGTGACTGGGAAAGAATCTGAGGTCAGCGTATGGGGTGCTGCTAATGTTCAGTGTCTTGATCTGGGCACAGACTGGATTGGTATACTCTATTTGCAATGGTTTATCAAACTGTACCCGTTTATACAAACATGTTTTTGGTATATGAAATATTGTTTAATAGAAAGTGAAAAAAAAGAAAAAGAAGAACCCGTTACAATAACAAAACAAAAATCACTTATTTCTAAGACTTTTACAGCTAATGGTGCCTTGGTGAGTCAGTTCTGAATATTAGGGTTTAATTATAGTTCTATAGGAGGGATGGGTCTTGTGATAACACTGTTGTTTTTGTGGTAGACAGGGAAGACGCAAGTTAATCATGATGTTGGCCTTTTATCCTTCTCCATTTTTTTTTCCCATTCCTGGGACTCAGGCATTAACCCAGAATTAGATCTATTCCTTGTAATCATAAGAATGAAAAGGTCACATGCTAACATAATAAAGTAAGAGGCTAGAAGGACCCTGGCTTCCTTGATCAAAGGCATCTGTCCTAGATCATGACTTTTAGACTTCTTATTATTTGAGAAAAATATACCCTTTAATATTTATAGCAAAAGACTTCTTTTTTCTTTTGTCCATTTGTTCTTTCTTTTCTATCTTCTTTTTTTTGTTTGTTTTTTGTTATTTGAATTTGTTTGTTTGTTTTGCTTTTGGATATAGCCAAAATCAATCCTAAGTTTCCAAATTTCCTACAAAACTCCAATATTCATTTTGTGCTGCCACTATGGTCAAACTATGAAATGTTAAAATATTTTATGTATAGGATTAGAGAAACCATCTATCTTAGTGAATATGTCTGGAGAGTTTATGTCTCTTCCTGGGAACTGGTAATATTACAATGAAATTTTCAGATTTTGTATGTTTGCCACTTTTTATATTTATTATCTGCAATGCTGGCACTATCGCATCCCTAATAAATTGGAAGTCATGTTTTCAAAAGAGCCAAAAGCAAGGTAAGTATACTCATTCCACTGTTTGGTTAAGTGAAATGAAAATGAATGTCCTGCATTTCTCAGGCATTGAGTGACCTTCTTAAGAAAGACTTTAACCGCTCTGAGCTGAAGCGTTACTGTTCTGCATAGATATTCTAAGAAAAGTCATTTAAGAGACAGCATCCATTTCTGTGTATAAATTTTAGTGCAACCAAAGAAAAAAATCAACAAGGGCACCTGGATGGCTCAAATGGTTGAGCTTTTACTCTTGATTTCCACCCAGGTCATGATTTCAGGGTTGTGGGATCTAGCCCTGTGTTGGGCTCTGCACTCTGTGTGGAACCTGTTTCAAACTCTCTCTATCTGTATCTCTACTTCTCCTCCTCTCCCCTGCTTGCGCCTTCTCTCTCTTTCACTAAAAAAATTCTACTATTTAACAAATGTCACATTTGTTCTTCCTGTTGTTCAAGTCCCAAACCTTGAAGCCAGACTTAATTCCTTAATTTATGTCACAGTCCACAATCAATCTATCAAAATCTGTTCTGTTTGCTGTCAAAATATGTGCAGAATCCACGTACTTGTTCATCCTCACCTGCTTCAAACCCTATTAACTCTTTCCTGGACAATTGCAATAGTCTCTTTTTCCACCCTTGTCCTGGACATTGACTCCTGCCTCTCCTCCCTGCAGGCAACAGTCAGGGCCCTCCTCTGATCAAAAACTCACCTATGCTTTCCCACCTCACGTATATGATGATACATGGCTTTAGTTTAACATAAAAGTCCTTTCATGATCTGGCCCACTGCTACCAAACATCTTAATCACTGTCTTATTATTTTATCAAGGTATGCTTTTGATTTAGGGACTTTGCATTAGCTGTCCTCTCTACTTGAGACACTTTTATCCCAAATGACATCTTAACTCACTCCCTTCTTTTGTTTGGAGCCTGGATCAAATGTGTCCATACCATAGTACCTTATACTGAGTACACTATCTAAATAACTAACCACCCTTAGCTTACCTTATTTCTCTACCCCCTTATGCAGCTTATATGTTTTTCATAATGTTTTCACAAATTTCATGGGAATTAATATATTTTAATTTATCCAATTATTTTCTCTATGAATTTAAGCTCCAGAAAACACTTATTTCATGTATTTTATTCACCAAAGTGGTGTGTGCTCAATAAAAAAAAAATGGCTGAACAAATAATTTAAGGAATGACAACATAAAATTCTGCTTCATCCTTGGACATATGGTCAGTTATTGGAACAAAGGTTGGAGGAAGAAAAGAAAGAAAACATTGAAGAAATCTGCTTCTCTGGAATTCTTTGTGTAAGACATTCTGACAATTCTTTGTCAGATGCCCAATGCTAACAAGGCATTTAGTACTTAGGCCACCATTCATCATGGTCAGCATTCCACATGCAGTGAGAGGAGGAAGCCAGACGTTCTAGCTGAAAAACAACTTCCCCTACATGACCCATCATGATGCCTGACATCTCCTGGAGGACCCCAGCCCACCAGCGAGAGGCCCTCAGTTTCACTCAGGAGACACAGGACAGGTAGACAAGCTCTGTTTTGCAGCTTCGAAAGATAAAGGAATGCCCTGAGTCTTCTGGTTTAAGATATATGGTCATGAATCTGATAAATCATCAGAGATAAATGTGGTTTGTTTTTGTCTCCCTTGCCAAAGATTACCTCCCTCCAGACTGCCATAAATGTCTTTAAGTTGTACTGTCTTATCATTGCATGGATGGTGCAGAGGTATGTGAGAGGCTCATTTACATCCCACTGAAGCATCCTGTTTTCCTCTGGCTCCTGCTTCTCATACTTATGCTCACTTTTTTTTTTCTGTATGTACAGCATAAATATACACACATGCACATGGAGGCAGATATTATCATTTTTAATTTTTTTCTGGTAGTATTGAACATGCTTTGCATGAGCAGTTTCAATTGTGAACTCTGACCTGCTTATCCAGGCAATGCATTCCAGGTTTCAGCAGAAGGGCTTTTTAATGAAACCATCATCTTAGCAAAGCAAGTGATGGTGCTTTATTCAAACATATCTAATTCTTAAAAGGTTACATAAATAACCCAAGACATGATCACATTCAATCCTGTTTTTCTTTCTGCAATTGGACATTTTTTTTCCCATTTCTCCCTTTGCATGTAGGGGTCATACCATTAGGAGATTCATGGGATTAAGGCAGAAAACTTGGAAAGGGGCCAAACATATTAAGTTACCATTCCAGTTTTCTAACTCCTTCAGAGAAAACCATTGAACATATCATTTGATATGAATATTTGATCTCATAAGCTGGAAATTATTATTTGAACTTTTGATTTTAAAATATTTTTAAATCATAAAACTTTTACTTATTCCACACATTAGATGTGCCCTTAGATATTAAAAAATCTCCACCTTTTCTGATAATAAAATATAAATACTTTAATTTCAATTTTCTGGACTAGAGATGTTTAAACATTGGAGGACTCAGATACATATTAAAAATAACGAAGTTTTGAAAAAGGAAGCCAGACATACAAGCCATGTAAGTATTTTTCTCCCTTAATTCTTACACAATTAATGTACAACAACCTTACAGATGAGGAACACTAAAATATAGACAAGTAAGCTAATTTTTGATAATACTCAGCTGGCATGTGCAAAAGCTAATGCCCCAAGATGGTCTGATTCCTAACTTGGGTACAAGGTGCAAGGTGCTTTACTGAGGTTCTGATATGGAACTTGGATTATTTTATGATGTCTCTCTGAGTCTTTGTTCTTTAAATATGAGTTCAAGAGAGCATTCTAAGAAATCTTTGTAGAAGAAATAAAATTTAAAGTTGACTTAGAAAGAAAAGTGGTATTAAAACCAGGATAAAGAAAGATAATAAAGGTACAGGGATAGGGAAATAAACACTCTAGTGAGAAAAGGGAAAAGTGTTGTTTAGTAGACAAAGCCTAGATCAGTTAGAGCTTTAATTTTGTGACAGCCCATCATATGACTGGAGAGATAGTTGGGGTTAGGAAATGAAAGATTCTGGGTATCAGGCTTATGAGGATCCTGCAGATATAGGCAAGACTCTGAAGATTTTGTATGGGAGTCACACATATAAAGCAATATTGGGATTATACACCTGACAGTAGAGTATGGGGAAATTAAAAGAGAGAATGGATAGAGATAAAAGTGCAGTTAGAAACCTGTCATAATAGACTAGACCAGATGGTTGTTGTTAGGCAGCTTATGGAGAATGTCTACACCATCATGAGCAGAACAGTTTTCATATCACATAAAGAGAATATTATGTGCCCTGAAGGTTTTGTTGCCATGGATGCATTCATTCTCTTTTACTGGTGAGTACCTCTTCCATTCTCAGGAGTTTGGATCCATAATGAACAGTTATGGTCCTTGATCTCCAAGAGCTCAAAGACTGGGAAGAGGGACAAACCAGTGTCCAGGTAGATGCGGTGGTTTCTGCTGTAGTGTTGGCAAATACAGAAGCTCTTGGACCATGTGGGAATTCATTCGCAACTGTAGTTTTACTGTATCTCTGACCCACAAGTGATTTAGGACTGTTTGGAACTAGATTTTTTGGTTTGATTTTAAATTCCAAGTACTTGGTGAATAAATAATTATGTGAACAAGAAGAAGGCTCATGAGAAACAAAGGCAGAGATCCAGTTGCCATGGGTGAACAAACGCTCTAGAAGTGAGACAACAACTCTGGAGATCAGGGTGGGCCCCCGCATGGAGTATAAAACCTTTCATGCTTCCAAACAGCAGTTCTGGAAAGGCCCTTGGTAGTATCTGAACAGCCAATAGTCACAGTTGTATTTAGAAGAAAAAGTCATTCTTGAAGTATGAAAACTAGGAGACTGTTTTTATGGTGAATTAAAATATTTTGATAATGAAATAAATATTTCACAATAAATTAACAATTGAAACATCTCAGATTTGACATTTGAAGTTTCAGTGGAAATAGTGTTGAGCTCTGCATCTATATTTTCCTGAGGATAAATATATCAGCTTGTTAGAAGCAAAAGAATATTTACAGAAGGGGTTTAAAAGAAAACAGGAGAAGATAGCATATCATATGGAAGAAATGAGCCAAAACCCAGACTGAATCAGGATATCAGAAATCTCACCTGTATGATGATGATTTTCTAGATGACTCTGAGAACTAATAATTATCTGATATTAACCAACATGTATGGAGTTTCTTGATGTTCTCTTTTGGCCCTTCTCCTTCTCTCCATAGCATACACCTATTCACTAACCTCCCTGTCACTTCCCTTTACTATCTCTCATTCATAAATCTCCCAATATTTCTAAGGAGAAAGCAGAGCCAAGTGGTTAAAACCATATTCACGGTGACTTTCTCTTTTTTTCTCTCTCCTAGCTGAAGTTTCTTCATTCATAAAGTGAGGACAATAATGTATTGCCCACTTCCTAGAGTAGTTTTGAAAATGAAGATGATGATGTATATGAGGTACTTAGCACAGTGCCCAACATATGGGAAGGAATCAATCATGTTTTATTATCATAATGTAATAAACACTTAGAATTGATTCCTCAACTTAATGTCTCATATATTCTCTCAGATGGTTATAATTATCTATAATATTAAAGGATAATAGTAAACCCTCCCTGATCTATAAAACTCTGCAGCTTAATGCTATGTTTATGCATTCAAATTGCTAAGATCCTTAGAACTACATAAAAATATTGGGTAGTTTTGTTGTTGTATACGAAAACCTCCTGAACTAGGAATACACATGTGTTCTCTCTCTCTCTCTCTCTCTCTCTCTCTCACTGTCATTCCTTACATCACATGCAAGAGGAAGGTGATGCCCACATTTCAGTATCATATCTCAGTCTCCTGGTGACTAATTGGTGGTAAGAGACCCCAGAAACCCAGCCCAGCACTGGCAAAGATTGAAGTTAATCTCATGATCTGTTCCTTCTAACCTCATTGGGACCCCTCTAGACAGTCTGCTACTTAGTTCACTCACCCTGCTTTTAATATGGTTCTGTTCATGTCTTATGTGGCAGGAAAGCATGGAACACAAAAAGTAGAAAAGGAAATTAACAGCTGACTTATAGCATCATACACATTCATTTATTTGTTTCTTTTTTATAGAATATCTTAGATGAGACAGGGATCAAGATTATAAGGAAATCTCAAAGAATATTAAAAAAGATTAATTCCCTACAATGAATAAGTATAGATGTGTAACATCAAAGATGGACTCTGTACAGGTGGTACATTTTATGGCAAACACTGCAATAGTTTGATTAAGGATCAAAATAACCCATAGTTCACTTGAGAAAATATCAAGGAAGCTTTTATATCTAATGAAAGACAACAAATTTTTCATTTTTACAACAGCAACAGATAAGAGCAGTGTTAGCTATTTTCTAGTTCGAGAGAAGATTTTTCTCATTAAATGTTTAAATTTGGCATTCTCCTTTGAGGTAGTAATACAATTCAAATTTAAAAGCATTGGCTCTTTCATTTTAGTGGGGTATTTACTTCTGTGAGTAGATGATAAAAGTTATATACCCTAGCACAGGAAGAACAAACATATGCACATACATTCAAAATATTTCAGTTCAACAATCCAATTTTCCTTTTGGAAGTGTTCTCATTAACCCTTGAAAACTCACAAACCTCTGTTTTTGAGAATAATATTGCCTTTCAAAGCTAAATGATTGTCCCAGGAAGTCCACATTTTCACTTCTCACTCTAGTGCACAAAACAATCAAGAAAGCTTGTGGAATTTCAAAGATGATGGATTCTCAGAGGCATACTTTAGTTTGCTAATTCAGAAGAGAACAGAGCAAACTAAGTCTTTTTGAAAGATGAGGATTGTTGTGCTCATCAAAAATTCCTTCTGTTTCCTCGTGGAGATGCACTCTAGCTTTGTATGAGCTTTTTAGAGATAAGACTGAGACAAACCAGGAGTTGTACAAAGAAAATAGATTTTGATATTGTATATGAAACCCAGCAACGTGTCAGGCCCAAACATAACAAAAATGGAACATTCACAATAGAAAAAGTTAGCCAAAGCAAACAAGGCCCTTCTACTCCCTTCAGACTCCTCTGCAGTCCATGGTGTACTATTAACATCATGGTTGGCTGAGCAAAAATTCTCAGGATACGAATCTTTCCAAGAAGGTCATGGTAAAACCAAAAGTCAGAGAAGTAACAGTCCCGGCAAGGCTGATGCCTGTTCTCCTGTGCCACCATCTTTGTATTCTCTTCATTTCAAATCTCAACCCAGCCAAGATCTGTTTTCTGTACAGGGAAGGCTGAAGTACTTGCAGGTGGCTGTACCACCTGTGGCCATGGAGATTGAGCCAAAACATGGCTCTCTCTGGACTGCCTGGCTGGGGATTTGGGTAAACACTAAACACTAAGATGACTCAGAGCCAGGGCTGGAAGCAGACTCTTCAAAGGTTGGGAGAGAGTAGGAAGGGTGAGTGAGTGTTAAATAATACATATTGTGACTCTCTTTTCCTACCTGCCTCCAGTGCCTTTCCTCACTTCTTCATTCCTTTATATATGATGGATGGCTGCTGAGATAAAGGTGGTCTAATTTAGACTGCACGGTCCTATTAAAAACAGAAGATTAAAACCTAGTATTCACATATTTATTTTGTTCTTGAGACTACTTCTGCTTCTCTCTATGTCCACTGTATATTTCTCCTGAGATTTAAATTTAATGCTTCCTGTCAGAAAGGTTTTCCTGCATTTCCTTTCCTTGGGATGATAGAGATATCTAAACAGGAGAGGAAAAATATACTTTGGATCATCATGCCAAGACATCAGCATCTTACTTACTATGTGCTATATTCTGAGGTAAGTATTTACATGGGTAACTTGTAATCATCACCACCCTGCAAATGGCTTTTTGGTTGAAGAAACTGAGACACACAGATATGCTATGACTCTACCATCTTACCTGTGAATGAGGAAGACACAGAAGATAGGTGCTGGGGGGATTAGGCAGGGCCAGAATGAGTAAAAGCCAACATGTAGGGGCCATATGCCTTATGCCATGACTGTACCACATACTTTATATACATTAGCATTTCTGTCATCACCAGAGTTATATGAAGTAGTGTCATTTTAAACAGATGAGAACACTTAGAAAACTGAAAGTCAAGTTGACAGCAAGTGTGATGGCTAATTTTTACATGTCAACTTGGCTAGACTCTGGAGCTATCCTTTTGGTGGAACATCAATCTAGATGTTGCTCCAAAGGTTTTTTCTTTCTTTTTTTTTTTTGATGCAATTAACATTTAAATTAATAGACTTTGAGAAAGCAGATTGCCCTCCATAATGTGGGTGGACTTAGTTCATCAATGGAAGACCTTAGGAGCAAAGGCTGAGGTTCCCTGAGGAATTTTCCACAAGATTACAACACAGAAAGTCTGCCTAAGTTCCAGCTGGCTGTGCTGTGGAATTGGACTCCAAACGATATCATCAACTCTGACATGAGTTTGTAGACCAGCTTGTTCCATGGATTTCTGACTTGCCAGCCACACAACTGTCGGAGCCAATTCCTTAAAATCTCTCCCCTCCCTTCTTGCATTCCCTTCCCCCTTTTCTCCTTCACCCCCTCTACACACAGCTGCCTTCTCAAGGACAGTGTCTGGAAGATATAACTTTTCAGTAAATCTGGTTGCAATCATGATTGTGGTAGAAGAGACTAAGTGTCCAATTAGAAATTCTGCTTCCATTTCCATTGCTGTTACTGGGAAGAAGCTTCCTGGCCAGGAATTAGATTTTCCAGCTCTCTTTTCACATAGGTGGGGCAAAGTGACAATCTTGCACAAGGGTGTGAGCACAGGCAAGGTAATGATCAAGTGTTGAGGAATAGGTGGCCCCTCACTGCATTTTTTTTAACCTCATCTATCTGAGGGCCACAGAGACCATGAATTCTTAGAGAATGATGGGAACACAAAATGAAAGGAGGTGGATCCCTAACTTTTACAGGAAGAACAACTTGTCTACTCTGGATACTTTGGACCATTATACCAACAAGAAATAAATGCCTAATGTGTTAAGCAATTGACATTTTGATGTTTATTTTTTAGAGCTGCTAAATTAATCTTAAATACAATTATGATTATGATAAATACTACAGTAATAATTATATTGCTCCAAGCACACAAATTAAAGAAGAATCAGTATTAAAACATATGTATATATATCTAGATTTAGATCTTGATCTAGCAATACATATCTATATGAATAGATAAATAGATAGGTGGATAGATAGATATTGGTAGATGATAGATAGACAGCTAGATGTATACATTTGTTTATCTATGTTATCTATGTATCTATTTATGCATCTGTCATCTATTATCTATCTATATAATCTGTCATCAGCTTTTACTGCAGTAACAAACAGCCCTAATATTTCAATTGGTTTAAGTATACATTTCTTACTCATATACCCAAGAAGATAAGTTTCTGTTTAGATAAGGCTGGTCTGGGATGCTCCTGGGTTCTGGGTTATTCTGGGTTTGGATCCATGTATTTTTTTAATTTCCAAAAAAGGCTAAAATGGTAGCTCCCCCTCTGAGACATAATTTTCTTATAAATAGAGGTCAAGAAAGACAGAAACATGAACAAGTACATTTAAAGCTTTGGCTCATATGTAGTATATGGTATATTTTTCCACATTTAATTGTCCAAGGGAAACCATATACCCAAGCCTAAAAACAATTAGGCAAGAAAGTATATTCTATTTACTGAAAAACATGGCAAGTGTAGGGGACAAATGAATAGTCATGAGCCAATGACAACACAGTCTACTACATTTTAGGGTCTATATTCTTTGCATTACAATCCCTTATCAATAGCTATATAAGATGAACATGATCAAATACTTTTAAAATATTTATTTATTTATTTATTTATTTATTTATTTATTTATTTAGAGAGCAAGCCCAGGCAGGGGAAGGGTAGAGAGAAAGGGAGAGAGAGGAGAGAGAATCCAGACATGGAGCTTGTCTTGGGGCTCCCATGAGATCATGGCCTGAGCTAAACTCAAGAGTCAGATGCTTAACTGCCTGTGCTACCCAGGCATCCCATCATATGCCCTTTCTAAATCTGCTTAACTAATAGAGTGATCAATTGACCTGAGGAAATGATCTATATCCTTACCTAGAGGGAAGACCCATATTGAACACAATATTTTAAAGTAAGATACTGAAAAAAATGCTGGGTAGTTTTATGGAGACAAGTGAGCTATAATCCAAATATATGTATTTGTCTACATGTCCAAGACATATTTTGAAAACCATGAAGTAATGGTTCAAATCTCCAAATTTGTAAATTTCCATATCTGGTTACATTTACTCATTGAGGATTTACTGAGTAGATATAAACCTTGAAAAGTATTGAATTATATAATTGAAATATTTGTACGAATCACTCTTACTCCACCAATAACCTTCAACCAAGTCTTTACTCCTATTTCTTTTTCTTATAACATCTGTCTAGACAAACACAAATATCTTCTTTGAAAACTACTTGGTGAACATGACATCCATGGTTGAACTCTGTCATGTAATTGAATTTATCTAGTGGTTTGAAAACTTCCAATGTTGGTTGAAATTCAATCTGGTGTCTGCATTGCTTTCCTTTAAAACTGAAGAAGTGTGTGTGTGTGTGTGTGTGTGTGTGTGTGTGTGTGTGTGTGTAATATCCTTGGCTCCAAGTTCCACTGATTGATATCAGTTAAATAAAACATTTTATCTAAACAATCATATCAGCCTATTGATAGCTGACTGGGTAAACTTTGCAGATCCCATTCTGACATCCAGATGTAACAGTCTCATATAGAAGACATTGTGTAAGCATAAATTCACTGAAAATTAATTAGACTACAAGACATAAAAATATATGTAGTTAAAATGTTTTTCATTGGTTCATTTTCATTAATTGTGGACAGTAGCATACTGGCTCTGTATTAAGTTAAAACAATGCTGAAGGGTGAGGGAAATGGAGAGTTGTTATTTAAAGAATGTAAAGTTTCAGTTGAACTAGATGAAGAAATTTTAGAAATTGGTTGGGTAAGACAGAACCTGTAGTTGACAATATGGTATTATGCCCATCAAAGTTTAAGAGGGTAAATCTCATGTTAATAATTCTTACCTCACATACACATAAATGCACAAAACAAAGAGACACAAAGAAATTCTGGGAGATGTTGGATGTGCAGAATGTAGACTACTTTGACTTTGGGTAATGGAATCATGAGTGTTTGCCCATGTCTACATTCATTAAATTGTATACATTAAATATATGTAGTTCTTGGTACTTTAATTATAATTCAGTAAAGCTGTTACAAAACTGTAAAGACATCATTAAATTTATCCTCACAGTTGAAAATTAACATAGGTGCTGTAATTCCAATCTATTTATGAGGCTGAGAGTTAGTAAATGATAGTATATATCAAAATACAGTACATTTCCTGAAGGTCTATGAGAGTTACTTTTGTTTCATAGAAGAAATTGTACTTATTTCTGTGATTCTTTTAAGAACTACATTATGTCATGGAGCAGTGACTAGATTCAAAGTAATAATAATAATAAATAATTTAAAAAAACAGCCATGACCTTTATCCTCTAAGAGTTGATGGGTTAAGAAACCAAGAAAACAAATGGTCTCCCCAAACTCAAATCACTACTAATTTTCCTACTAAAGTTATGCTTATTTCTGAGAATAATTTTTACCAGTGGAGGCATTTATATATACATCTTTTTCTACCTTCTTACCAATAGAGGTCAGGGTTTTGTAGTGAAAAGGTGCTTCATTAGTTGTAGTAGTCTTTCTGTCATGTGGATATATCAAGAATTACTTTTCCATGCTTAGCAGGTGGAAATCAAAAGACCCAATAACCTATCTTGTCAATACACAAGGGGTGAAATGTTAGAGTATTCCTAAAAATGAGCTACAGAGCTTGTGTTTCAGCAAACAGGACTACTGTGTCACATTAAGAGAAAAGATCGAGCAACTTAGCGAGAGTTCCAGGATTGTCTCCTCACTAACAGGTCAAAGAAGTGAGGTGCAAAAAGATTGGCACAGAGAGTCTGGAGTTCTGAATTTGGAAGCATCTGTCCCATTTCCATCAGGGCAGAAAGTTCTGTTGGACAGCCTTGGTGTATACATTTTCCCCAAGTTTTGCCCAACAATGTAGCTAGAGTTTATATTCCTCATTACAAATAGCATGAAGACCTGGGTCTCCTTGAGCTCTTGTCTGTCTGAAAAAACAGTACTCAGTCAACTCTGCTGTCCCCTAAGATTAAGCTATTACCTGGAAGCAGTTTGGGAGATACAGCAGGACAGATAATGACCATCTAAAGATAACAAATACTAATTTTAGAACTTATAAATCTCTTCTTATTTGGGAAAAGGGTCTTTGTAGATATAACTAAGGGTTTTAAGATGAGGGAATTGCCTTCATTTGTGCAGATGGGCCTTACATGCCATCATAAATGTCCTTATAAGTGAGAGGGAAAAGGCAATCACACAGAAACACAGAAGAGAAAGTGATATAAAGATGGCACAGAGAGAAATGCAAGCCACAAACCAAGGAATGCCAACAGCAGCCAGAACCTGGAAGAGGTAGGAAATAGATTCTACCCGAAAGCCTCCAGAGGATGTGCTGCTCCACTGACCCCTTGATTTCATACTGCTAGCCTCCAGAAGTAGGAGAGAACACTGTTAGTTTGTTTTAAGATACTCAGTTTGCCATGGAAGCCCTGGAACAGTAACGCCGGAGGGATAAGATAAGGTTATAGAACATGCTACAAACACAATATGAAAGGATGTTACTCTCTGAATAAACAGTATTCCATAGACCACCAGCATGGAGAGTGCCTGAACTAGAGTTTAGTCTCCACTTATCTTTCAAAAGTTACCTTTGTAGAGTGAACATTCTGCCCCACTGTACACGACAGTCCTAACAACGAAAAAGAGAACAAGATTCTGGGTTTACAGAAATAAATCTAGGAGAAAGAAACAAGTTCAGAAAGAAGCCAGGTGCCATGAAGGCCAACTCCAAAATTAATGATTACAACTTTCACTTTAAAGTACTTCTCAAAAAACAGTCATGTGACTTTTCTCAATGCCCTCACAATATCTCTGTGAGAGGGACATCAGCCCCATTGCCTCTCAGTTCTGTTAGATGCTCTCAGAAGATTAACTTCAAATATTCTCTTCTGTTTCTTGGTTTCCTGTCACCGTTGGGTTGACTAGGCATCATTTTATTCTATAGAGAGTTTAATTAGGCAATTCTTTCAGGAAGCCTATCAAGTCTGGATTGATTAAGATTGCTTTCGGAATGATATTTAATTGGGATAATGGTTTAAATTGGTTATTGATGGGAGAAGATTTGATTGTGACTAGCTTAATTCCCTCTGGATGAGAGTTGAAAGCTTTTCCAGCCAGTCTTTAGTTCCTTGAATAACTTGAAAAAAATATATTAGGCATGAAAATTAGCAATTGAGTTAATGCTCGGCCAAGGTGAGCTGAGAATATACCCAAATAATTAGGAGTGTAAACTCTCTAGAGGGGACACACTCTAAGTGACAAGATGATCCATTTGCACAAAGTTGGCTGTGAATTTCATGCTAATTCTCTACTTCCATATCTACACCAGGGGTGAGAGGCACTCATGTGCAGGGTGAGGAGAAGTCCAGGCTCTTGCCAGGCACAGTGTGAGGCACTTGGCACTCCGTCCCTTTAATCACCACACTCTGAGCAGAAGCTTTATCATCCTCATTTAACAAGGCTCTGAGATCCCAAGTAAACCATCTGAGACCACGCACTGTGTGAGTAGTGACTGGTAGCTTCAAAGCCCAGGTCCCTGGAGGTCTGGTGCTAGTTTATTCATTCAGCACCCATTTAATAAATACATATTGGGAACTATACACTATTCTAGGCACTTGTGATAAAACAGTTTAAAACAGATTCTGTCATCAGGAAGTTAACATCCAACTGAAGAAATCAGACAGTGAATGGATACAAAAGGGAAGAAATAATACATCAGAGTATAGAAGAAGTCAAATGTCCCCAAACATCCTGTTCTCTTCTTCTTTCTTCTTTCTTGTTTCCTGAGAGGCTATTGTCTTTGCCAGGGACCCACAGAGATACAGGAGTAACCCGAGGATTAAGTTTCTTGGAAGACATCCTGTAAGCAGACAGGGGTAATGTGAAGAATGACTTGTTTACATACAAGAAGATACAAGGGTGATTTTTTTAAAATGGAGTTTTTAATAATTCCCTGTCATTGAAATTTTCAAATAACCCCACCTCCTTGATTTATCATATCACCTGTTTGCTGATTATTGATGCTCTGGGACAAACAGGAGCCAATTCTTACTTGTGTATAGGCTTCTATAGTAAGTACTACTTGAGGTTGAAGCCTGGCCCCGTTAGCCACTAGGAGAGCCGCAGTTTTTTATCTGTAAAGAGGACTAAAAAGTCTGTGGGTAAGATCAGGGCAATGTTTAGGATGGGGACTGGTATGTAGTGCACTAGTACCCACTTACTGGCGGTGGATACATCTCGAGACCCCTGTGCATCCCTGAAACCTCATTAGCACAAAACCCTATATGTCCTATGGTTTTCCTATACATTCGTACTTAGGATAAAGTTTAATTTATAAATTCAGCATAGGAAGAGATTAACAACAGTAAGTAATCAAAAAAATAAGACAGTTATAACAATATGCTATAATAAAGGTTATATGAATGTGGCTTCCCTCTCAAAATATCTTATTGTATGGCACTCACAATTCTTCTTGTGATGATATGAGATGAAAACGTGCCCACGTGATGAGATTGAGGGAAGTGAATGGCGTAGGCATGTGTTGTATTGTGAGGCCACTACTGACCTTCTGACTGGACATCCGAAGAGGATTATTTGCTTCCAGACCTTGGTTGAGCACAGGTAAGTAAGTGAAACCTAGGAAAACAAAACTGCAGAGAAGGGGGAACTGCTGTAAATCCTCAGTAAATGTTAGCTCTTAGTAGTAGTCATATTTTTTCAAGATATTTTATAGTGAAGAAAACAGGTTGAGGACTGGGCACAGTCCTTGGCGACAAGAGCTGAGGGCTTCATTCTGTGCCCATTTCTCTCCCTAGCTTGTCCTATGACTATCTCCCTCCCTCATGTGTGTCTCAAACCTTGTTCCTGGATCCTGCCTCCTACTTGCACTTAAAGAGTGTTTGCTCTTGGATCAAGAGTGTTTGCAACTTGGATGTCAGTGCCCTTGAGTTCTGGCTTTGCCTTTCCATGTCTGCATGGCCTTCACCCAGTTTCCTAACCACCAGGGCCTGAGTTGTCTTGTTTTTAAAAAAAGATATCAACTCCAACTCAGCATGGTTATGGTGGCTAATCATTGCTAACAGTACTTCATATTTATTAATTATTCATGTCAACCAGTGAGCAAATATTTTGTGAGCACCTCTTCTTGGTACGTCTGGGTGGCTAAGTCAGCTGAGCATCCAACTTTGGCTTCAGTCATGATCTCATGGTTCATGAGTCTGAGCCCCACATGGGGCTATCTGCTGTTGGCACAGAGCCTTCTTTGGAGCCTCTGTTACCCTCTCTCTTCCTCTCCCCCACCTTCTGTTTTAAATAAATATTTAAAAAAAAAAGAACATCTCCTTTGTTCCTCACTACAACCCCATCCAACAAATATCATTTTTCTTAATCTGTATACAGATGAGGAAACTGAGGCTTAGTGACTGAACATGACATGAGATTGAATATAAAAAGTAATGTAAAATCAAATGACAGTAGGAGTGATGTGATAAGTGAAATCTTAGATATCTTAGGCAGCGTTAGGTTACTAGTGACCTTACACAACTTGAGAGGATCTATGTGTCAGATCTAGGCTTATGTACAATTTCCAAAAGGCATTATTTTATATATCTTTTAATGTTTATTTATTTTTGAGAGAGAGAGAGAGAGGCAGAGCACAAGGTTGGGAGGGGAAGAGATAGAAAGAATTCGAAGCAGTGTCCAGGCTCTGAACTGTCAGCACAGAGCCTGATGTGTGGCTCCAACTCAGGAACTGTGAGATTATGATCTGAGTTGAAGTTGGACACCCAGGTGCTCCTAAAAGGCATTATTTTAAGTTTAAACTGTGACTTAAAGGAGGCAGAAGACTTTGACTAAGTCAAAGTAGCAAAAAGATGCTAGCAGAAGGTGTAGTTTAATTTAAAAAATTATATCTCTATACATTTTGTCTCATACTCAAACATTTCTGAAAAAGGAGTGTCTTAAAAATTGAATCCATTTTAGGCCACGGTATTTTTTTTCTTAAAAATTCTATAATCAAAACTGTCGTTTGGTTTTGTTTTGTTGTTTAAAAAATTAATGTTGCAACTTTGATGGGGATGGCATTGACTGTGTAAATTGCTTTGGGTAATAATGACATTTTAACAATGTTTATTCTTCCAATCCATGAACACGGAATGTTTTTCCATTTCTTTGTGTCTTCTTCAATTTCCTTCATAAGTCAGCTAGAACAAACTATCTTAAAATTCATATGGAACCACAAAAAACCCTGAATAGCCAAA
>NC_043700.1:180076935-180096143 GCF_006229205.1 Suricata suricatta | reverse complement strand
TGAGGGTGTCATGAGAAGCGAAATAAGTCAGACAGAGGACAGATACCATATGTTTGCATTCATAGGTCTAACAGGAGAGACCTGGCAGGGGACCATGGGGAGAGGAAGGGGGAAAAAGAGCAGGGGAGAGTGAGGGACACAGATCAAGGGAGACTACTGAATACTGAAAATGAACCATGGACTGAAGGGGGAGGGGGAGGGAGGGGGTAATGTTCATGGTGGGGGGCACTTGTGGGGAGAAGCACTGGGTGTTATATGGAAACCAATTTGACAATAAACTATTTTAAAAAATTAATGTTCAGGGATTCCTGGGTGGTTCAGTCAGTTAAGGGTCTGACTTCTGCTCAGGTCATGATCTCAAGATTTGTGGTTGAAAAGAGCCCCGTGTCTGGCTCTGTGCCGACAGCTCAGAGCCTGGACCCCGCCTCAGATTCTGTGTCTCCTGTGCCCTCTCCCTGTCCCCTGCTTGTGCTCTCTCTCTCTCTCTCAAAAATAAATAAACATTGATAAATGTTTAAACATTATTATTAAGAATTAGAGATGATGGAATTATTTATGTTTATTATATACATCTCTGGAAACATATTTCTCTCAATTTCCTCCCAATAATTAAAAATAGCCCTTGCTTTTTAAAAAGTTGTTATTTATTTATAAATAAGTAATCTCTATACCCAATGAAGAGTTCAAATTCATGGCCCTGGGATCAAGAGTCATATGCTCTTCTGACTGAGCCAACCAGGTGCCCCCAAAATAGTGCTTGCTCTGAATTAATTAAAGAAGCAGAACTGAATTTCCATGTGTATTAAATTCTACTAGAGTTGGTGTCAGGAGGCCTGGCTTCAAATCCTCCCATTTCCACACATTAACTGTATGACTAAGGTCAAGTATTATATCACTTGAGCATTGGTTTTCTCTGCTATGAAAGTAGGATAATTTTCCTCTACATCTCATAGAGTTGGTTTTAGATTTAATGAAGAGCAACTCTTGACATCATGAATATTCTGCACTAAATGTCTTCTGCATTTTTGTAAATAGTCTTTGATATCATCAAAGGCTTAGATTTATATTCTATACTTTTGTTTCTTCAGGTAGCACCAATCTGTTGAAGGAACACATGATGGAATAGTTATGGTAAATCCTTTGATAAAATGTAAACAAAACAAAACAAAAGAAACACACAAGCACACATTACTGTTGTTCAATCAGCTACTGGAAACCAAGGAACCATCTAAATTTTATTCGTGTACTTTCTTAATGCTTGTTTGGCTTGTATTATGTGCCCCACACTGTCCTAGAAGGAGGGGATATAGTGTGAGGATGAAGGACTCTGGCTCTGCTCCCAGTGCCTTATACTCTCACGGGGTCTGAAGCAATTGTGAACAGGTCAGAAGAGACAGCAGCGGTCTCTCTATGTGCAGGGACTTACATTTTCTTTTAAAATTTTATTTGGCAAATAAGTGACTAGCTCTGATTATTCAGGCAGCTTTTCATAATTTCAAAATTTGGATAAGACCCATTTTGTTTTCTGACATGGGATATTGTAAAATTTATTCAAAGACAGAGTAACGAATTAAATTCACTAATCTTTAACTTTTTTAATTTCAAAAACAGGTATAAATAGATGAATTAATTTATTTTACTTTTAAAGACATTCTTTCAATACAATTGCACAGGAATTTCCCATAAAACAATACTGAAATAAGTCATCTAGCACTGTCTGTTTCTCTTTACGATTCATTATTGAGAAACTATAATGAGATTTTCCCTCAGACTTAATAATAAAGCCTCTGGATTCCAGTATCATTTCAGTTAACAGATGAGTGAAATATCATGAATCTGTGAGAGCTACCTGTATGGGTGCAGAAAACAAATCCTGCTTAACATTTGAATGATTATCTAGATGTCATTCTGACAGCAGATTTTCTAAAGTTTTTCCTTTTAATTTTTTAATGTTTATTTATTTTTTAGACAGAGAGAGAGAGAGAGAGAGGAAGACAAAGCGTGAGTTGGGGGTGGAGGGGACACAATCCAAAGCAGGCTCCAGGCTCCAGGCTGTCAGCAGAGAACCCAACATGGGGCTCCAACCCAGGAGCAGTGAGGTCACCCCTGCCCCTCGAGCTGAAGTCGTCCGACAGGCAGGTGCATGCACCCTGACAGCAGATTTTCTGGAAGGAAAAGACAGAAAGGTCACCTCTGTGGGAGGTGGGGGGAGGGGCAGGATATGTTTACTTTGAGATTTATAAGGAACAGCAGCAAGAAGATTCTATCCCATTAATTTCATTGAAAGTGATTTTTTCTAATATAGCTAATTTCTTAATTATTTTGGATTTCTTTCTGATACATTCAACTCTGTGCCCATTCACTCCCTTGTTAAATAACGTCTTATTCACATCACTGGTTGACAGCTGCATTATTGGTTGAGAGTAACTCTTTGCTTTTAAATAATTCAGATCTAAGGGAAATAGAAATAAAGTCTCCATCAAGAGAATAGCTGAGTGATTCTTGTAAAATAACTGAGGATGTATTTGTTCAATTCTCCTGCCAGAAAGCCCAAAAGAAATGAAGAAAATGTGTCTTAAAACAAGATGGCAGGGCTAGATCAAGCATTCTTTCATAACAAATATTGAGTCAAAAAAATAAAAGTATATACTATGTAAAAGCAAAACAACTGGAAACAATGTGATTCAGAGAAGTTTAAAATCAAAAGATGAGCAAAGACTTAGAAAATAATACAAAAACTATAAGGAGACTTAAGCAGAAGCACAGTATTCTGGATCTAAATATATGTATTATACCCATTTGCCAGTTGAAGTAGACAAAGAAAGATAACAACAATATAGATTGTGTACAATATAGTTGTATAGTGATCATATAATAGAGAAAAAGTAAATCATATTTTTTAATATTCCAATGAGTGGAATTAGTATATCTTGGATACTTTGACACAGATGGCTGGATTTCTCATTTCAGATTGGACAAATCACCTTTCTCCATGCCTCACTCAGTATTCTCATTACAAAATGGGAACAATAAATGTGCCTACCCGATACGGTGATTGTGTGTGCTGAAAGGTCAATAAGGAAAGCACATGGACCACTGTCTCGCACTGTATCGATGCCAACTTTTATGATTTCTAGCTTTTCTCATCTCAAATCATGATTTCTGTGTTCTATATAGTTCTTTGTTGGGATCATTTTCTTTATTTTTGTTTTGCTTCTAAATTCTGCAGAGTCTTTACAGCTCTGTTTGAGTTCTGAACAATGCTAGTTCTAGTCTTTACTGCCTGCAAATATATTTCAATTTTACTACTGTATTTTATATATCCTTGTATTATTTTCACATATTAGTCTGATTATTTTGCATCTCTGAAATTATTTCATCACATCTCGCTGTAATATCTTACTCTCAATTTTTAAAAAAATCCATCTTCTTGCAAATATTTTAAGATCCTTAGGCAATATGCTTTCTAAAAGTTTGAGTTTTTTATAAAGAAAAATAATTATTTCTAGGGCATCTTATTTTCTGATTTTTTTAGGACAAAATCAATCTTTTCTTAGATTTCTTTAAAAATGCATAGAATAGCTCTGTTCGCCTATAATAGAGGTTTACAGCCTTTACGCACAAAGAAAATAATTGGGTCCCTGGTACTCTTCATTAGCCAATCAATGACTAAACATTTCCCTGCTTTCAGATAGCTATCTAAATATCAAAACAATATATACTGAGCACTTCCTAATTTGCAGACAGTGTTCTAGATGATGAGGGAATGTGAAGAACAGACAGGGATGGTTACTGCTCTGATGATAGAAATGCAGCAAACACGCAGTGTGTGAATATGAAAAATCAAGTTTGCAGTGGGAAAAATAAACCAGGGCAAGGGGCTGGAGAGTTACAGGTGATAGGGTTGGGGGTGGGAGATGTGATTGGGCAAGGCTTGAATGAAGAAAGGGAGGTAGAACTGCAAACAGAGGGCATAGAGCACTTCAGGAAGATGTGCACAGACTGTGCAAAAGCACTGAGGTCCAAGGCCTGCTTGAGGAACACTGGAAGGCCAGCATGGCCAAGACAGAATATGAACCCAAAGCTCACATACATAGGCTCTCATTAAAATACTGATATCCAACAAACACTTGATTGTCCCTGGGCTGCTGGCATTTGGAAGGGTGTTTTCTTCTCCTCACTGTTGGATAATCTGAGTGAAGTAAAGTCAAATGCAGTCAGCTTTCTGAGGATAGGGATATACCTTGCAATGGTGTCCGATTCTCTGGTCTTGTACACTGTCTACATTTCTCAATTAGACACAATTGGGAGAAACAGGGCAAAGGATTTTCTAATTTATTTGAGAGTGCGTCCTGTTCTGCATTAGTTTGGAACATACAGCATTTGTAGAGTTAGGGGTTTCTCAGGCCTACTGACATTCACAGCATTGATAGAAATTCCACCCTGAAGATATGCTCTTCTCTAGTTTTTAATAGAGGGGTCTGTTGTCAATTTTCAATTTTTTTACATATCTTAGAAAATATTTTAGTGGAGGGTTTCAAGGAGACACACAAGACCATTTCAACGCTGTGTTCACCTGCAAGATTTGAGACAACAGCTTTGGTGTATAGATGATGGATTTGATTCAGTAGACCTTGAAACCTTCCATTTAGAGTTCCCTGTTGGGTGGCAGAACTCACAGGGAGAGTCAAGTTTGGACATAAAGAACTTTGAGTGCTCTGTATAGATGTGAGAGTTTTGCATAACTTGAAGCCAGGAGAATATGTTTCTCATTTTAACAGTCTTTGTGCTTGGTGAAAGGCCAGACTGGCCTGGAATATATTTATCTCCTTTGCTTTACTTAGCTGACCCTTTCTCATCTTTCTGGACTCTATTCAAATTTTATCTCTCATAGAAATATTCTCTGATCAAACAATCTACCAGTGGGTGTTTTGTATTTGTTTATGTCATAGTGACTACCCCTTTTATCTCATATCATTTATCCTATATGTGATTACATGTGCTTTTGTCTATTTGTTTAATAATGGTCTCCATTAGTAGACTATAAGTTCACTGACATCAGGATTTTTATGTCTGTTTTGCCTATCACTGTATTCAACCTATGACAGTGTTTGTCCCATATGAAATGTTAATTATTATTTGTGGAAAGAATGGGAGGAAGACCAAATAACATAGAAAGTGCTTGACAGATATGTTTTCAATGAACATATTACAAAGAAATGGAGGAGACAGGAGACAAAAAGAACTGTGGAAGAGAATCACTCACACCACCCACGGGGGGGAAAACATAGACAAATAAAGGTAGAAGAATGAGAAAGGAACTAATGTTCCTAATGTTACCTGATCCTAGATTCATTTTTATATGTGTTTCAGAAATATATATTCTAGGGGCATCTGGGTGGCTCAGTTGGTTAAGCATCTGACTTCAGTTCAGGTCATGGTCTCATGGTTTGTTGGTTTGAGCCTCGCATCAGGCTCTGAGCTGACAGCTCAGAGCTGGGAGTCTGCTTCAGATTCTGCATCTCCCTCACTATCTGCTCCTCCCCCACCTGTGAGCTGTCTCCTGCTTTCTCTCAAAAAAATGAAATTAACATTAAAAAAGAAATATGCATGTTAGTTAAGAATAAAATTTATATTCCATTACCAAGAGACTTTGGTTAGCACAAATATCCCTATCACAACAGCAGATAAATAAATAATATTACCTATGAAATAACATTATTTGCTTCCTGTGTAAGATTCAGGAAGGGGATTCTCTGAAGACACCTAATTTTAAATCTATCTAAAGAAGAATTAGTCCAGTTTCCATAAGAAAGTCGGTGGGATCGAAGAGGTATGGAGAGGTGAGGTGATATTAAAAATGTCGGTTACTCAAAGCTCTCTATGAGATCAGGGAAATAAGAGAAAACAGGTTGTGTTAAAAGATAAACTGAGGCATATTAAAAATTCAAAGAATTTTTTTTGAGAAAAAAATTAATTCAAATAGGGCAGCACCAAACAGGTTTACTCTATCCATAGGAAATGGGGAATGACTTAGAGACAAAAGTCAGAAGCAAAAAGAAGTCTTAATTAGCTATTGCTTAAAACCTAGTTGGCTGTTTACAATTGGTTGCCCTTAGGTTTCAATTATGTGACCTGAGGTATTTAAAGGCTTAGATTTTGATTTGCTTAACTTGGCCACCATATATTAGATCCACCTTAGTCTAATGGTCTCCTTGTTTAATTAACTTAACATTTGAAAGGATTGCATTTTATGGAGAAAAGAACAGAAAGAGAACCATAGAGAATTATTATGTTAGCTTATAAAACATTGTTAGCCAATAAATGGAACTTTTAAGCTCCCCGTGGAGTAAACAGATCACAATTTCTCATATTCTGCTGGAGGAAAATTTGCTAGAGAAAACTCCTAAACAAATGCAATTTCTTTTTCTTGCTTAAGGGATTCATGCTTGAAAATGGAGAGAACACAGGAAGCACCAGGAAGTTAAAAGGAAAGACAGTTCTTGTGAGATTTCCAAGCCTCTTTTGTGAATTCAAGTACTTCAGGGCATTCCATGCAAGCTGAGCCTCCAGCATGAAGAACTGGTCTCTGAGGAAGGAAAGGGATGTAGCCCAAACAAGCAGGGCCCTCTTTGGGAATGGCTCATTCTAAGAGAGTTAGGTTAGGGGTAATCTCACAGTACTTTTTTCTACAGTTGTTCATTGAAGGTGACAGGAATGCAGAATTGATGGAAATAAGCTCAGCGAACAATTCGCATGACCAGCATCTCAGTAATAGACAAAAGCAGAAAAATGTTGTCTTATGTTTTAGAATATTGAGGAAAGAAACAATACAAAGTCATTAGATGTCAATTGCAATAAGCAGAGTGGGGAAGACCCGAACAAAGGAGAAGGGACTGCAGATATGTGGAGAGGATTGAGCAAATGCATGAACACATTCTGCCTTCCAGCTAAAGAAAAGAGAGCCAGAGCCAAATCTACCATCTTCTGTACCCTATACTGTAACTTGGACTCTTCATGTCAAATTTGAAAAATATGGACCTTTGAGTTTTCCAATTGCATACAAAATAAGAAATCCTCAGAACAAAGGACATTTTTCACTTGAGGTAATTTATTACTATTATTATTATTATTTTTACTAATGAAAAGGAGCTTTTCATTTTCCAAGGGAAAGGTTTTATTTAGGAAGGAAACTGGAATTAGGGTTTAGATAAATGAAAACAAGAAGTACAATAATATTAACTTTGGGACCTACGTGATGAATTCCAGGCACTTTTCTCTTTCTCTGCTTCAGGAATGAGGGAGAGATTTTTGGCTTTCTTAAGCTCTGTGCTTTTAAAGAGATAGGAGCAAAACAGCCAGAAGAAACAAAAGGGGGGCAGTTGTTCACAATATGGCCCCTATAGCTTGGTAGTAAGGTGTTGGGGCTTGAGTGACAGACAGCATTTCCTTCTCACGATTTCTTCATTTGAGTGTAAAATGACAATCCTCTTCATTTTGTCTTACTTGTCTGGTGAAAATTATTCCCTCCAAGTATTTTCTTTATATATTTACCCTAGCACAACAAAGTAGCACATATTTAAACCCAGGAAATCAGAAATCTATAAAAATAGAATCACCTTCAGTAATTCATGGAAAAGCCAAGCCTCCAGGATACAATTTATGTAAACAGAGATTATGAATAATAATTGGAACCTCATGTTAATTGACAATTATGATATCCAGCATTCCTGGTATAGCCTCTTAATTGCATTAGAAATGACACACTCATGCTGTTTAAGTCCAATAAATGCTGAGCTATATTTCTGGTTTTCTTGGCAGATAAAGGAGACTCTGACCTCCTCTCTTGCTGAGATGGTGTTCCTTTCATAAAGATCCAGTCCTTAAAAAAACAAAAACAAAAAAAAAAAAAAACCTCTATAGCCCCTCAATCCATTTAATTTTGTTATTTAAAAAACTATTTGCCATTTAAGGCAAGATAAGAGAGTATTGCTTTTTGGGAGGCAGTTTATGAATTCCAGATAAGATCCCCTTGCTACCTTTGTTAATCATATCAATTAGATAGGAGAGTGACCTGTAGGATCTTCAGAAGAAGTAATAGTGATCTTTGGAAAGGGCTAGAACATTACATATTTAACAAATACATGAACACTTGCCATCTGGAAAACATTATTCTGGGGGCCTGATGGCTGCAAAGATCATATGGATCAGAAATGTTGCTTAGAAACTTATTGGTTGATAATGGAGATAAAATGTGTACATAAATAACTCTAATGGTAGTCAAAACTAATATAAAGCCACCTGAAACAAACTCAGTATAAGAATATAAATCAGAACATAATGAATTACTTTAGAGGAGACAGAAGAGCAGCTCTAGAAGCTAAAACAAAGGAAACTTCTTCCTCCTATGGAAAATGGAGGAAGAACATGGCAAGTTCTAAATGGAGATACAAGATGTAAACTTGTGAAGATGCAGTAAAGCATATTCTAGATATAAGAGACAACTTGGGCACAAAAGACAGACAAGAAATGATAGGACCAAAGTTTCCAGAGTCACAGAAAACATCTTCTTCAATGGCAGTAGAGTTGGAGAACTCCTTTACTGGGTCGTGGAAATTCTTGGATGCATGTGAAGAATTAAAAGTGTTGAGTGAAAGCTTCTTTGAAAAAGACTACCTGAGGTCTTTGAAGTGATTAGGACTGGACATTTGGAGTATTAATCTGTCAATAGTTATTAAGATAGATTTTTGTGGTCAGAGATAGACTGAAGTGTACCAGCGAAGGGATTAATTGTGTTGGAACTTATATATCAGGACCAATGGAGGGACAAGAATTAAAATTGACATCTGGGTGGATGGCAGACACAAAGGCCCAGGAAAAAATGCTTTGAAATATTTCATTTAGGGTAAAATTTCTCAATGTCTATTCTGCTAAGTGCTAATCAAGAGTCGCTATACCTTAAAGGACTCTCCAGTGAAATGTGTTGAATAGATGATAAATTACTTGGTTTTGACATCTTTCAGAGCCTTCATCTTATTGACGTGCATTGTGATTCTCAAGAGAGTTATATTATAAATGATAAAATCTATAGTTATAATAACAATGTTGATTTCAACCACACTGTTTCAAGCAGTATGCCAACATTTTATAGGTATTATCTCATTTAAATGGCCTTCTGAAGTAGGTATTATTATTATGCCAATTTTATAAATAATGAACTCCTGATATAGGGAGCTTAGCAACGTGACTAAGGTCATATGGCTTATATGTCAGGAAGCTGAAATTTGAACCCAGAGGGTTCACTACAAACCAACACATTTAACCATGATGATGTAATTACTGAGAAACTATTCATGTATATAGGATTTTAAAAAGTATTTAATACAGTACTATTAAACTGTTATTAAAATGTGAAAAATAAAACTAAATATTACAAAATCATAGAATTAGTGCATCTGTTTTATGAAATGACATTTGTAGGCATTAAAAACTATTTTCGAGCCCTAATCATGATACCAAAATATAACCAAATATGATAGTAAGTGAAAAATACAACACAATATATGGTGTGATATTGTATCTGATTACATACCAAAAAAAAGTGAAAGAAAATTTATCACAGTGTTGATACATTTTTCCTAACTGATGCATTTATATGTGCTTTCAATTTTGTTCTTTTTCCCCATATGTTTCTCTTTTTCTAAATAAATCATAATTATAATGTATTATTATTATAGGATATTTGTAATCAGCATTTGAATTTTCTCATTGTAGCACAGTTTCTGAATTTATTATTTTTTCAAAGTAGAAATGACAGAAAAATGATCTCTACTTTTAGGTTACTCATCAGCTGAAATCTCTATAATCACCTTCCCTTGCTCTTGAAAGAAATTCCAAATTTCATGGCTGCCAGGCAAAAGTCAGAACAAGTAGGTGACTAGTCCAGTCTTATTCAAAGAAAGCATTTTTGGAGATGAGATTGACTGATTAAAGCAGAGCCAGATAAACCAAAGTCAAACTCTGTGTAGATATAGCTCTTCCTATGGCACATGATCAAAATCATGGTTCCCCATTTGTCTGAGCTGAAGGGAGGTGACGACATTTTGTTTTGCCTAAATTCTTATTCACCTCTATTTATTTAATTTTTTCTCATTTTGTATATCGTTTAAACTGCCAAGAGAACCCCACATTTTATTTCTTTCACATATAAGTGGGCATTAAGATATCTGCTAGTGCCTCGTCTTTGAGCCAACTATGGTAAATTTGTTCTAATCATCATGCCCTTCTCAGAGTTAACCATATCACTGCAGCATTACTCATCAACCAAATAGTAACTTAGAAAGTGCACCTCAGGGGCACCTGGGTGGCTCAGTCATGACCTCACTGTTTGTGAGATCAACCTCTGTGTTGGGCTCTGTGCTAACAGCGTGGAGCCTGTTTGGGATTCTCTCTCTCTGCCCTCCCCCAACTCTCTCTTTCTCTCAAAATAAATAAATAAGGTTAAAAACAAAAGAAAGTCCTTTTTATACTGCTTATTTTCTAACTTTTTAAAAACTTGTTTTGCTGCATGACTGGGAACCAGGGATCCATTTTAACATATACACTTTTCAAAATTAAACTTGGCAGAAACAGTGAGATTTTATTTTCAAACAACCTTATTAAATGCTGTCAACACAAACACAGATAAATTTGGATTGTTTAGCAAGTTGATTTTCTTATTCTCCAAATTAAATGATTAATTTGTACTAGAAATGGAAGACATTATTACTTTTTGTGAATATGAGAGCTTTTGGTGTTCAGGGAAAATTGAATATTTAAAATATACTCTCTGTCATTTTCTATGAGTTTTAAAAAAAATCATTAACTGAAACATTACCATGAAGGAAATTTAGACCAAATGTAATACAAAGAGGGGAATATCTTTTCAAAATAAGGAAGAGAGATATTGTTACTAAGAATACACAGTAGGAAAAGGAGAATCAGTAACTGACAATTTAAACTTTTAAGGATCAAGAGAGCAAGCCATCTGGATTTAATCAGCATAAATCTATAGCTTGCATTAGCTCCACAATTAAGATACTCATAAAAATCCACTGTGTGAGTAAGAGCTTTCCTGAATCATAATTTAACCATGATACACTATCAAATGACTGTTTCATGCTTCAATTTGAGACCACAAAGAAAATGCATGAAGGAAATAGGTACTGAGAAAGAAAAAAACATTTACCAATTTCTTTGTTACTTTTCTTCTTGTTAATATAACTGATAAAAATATTACTTTAATGATATTTATCATTCTAATTATAATAATCCCTGAATTTTTATTAACAAACAATGTAATATTTATTGATAATAAAACATAGATTAAATAGAGTTACTCTGCATTTTATAAATCATATTGAAAGAAGTTTTGGGTATCATAATTTTAGGATAAGCAATTGTCATAGAATCATGATAATAATGTATGAAAAACCATGGACTCTACCCCAGTGTGCTTGAATTTTAGGAGGCAATTTACCATTAATCTAAATGTTGTTCCATTTTGTTTCATTCCAATTTCTTAAAAATTTTATCAAGTTTCAGAAAATATAAAAGTTAATATGGTGAATTTAACAGCATAAAGGCTAGGAAAATCATTAAATTGGAAAATGGTAGAACTCAAACTTGAACGGTGGATTGGTGAAATGAAGAAAAAGCATCACTCACATATATCTGTCTTTCAGAATAGAGAGAATTTTAGAAAACAAGGCAGAAATGAGATCTGAAGCTTAGCAACAACAGGAAATTCAGTCATGAGATATTCAAAGAAATATTGGGGAAGAGAATGAGATTGTCAGCATTTCCTGCAATGATGTCACAACCTAATTTTATTTAAATCTCTCAAGGTAAAATGACTTCAGTGGGTATCTGGATTACCAAGTAATGAGCTGGAGAGGATACTCAGTCAATAAAGCTCTGAGAGAGAAAAGAACAAAGACGCTATGTAGATACAGATGACAGCCTAGGTAGAGGGTAGAGAATAATAAACTCTCAATACAGAAAACTTCAGTTAAAGAAAGGGACAATTATCTGTGGCTATGACATAGATGATTTTCTGTAAACAAGAGTTCAGAATGCTGACATTTGGCTGAGTTAGTGAGGCAGTGAAAATGAATAGGGGCCATGAACAGATTTATCAGAAACCAGTCTTACTCCTGAAGGGATGGGAATAACTGCCATCACATTCCTGAATTGAGGGGACTTTGTACAAGGGGATTCTGTAGAATACTTGCCTGTGAAAATATCTGCCTTTCTCTCAATCAGGAAAAAAGCAGTTTCTATGTTCAAATAAGTGGGGAAAGTGCTGTAGGACTGCCACATCCCTCCATGGAGATTCATGACTCGCATTGCAAGGGACATAGCTTATTCTCCCATGAAAGTGTGATTAAAGTTGGAAAATAGCAATGTTGACAGGGCATGCCTAGAAGAGAATGTTCAAAGATTTAAGCCTGTACTGAGCTAATTGGGATCCTATGATTTTTCTGAACTGTAAATTGCTTTTTCTGGAAACATCCATTTTTTGTGTATGTGGTAACAATTTTGTTGCTGAACTGATATTGGGTTTGGGACAAGAATAGAGGGCAGTCCAAGTGCAGGTGCTGCCAAATAAGAATGAAATATGGAGTAGGCCATAAATCTGCTTTCTTTGCCTCTCCCTCCTCTATTCTTGGATCCTGCAAGGAAAAACAAAACTAGTGGCAAAAACTGGACTTTGAGAGTCTTCTCTGTGACTCTGCAGATAGAGGACTTCTAATGTCATTCCAAGGAGAATAGATCAGTTGTGGCATACACAAATGGTAGAATAATACTGAGCAGTAATAAAAAGGAGCAAACTACTGAAATACACTATAATAAGGATGAATTCTGAACATTATGATTAGGAAAAGAAACCAGACACAGAAAAATACATACTGTATGTATCCAATTATATAAATTCTAACATAGGCAAAAATAATCTATGATAAAAAAAGATCAGCAGAAGGGTTTGCTTCAGAGGATCTGCTGACTGCAAAGGAACAGAATAGAATTTTCTTAGTGGATGGAAATGTCTTAATCTTGACCACAATGTAGGTTACTCTGGAGTATTTTGTTGTCAAACCCCATCCTAATTGCATACTTGAGATTTTTGCATGTCATTATATGTAAATTTTATTCCTTCCCACCAAAAAAGACTATAACTAAATTTTGAACTCTAGTTAGTAGGTTTTCTTTTTACAGTGATATGGGTGAGAAATTCAGAAACTACTTTTTATGTATTTTTGGCTTGAGAAGTGAGTAGATACATTAAAGATAACAGGATACAAGTTTCTCACTATTGGTTAAAGAAGTTCTTGAAATAAAAAAGGGTAAGACTAAATATACCCTGCAGTATTGGACTGGAATTGGAAATCTTAGAATGAATTTGTATTTTATAAACACATGCATACACACATGTGTGTATACACATTATATACACAAATATGTACACATATATACATATATATGTACATATATAGAGAGAGAATTGGCAAATATACTCATATTTCTTATACAGACACAAATATATACATGGAGAGGGAAAGAGAGATAGAAATTGGCATACATGTTTATATATGTGCATATATATTATAATTGTGTGTGTATTTGTACATTTCCCAGATCTGTATATTGAAAAGGGCTAGAATCATTGACAATTCCTTAACAATGTGCAAACTTAGTGCTTACATCTTAGCTTTCAAATCCAGCTCTCCACTAACAGAGACTATGGATCCAAAAAAAAAAAAAAAATCCAGCATAGGGCAGTGTATCTGAAGCATTAATAGATAAAAAATTAAGAAAGTACTTTAAGAATTATGGAAGCCTAATGAAAGGATACAGAACCTAACTTTAAGGATCTCCTACTATCCAAAACTGAAAATTTGAGAACCAAGATAAATAATGGCAGTAATGTATTATAGCACATTAAATAAAATAAAAATCCTCAAGTCTATAGATTAATCAACCTATATGTATGTATATGTATATATGAATTTCTGTACAGTAGCATATCAAATAAAAAACAGTGATGGTTTAATAAAATTAATGAATGTTAAAACTAGTGAATGAATTTTTGATGGCTTAGAAGATACATATCATGATATTTCTCCACATATCTATTTGATACAAAGGAAAAAATAAAACTTCATGGTATAGAATAGTTAAAATTTTCAATATTGGGAAAAACCAACATCTTGTGATGTGCTGCTCTGAAAAGGATATATCACTTCTGATATTCCTTCCCAAATGCTTAATGAATATGAAACTAATTGAATGTAATTCTATAAAGTGCCTGGTCTATATTCTTAGGAACTGTCAAGATTAAGAAAAATATTAAAGGGGACTAAAAAATATTACAACTAAATTAGTGAAAGATTCTGCATTGAATCCTGTAATAAATAACTATAAAAACATTATTAGGACAATTGATAAAATTTGAATATGTACCATGAGGTTTTATCCAAGGTCTACCATTTTTTTAATATAAGTCCTTCAAGGTTATTTTTTTCTTTCATCACTTTAGATATTTCACTCCATTCTTTTCTTAGTTGTGTGGTTTCCAATAAGAACCTGCTATTATCTGTTCCCTTGCTTGCTTACAGATGACCTGTTTTCTCTCCATCCTTTGACTTCTTTTGTTTTTTTTTCTCTTTGCCTTTGGTTTTCTGCATGTTGAGTATGATATGCCTAGGTTTAGGTTTGTCTGGGGTTTTTGTTTTGTTTTGTGTATTTTCATGATTTTGATACTTATCTTGCTTGATAAGATTCCTGGATTTTACTTTGCTCTTTGTTATTAGTTTTAGATAATTGTTGGGCATTCCTGCTTTAAATATTTTCTTTGTTCTATCATTTTAGTATTCTAATTATGGATGTTGCAACTTTCAAAATAGTCCTTCAGGTCATGGGTGCTTTCCATTCTTTTTCCCCCCATTTCAGTTCATGAGGTTTCAACTTACTAATTTCAAACTCACAGATTCTCTCTTCAATCATACTCAGTCGTCAGATGAATAAATCAAAAGCCTTCTTCATTTATATTAGTGTTCTTCTTTTCTACTATTTCCTTTTGATTCTTTTAATTTCCATCTCTCTGCTTATATTACCCATCTGTTCTTGCAGGTTATATACTTCTTATTAGAACCCTTAACATATATCAATAGCTACTCTACATTCCCTAATAATTTCAACATCTCTGTCATATTTGCTTGCTTAGTCTCAATATTCTCTTTTGAGGGAGGGGAACTTGTTATGCCTTGGGATTTTTTTGTTGAAAGCTGGACATACTATAAAGGTTATAGGAAATGAGGTAAATAGATCTTCAGTGAATGGCTATATTACTCTAGCAGTTGGGCTGTGTTTATGTTTCGGCTGTACCTGTAGGTGCCAACGTTTATTTCTTCTAGTGTCCTTGTTTATTTTTCTCTCTTTTCTCCCTTGCTGTTTTCGGGTTTTCCAAAGAACTGCTTCCTACACAGAACCTTTGTCTTGAAGCTTGTTCATTTGTAATCCACTGTTTTTATTCTAAACCTTATTGGTGTGGTGGTACAATGTTGGAGAAGAGCATTGTTCTAAAATCTACGATTAAGTCACATTATTTTAGGGGTGCCTAAGTGGCTCAGTCACTAGAGCATCCGACTTTGGCTCAGGTCATGATCTCACATTAGTGAGTTTGAGCCCCACGTCAGGCTCTGTGCTGACAGCTAGCTAACTCAGAACCTGGAGCCTATCTTTGGGTTCTGTGTCTCCCCCTCTCTCTGACCCTTCCCTGCTCACACACACACACACACACACACTCTCTCTCTCTCAAAAATAAATAACACAGTAATTTTTTTTTAAAAAAGGTCACATTATTTTACTGGGTCTGTGTCAAGGGATTGCGCCTTTCACAGGTGTTTTCCATTGATAGATCTTTCCCCCCACTTTGGTGATATAGGAAGGCCAGAGGGGTCTAGAATGGAAAAAAATGTTTTTCCCCCAGGTGTAATAAGTTGTAAAGTCTTTTCCCCTTTGGTTTTGAGAATATACTTAAGGTGTTACATAATATTACTTTTCCAGTTCTCCCACCAGAGACATGAGGGAATCTTTCTTCACTCTATAGTGAGCTTAGTGGGATATGTGGAAGTCTAGCCCACTGACTAGTTGGAGAACTTCTAAAACTGTAGTCTCCAGGAGTCTCTCACTCTCATACTCTGTTACTGCTTTACTGTCCTCCTAGTTTGTGACTTTAGCAGCTTCTGCTCCAGGTAAGCTAATTTTTGTTGTGACTCCCTGGATTCTCCTACCTCTTAATATTAGCTCAGTTTTTCTTGGTGTAAAGACAGGGGTGATGACCTTCAAGCTATTTACCTGTCAGAGCTGTGTAAAGGAAAATTTTGATTAGCACTTGAGGTAAATATCTTCTTGGGACTCTTCCTATTCTTATATCTTACACAATTATGCTCCTTTGTCATTTTGGGGAAGGGAAATTCTTCCCTGAAACACCCCTGTGAAATACACTCAGATTTTACAATAGATGCATTATCCATGCAAGGAGTTCAGCTACATTCCCTAGAAGTGCCTTGTGTAGCCATTGTCTATTCTTTTGGAGGATTCTTACATTTTAGAATTTCTATATATTTATTTTGATGTGATTCACAGTTCCCATAAATCTATCGGTAGCCTAGATAATATTTAACGAGTTTTGTCTTTGTTTGTTTTGAAAAAGTACAGCCAGTGTGTTTGAAAAAAAATAATTCTAAAAAATTCTAGAAAATAGCATAAAATTATGACCTAGTACACATGTCTGCAATATTATCATGTCTTTCATATAGCATTTTAAAACGTTTTTTTAATTTACTTTTGAGAGACAGAGAGAGACAGCATGAGCAGGGGAGGGTCAGAGAGAGAGGGAGACACAGAATCCGAAGCAGGCCCCAGGCTCTGAGCTGTCAGCATAGAGCCCAACGCGGGGCTCGAACCCACGAACCGTGAGATCATGACCCGAGCAAAGCCGGCCGCTCAACCGACTGAGCCACCCAGGCGCCCCCATATAGCATTTTAAAAGATGCTACTTATATGTTTAAAATTCCCTCAGAGATTAATAATTATAAAATACTAAGAAGGCAAAATCTATGACACTTTCTAACTTAAATTGTTTTTAATTTAAGACACACAATATTACATTACTTGCAGTTGTACAATACAGTGGTTTATCATCTCTATGTGTTATACTGTGTTCACCAATATCATTTGTCAGCTATTGCAATATCATTGGCTATATTTCCTAAGAGGTATCTTTTATTCCCATGACTAATTAACTCCATAACTGGAAGCCTATATCTCTCACTTTTACCCATTTTGCCTATATTCCCACTCCCTTTCCCTCTGGAAGCCATCAGTTTGTTCTCTGTATTTGTAGGTCTGATTCTGCTTTTCATTTTGTTGTTTAGTCATTTGTTTTTAGATTCATGTATGAGTGAAATAATATGATATTTGCCTTTTTCAGACTGACTTATTTCTCTTAGCATAGTATACTCTAGGACCATCTATGTTGTTGCAAATGGCAAGGTTTTATCCTTTTTATAGCTGTATAGTGTTCCTCTGTGTGTGTGTGTGTGTGTGTGTGTATACCACATTTTATCTATCTATATTTCTTTTTTTAATTTTTTTAATGTTTTTTAAAATTATTTTTGATACAGAGAGAGACAGAGCATGAGAGCGGGAGGGGCAGAGAGAGAAGGAGACACAGGATTGGAAGCAGGCTCCAGGCTCTGAGCTAGCTGTCAGCACAGAGCCTGATGCGGGGCTCGAACCCACGAACGTGAGATCTGACCTGAGCTGAAGTTGGAGGCTAAACCTACTGAGCCACCCAGGCGCCCCATCTATCTATATTTCTTAAATGTCTTAAAGAACCCAAGATGTAAAGAGAAAGAATAGAGGTTTTACTATTTTATTCACTCTATCTCATGTCCTCAATCCACTCATCCATTTTCCTTTCCTTTTTTTCCTTATCCCATGCCTCCTTTCTTTCATTTTCTCCACCCTTCCTTTTATACTTGTGATTCTTTCTCCTTTATGCCTTCTCTTGAATTCACTTTACCTCTCTCTATCTATCATCTATTATCTATCTATCTATCTATCATCTATTTATTATCTACTTATTTTTATTTTTAGTTTTTTTTGTTTTTGTTTTTTACTCCAACCTATTCCTTAAAATCTTAGATGCATTTTTAACACAAAAGTGACATTGATGACTTAAGCATTTGTTGATATCTTGTTTATGGAAAACTGAAGAAGGAAAATGTACTAACAAATTGATTTTCAATGCACTGATAACTTTTCAGGCTTTGCATAGCTAATTTTTCATATTATAAAAAATGTAGTTTTAGGCTGAAATTAGCATAACAAGAAAAATTATCAGTATCTGTTTTTCCATTAAACTCTGGTGTGGAATTAAAAAATTGCTCAAGTTGCCTTTTAGAATGTGCCATTGAGTGGGATGCCAAATAATTGTTTGATATCTTGAAGCTAATACTACGTACTTCTTTCACAGTGGAGAAAAAAAGTTAATAAAACTGTAGACATGGAAAATTTCTGGGGTTCTGTTTGGAGAGAATAGATTTAGTGTAAAATCAAGAACATAATAACCAAATAACCACTAGGCCACCAACAGCTCTCAAAAAATAGATAGATTCAGAAAGAAAGGGGAATCCACACATTTTACAAATAATGCTAAGCTTTTAATCTCAGGAAACTGGTTTTGTCCTGTTTCTTATTCTCTACTTTGACACAGCCTACAAGGTGTTAAGAATATAATAGCTTCTTTTGCTAAGCAAAAAACTACAGTTGTTGGAGAGGGTGTGGAGAGATGGGCACCCTCTTACACTGTTGGTGGCAATGTAAACTGGTGCAGCCGCTCTGGAAAACAGTGTGGAGGTTCCTCAAAAAACTATCCATAGAACTCCCTTATGACCCAGCGATAGCATTGCTGGGGATTTACCCAAGAGAGACAGAAATGCTGATGCATAGGAGCACATGTACCCCAATGTTCATAGCAGCAATGTCAACAATAGCCAAAACATGGAAGGAGCCTAAATGTCCATCACCTGACGAATGGATCAAGAAGATGTGGTATATATTCACGATGGAGTACTACATGGCAATGAGAGGGAATGACA
>NC_043700.1:180040799-180076835 GCF_006229205.1 Suricata suricatta | reverse complement strand
GGGGGGGGAGGGAAGACAGGTGGTGGTGATGATGGAGGGCACTTGAGGGGAAGAGCACTGGGTGTTGTATGGAAAACAATTTGACAATAAAACATTATGGAAAAAAAATAAAATAATTACAAATAAAAAAAAAAGAATATAATAGCTTCTTGATTAGTACATATGTAACTAGTTCTAATTAGGTAATTGGTACTTATCCAACTGGGTAAGGAGTTGTGGTTTCCTTATCAGTTGAGCTTGGCTACATTTCTTAAGAGAGGAGCTAAGGTATGAAAGAAGGGAATAAAATGGAAGTTTTAAAATACATTTGTAAACTTTTCTTGACACTCCTCTTATTAAGATATGGATCTATTTCTATTCCCTCTATTTCTATTCCCTCTCCTTAAAACAGCATGTACTTCTGTGACTGTTTCAATCAATAAAATTCAAAAGAAAATGATATTATGTGACTTGTGAAGCTTTATCATAAAATATAATGTAGCTTCAGCCTTGATTATTAGAAGACTCATACTTAAAAACTTCAGATGCCATGTGACACTGTTAAAGTTTGGGGGCTGTCTCTCTGTGAATAAGCTGAAAGTAACTGAAATTTTTATGTAGACAGTCTCTCTCTCTCTCTCTCTCTCTCTCTCTCTCTCTCTTTCTCAGCTGTTCTAGCCATTGGATATTCCAGCTTCAGCTAGTCTGACTATAACTGCATAAGAAAGCCCAAACTAGAACTCCACTTCCCCAATCCACAGAACCCAAGACTGCACAAAAGACAGCACTAAGATGGCTGTTGTGTTAAGCCACTAATGATTTGTTATACAATGATAAATAGCCAGAATATGTGTCTCTTTTGTTTGTTTCTCCTTTTTCCTCATTGGGTCTCAAATTTAATGATGTGTGTGATTACATATAGTGTCTGAAATGAGTGTAGAGTTAAGGCGTCATTTAATTATCCAACCTACTTGAGTTAGTGAGTTCTCCAGAAAAACAGAACTGATAGGAGATATAGAAACAGATTTATTTTAAGCAACTGGCTCACATAATTGTAGAGGCTTGGTGAGTCCAAAATGTGATGGAGGAGTTGGCTGGAGGTCCAGGAAAGAGTTGCATTTTGAGCCCCAAGTTGCTGGTGTACCAGAAAAAGTTGATGCTACAGAGAATGTTTGAAATCAGTTTGTTGGCAGAATCCCTCCTTTTTCAGGAAAGGCCCACTTTTGTTCTAGTCAGGCCTTTAACAGTTTGGATGAGACCCACCCACATTATGGAGGGTAATTTGTCTTATGAAAGATCCACTTATGAAAATACAAACCTCATCCAAAAACGTCCTCAAAGAAACATCCAGAAAAGTGACCAAAAATCTGGGCACTGAGTCCCAGCTAAGTTGACTCACAAAATTAACCTTACACCACCTGAGTAAAAAGCAAGGTGGCCTCTTTTGGTACAGAGTCAGATTTCTTCATTAATTGGCTGAAACATTAAAGAGAGAAATTTTAACATTTGTGTGTCTCATTATCATCCAATGTAGTGTGCCATTGGTTTAACAATACGATTTACAAGGATGTTATAAAAATATAAATGAAGGTTACCGGTACATTTAGTGCCCGGCATACAATAAGCATCAATAAGTGATACTCCCTGTATTCTTCTCTTTAATATATATCATTAAGGAAACATATGGCAATAGGATTGGTACTTTGGGGGTCATCTAGTCCGCATTTACACCACAGATATCCTACTATTCTTTTTGTGAAGAGACTAGACACTTGGATACATAGTACTTGTGCAGGCAAGTCTTCTGCCACCTGGCAGATCTTACTAACTGATCCATTTAGTTGAGCCCTTAAGAAGCAAAAAATCCCTACCAACACAATATTCCAGGCAGCTACTATCACTTAGATAAAATTTGAAATTGAAGATGAAACATAATTGTTTTCTAATCATAAGGCCAGTAATTTGACAGTCATTAAATATACATTCAGGACCATCTGCTATGTGCCATTCCCAAAGCACTTTTAAGGTATTCTATCTTACCCTTTTTAAATTATTTTTGTACATTAATTTTTAAAAATTAATTTTTAATTTTTGAGTATAGTTGACATACAATGTTGCATTAGTTTTAGTTATGTGACCTAGCGATTCAACAAATTAATACACTAATCTGTGCTCTCCACCACCGTCACTATCATCTGTCACCTACTATTCTATCTTGCTCTTCACATTTACTAATTTTATTCTACATTTTCTGTATGCATGTACAACCACACTCAATTGAAAACAGACTTGTAGACACCTTATATTTGTAATGTATCACTTTATCTAATTTACCTTGAAGTAATTACTGAGGTATTCCAAGTCATGGGACTATCTTCACACCACTGGAATACAATGATGAGAGAAATCTAGTTCAAAAGATAAAACAGAGATATAGTATGTCAGCCATAAATTGACCAAGTATGTTTCTGTACACATATTAAAATACTAAGCAACAGGTAGGTCAAAGTTAGAATAAATAGTCTTAGAAGTTGTCAGACTATAACCATAGTCAGTTAAAATGGATAATGGGTCAGAAAAGATACATGTTATGATTTAAATCTTCTGAAATTTATTGAGGCTTGTTTCATGGTCTTATATGTGATCTCTTTTGGAGGCTGTTCCATGTGTACTTGAAAAGCATGTGTATTCTGTTGTTTTGGGATTAAATGTTCTATATATATCAGTTTTGTCTATCTTCTTTAATGTGTCATTTAAGGACATTGTTTCTTTATTTATTTTCTGTATGGATGATCTATCCACAGATATAAGTGGGATATCAAAGTCCCCTATTATTATTGTGTTACCATCAACTTATCTCTTTATGTTTGTTACTATTTGTTTTATATGTTTAGGTACTCCAGTGTTGAGGTCATAGACCTTTCCAATTGTTATATCCTCTTGTATTGAAATAATTCAATTTTATCATTATGTAATGCTCTCTTTGCCTTTTATTAAGTATTTGTTTTAAAGTCTATTTTATCTGATTTAACTATTGTTACCCATCCTCAATGGTAAAAAACTGAGAGCTTTCCTTCTAAGGTCAGGAACAAGACAATGGTGTTCACTCTCACCAATTTTATTCAATACAGTACTAGAAATTCTAACAACAGCATTAAGACAAGAAAAAAAAATAAGAGGAATACATATTGGCAAAGAAGAAGTTTAAACTGTCACTATTTGCAAAACGCATGGTACTATACATAGAAAAATCTAAAGATTTCACCAAAAAAAACCCCTTAGAAGGAATAAATTAATTCACAGAATTCACAGTAATAAATCAGTACACAGAAAACAAAAATGTTCCTTTTTTTAATGTTTATTTTTGAGAGAGAGAGAGGGAGGGAGGGGCAGAGAAAGAGGGAGTCAGGGAATCTGAACCAGGCTCTGTACCGTCAGCTCCAAGTCTGAGGTGAGGCCCAAATCTGAGATCATGACCTGAGCCATGACTTGAGCCAAAGCTGAATTGTCAGCCAACTGAACCACTCAGACACACCATTAGTAGTGTTTCTATACACTAACAATAAAGTGGCAGAAAGGGAAATGGAAAAGCAATCCCATTTATAATTGTACCAAAAAGAATAAAATACCTAGGAATAATCTTAACCAAGGAGGTGAAAGACCTGTGCTCTGAAAACTATAAAACCCTTATGAAAGAAATTGAAGATGACAAACAAATGGAAAGATATACCATGCTCATTAATTGGAAGATTAATATTGTCAAAATATCCATAATACCGAAAGCAATTTACAGATTCATTGATCCCTATCAAAATATTAACAGTATTTTCCATAGAGCTAGAATAAAGAATCCTAAAATTTGTATAGAACCATAAAAGGTCCTAAATAGTCAAAGCAATCTTGAGAAAGAAGAACAAATCTGGAGGTACTACAATTCCAGATTTCAAGATATACTACAGAGCTATAATAATCAAAACAGTATGTTACTGGGATAAAAATAGATTTATAGATCAACAGAACAGAGAACCCAGATTGTATGATGAAGCAAGTAAGAACATATAAAGGAGGAAAGATAGTCTTTTCAATAAATGATGCAGACAAAACTAGACAGCTGCACATAAAAGAATGAAACTAGATTAGACCACTTTTTGTGATCATACACCAAAATGGACTCAAAATGGGTTAAAGACCTTAATGTGAGCTGTGAAACATAAAAATCCTAGAAGAGAACACAGGCAATGCTTTCTCTGACATCATCTATAGCAATATTTTTCTAGATAGGTCTCCTAATGCAAGGTAAATAAAAGCAAAATAAACTATTGGAACTACATCAAAATAAAAAGCTTTAGAAAAGCAAAGGAAACTATCAATAAAACAAAAAGCCAACCTACTGACTTGGAGAAGATATTTGCAAATGACATAACCAATGAGGGGTAGATATCCAAAATGTATAAAGAATTTATACAACTCAACATTTAAAAAACAAATAATCTGATTTTAAAATGGGCAGAGGACCATTGGACATTGTTTCAAAAAGGACATACAAATGGTTAGCAGACACATGAAAAGATGCCCAACATCACTAATCATTAGAGAAATGCAAATTACACCACAATAAGATATCACTTCACACCTGTTTGAATGGCTAAAATCGAGAAGCCGAGAAATAACAAATGTTGACAAAGAAAAGAAACCCTTGTGCACCATTGGGAATGTAAATTGGTGCAGCCACTGTGGAAAACAGTGTGGAGGTTTCTCAAAAAAATTAAAATAAAACTACCTTATGTTCCAATAATTCCACTATTGGTTATTTTCTAAGAGAAAATGAAGACACTAATTTGTAAAGATATATGCACAAATATATTTACTTCAGCATTATACACGATAGTCATATTATAGAAGATATCCAAATGTTCATTGACTGATGAATGGATAAAGAAGATGTAGTACACACACACACACACACCACCCCACACTGAAATATCACATGGCCATAAAAAAGAATGAGATGAGATCCTGTGATTTGAGACAACGTGGATGGGCCCAGAGGCTATTAGTCTAAATGAAATAAGTCGGACTGAAAAAGACAAATACTATATGATTTCACTCTTAAATGAATAATCGAACAAGCAGAATCAGAACTATAGATACAGAGGACAAACTGATTGTTGTTAGAGGGGAGGAGAGTAGGGGGCTGGGCAAAATGAATGAAGGGGAAAAGGAGACACAGGCTTCCAGTTATGGAATGAGTAAGTCATAAGAGTAAAGAGCAGAACATAAGAAACACGGTCAATGATAATATCCTAGCAATTTAAAGGGACAGATGGTAGCTACACTGGGGGAGAACACAGCATAATGTATAAACTTGTCAAATCATCAGGTTATACACCTGAAACTAATGTAATATTGTGTGTCAACTATACTAAACACAAATTAAGTAATAGATAATAAGTATTGGGGAAATAGGCAGCCAAATTACTTACTGGGTGGATCTTCAAGGTCAGATTCCTTTCTTTTTAGGGCTGAGTATAGGGAGATGGGATTTCATTCACAGAGGGATCTAGAGACAAGAAGGACATAGAGAGTTTCTAGGACAGGGGAAAAGCTCAGACAAGATGTTATAACTGGACTCAGACTAACAGATTGATTCAAGACAATAGGTAGTTAGTGCAAGGTCCCAGAGTGCTTTTTCAGTTCCACTAAGTACTTTTTACTCAGAACAGCTGTTAGTCTTTGAGGCTGCAATATAGCTGAGGAGAGAAAATTGGTTCCCATTGTAGAAAGGGCAAGAACGCTGAAGCCAGGAAGCATGCACAGTCTGACCCTTCCTAACGCTCTTGTATTCTCAAGGAAGACAAAAGGATACCTTCTTTCATGCCAGTGGGTCTTCCAAGGGGATACACAATGTTTAATTTTTTGTTGCTTTTTATTTTTGATAAATTTTGAACTTCTTTAGGAAATTCCAAATACTCTAAATCCAGATTTACCAATTATTTACATTTTCCCCATTGACTGCACTATTTTCTCTCTCTTTTTTTGGAGATACATAACTGTATATATATGTATATGTAGTTATGGATACACATATGTGTATATGTGTGCTTGTATATGTTTTCCTGCATATTTTCTCAAATCTTTTAAGATTAAGTTAGACATGTCATAATAACCCTTTATCACTATTATGAGCTGAATTGGGTCCTCCAAAAAGATGTGCTGAAGTCCTAAACCCAGTATCTCAAAATGTAACCATATTTGGAAATAGTCTTCATAGAGGTAATGTTAAATGGTAACATGAAGTCATTGAAGTGGGCCAATGTGTCTGCTATCCTTATAAAAAGGGAAAAATTAAACCCATGTACACACAGAGGGAGAACTCTGTGGAAATACTGGAGGAATGCTGCCATAAGTTAAAGAACCACCAGGATCTGGGAAAGAGGCCTAGACCAGACCTTTCCCTAGAGTCCTCAGAAGGAACATGACTCTGCTGATACCTTAATCTTTGACTTAGTTTCCAGAGCTTTGAAAAATAAGTTTCTGTTGTTGAAGCCATCAGTTTTGTGGTACTTTGTTATGGCAGCTCTAGTAAATGAACACATTCCTAAATCTTTGAGAGCATTTTCTAAAATGAAGAATATTTTCTTCTATATTTTTTCTTTTCTATATCCTTTCTTTCCTCTCTCTTCCTTTTTTACTTTTCTCTCTAGTTTCTAGTTATGTAATCCAACAATCAGACAGATTATACTGTCCTACTGAGATTCTGTTCTATTTCTTCTAATACCTTTTCTATATCTCTGTTTAGATTGAGTGATTTGTATTCATAAATCTTTAAGTTAATTGACTATTTATTCTGCCCTCTCCAATTAGCTGGTAAGCATATGTAATAATAAGTTTTGGTTCTCATTTCACAGATTTCATTTTCAGTTCTAGGATTTGTATATGGTCGTTATTTATACTTTCCATCTATTTGCTGAAAATCCCTACCTGTTAATTAATTATAATTAATTAATTTTCCTTGAAAACTGTGAATATGTCATAGTGTCTGTTTTAAAGTCCTAATTTCAAGGATGCCTGGGTGGCTCAGTTGGTTAAGTATTTGACTCTTGATTTCAGCTCAGGTCATAATCTTACAATTCATGACAATTCAGTACATTGCCAGGCTCCGTGCTGATAGTGTGAAGCCTACTTAGGATTATGTCTCTCCCTCTTTCTGCCCCTCCCCAATCTCAAAATAAATAAATAAATAAACTTTTTAAAAAGTCCTAATTTCAGAATTCTAACATCTGAATCATCTTGAGATTATTTATACTGACTGTTTGTTCTATTGACTATGAGTTATCTTTTCTTGTGTTTTTTTTTCTTTTTTTAAGAGTAGGTATTTGTGAGTATATACTGGAAATCAAAGATGATGTGTTTCAATAATTTGAACTCTTGTTAACTTCTAAGAATATATATTTATATATTTATAAGCAGTAAATTTAGCTGGATTTAAACTCCATCTTTCTTGCAGTGAGCTGCAGCAAAGATTTCTGCTCAGTTACCTCAGCTTTTCATTTGCTACAATGAAACTGAAGTTTATGCACAGATTTGGGGTTCATCATTTGTATAGTCCTCCTATCCAAGGTTTTATTCCTCACTTTGTAGCTGTTTGGGCTACTATAACTCTAAATGTTGATTAAATAAAAACAAAATATTTATCTTCTAGATTTATACTGAATTTATAGCCAATTGATTTCCCATTTCATAAATACTGTTTATGCATTGTAATATTTAAAGAATATTTAATTCCTTGAATTTACCCATTAAATCACTGATGGACTAAACAATTTTCCAGGGTTTTCAATTTATAAGATATTACACTGTTGAGGCAGAAACATTCAAGTAAGGTCTAGTGTGTACAGCTAAATAGATATATAGTCAATAAAATAAAATAACTATGTAATTAGTAACTAATGATGTGTGTCAATAAAAGATTTATACCACGTATTATGGAAACATAGTAAAAAATTAAAAGAATAGTTGAAGAAGTAGTAAAAACTTCAAAGAGGAGGTAAAATTTGAATAGAATAGAGTGAAGGGATATGTGAATTTTTCAAACTGAATACATTGAGGGTTTTGGGGTATTCCAAATATGGAAAATGGCCCTCTGAAGGAAGAGAGACATGGAAGAAAGTGAATTTTGCAAGCCATCAGGTGCAGATGGGAAAATAGAAAGAAAGAAAGAATGAAAGAAAGAAAGAACAAAAGGAAGAAAGAAATCCTAGGATCATGATGCAGAACTTGATGAACCTTCTACAATTTGTAAGGAATTGTTATTTTTTTCCCTGTTGGAAATTCTGAAAATATTGACTAGTCTACCCTGATGAATAAGGTCATACATGTATTTTGGAAAGATGATTTTCAGCAGTTACAGTGAAGAGAAGACTGATGCTGGAAAGCTCGGTTAAGTGAAAAATACTGAGGACCTGAATCCAAGTTGTCATGATGGTTGTCAAAAATGAAATGAGAGATTGCAGAAACATTCAGAAAAATAAATAATTCAAGTGGGAAATAAAAAGTCAAAGATGGCCCAGAGGTTGTAAACTTGAGTAACTGTAAGTTAAAACCAGAAGAGGTCTAGTTACCAGAATAAACGACAGAAGACTTCCATATAAAAGGCGGAGATTTGGAGCCTGTTTGAAAAGTGCTCAGCTGAAGTTGTAAGGGATTCATTACATGTCATCACATTAGTGTCAGTACGCCCTCTCAGTCCTTGTGGCCCTTCCCAAATATCAGTTTTCTCATCTGAATTCTGAGCTGGACTCCTGGCTGCATTATCACTGATAATGAGAAATGTGAAAAATGAAATGGAACTAAAATGATCTTTCCTTGAGCTTTTTCTTTGTAGTAGACACCCTTCTCTGTGACATTCATATATTTCTTTCAATCTGTCTCAGCTATTCTATTGTGATTTTGCAGATGAGAAAACGGAGGTTCAGAGTCATTAATTAATGAAACCGAGATTGTTGTGAAATGGACCAATTTTTGAGGTCAGTGATCACAGTAAATATATCTAAACAATTCCCATAACCAATTGGATTCTGTTAATACATAATGGTAGACAATTTAGCAAGAGTTGCAATCAATATTTTAAAAAATGGTAATTTGAGACACATAGAGAAATTCTTTTGGTTAAATGCATGTTATCTCTTTCAGATAAATTTAATATTGTCTCCATTTCTTTCTCTCAACTTTTGCCTCCTATCACATTTAGTGAGCTACCGGGATACTATCCACCTCTGTTAAGGATGAATTGTGCATTCATGCTGTAAGCCATTTAGAGCTTTCTGGGTAGAGTAAATGTTACCACTTGGGGGCATCCTGTCATTATGTCCTGTAATAGTCCTGAACTTCTAAATCCGCCTCAAAACCATAGCTCTCTGACAGAAGAGACTAAGGAAAAAATAGTTTTTGCCGGAAAAGCTGAGGCAGCAGTGAAAATGGTAATTTACCATGCTAAATTGGTGTTTCCTGGAGTACTAGGTCAGTGAAGACTGTATTTCAGGAAATGCTAAGTCAACAGAAGAGCATAAGTGATACAGATAGAAGTTGATGGAATCTTCCTGGCAGGGACCAAAGTAGACATTTCAACACTCAGTGTTCTGCTAGTTAAAATGATTTTGAGGAAGAATCTGCATTTGAAGTTTCCTTTGAACAGAGAAGGCAAGAAAAACAGCATTCTGAATCACATTCCTTCAGGTAATAGTGGTAACTGTTCCACTTTATCACTTATGGGAAAGAAGTTGAAAATGAATCACATATCTGATTGAAAACTTCAAATTGATAGTGTAACTCTATACATTAGGATTTTTCTCTTTGGTTTTCAAAAGAGATGCTTAAACAGATACTTTAAAATCAAACACTGAAAATTTATAATTATTTTTAGAATTCAGTACATCTTTCCCAATGTAGAAGAGAAAATAAAAAATATCCATGCTCATAATGACCACTTGATTTTCCCGTTGGTGTTCACCCACGCTTAGAGGAAAGAACAACAAAAGCATATCTAACTAATAGATTCTAAGGAAAGAGAAGTATTGGGTCCTTGTGGAGTAGTTACAAAAAGACCACCACACTGGGAATCAAAGCAAGGCATGATTTTATTTATGGCTACATGCTTTTATTTACGACTGGGCCAAACCTGATCCTCTTGGTGTTAAGAAGCAGAGAATGGCCCCGAACAAAGCAGCAGTGAGATTATATGGACAGAACACATCATCATTTAGTTAACCAATTACAATCCATAGCATTCCATGGTAGCCAATTACATTACAAACGCCATCTTTGGTGGGAACCCTTGGTCAAGTTTCTTTGACCCTTTAAAATGACCAGTCATAGTTAGACATCTAAAATATGACGAGATGGGGAGGATTTCTCACCAGCTAACTGTCTCTGCCAGGTCTTAGTAAAAGGGGTGGGGTTGGGCTTAGCAAGCAGGCGGAAGTTACACCTTCTGGTAAATAGCAATGCTGTGTTGTACACCAAATTGCCTTTACTTTTGTCAGTGTAAGATGTCATATTTATGAAAAAAAACATAGGTAGCAAGCTAATTTCTTGTGTTTAAGGGACAGTGAACATTTTAAAATTAAATTTATTTAGTATGCCGTATATAATATATAAACAAGAGGAAATATGTTTACACTAAAGAAGTCTGAATCAGAACTAATTTTAAAGCAATTATGCCTATCATAGTAATATCATATCATACCATATATATTAAAAGGGCACATAGTATATATAATTTATAACGAGAGAGAGAAGCATAAAATATATAAACAAGTTTAATTATACGTACAGAGCACCTGGTCCATCTTAGGAAATTTGGTCCAAGACCAATCCTGACAGGTTTTAAATGAAGGGATCATGGGTGTAGATTTTTTTTTCTGTCCTTATGGTTTAATCCTTCACATCAGTAGCTGCTGTTAGGCTATTAACAGACAGAGCAGGTCAGGAAAGGAATGAGCCATGTCAAGTGGTTAACAGTTTAGGGCTAGTATTCTTTAACATACTGTCATGACTGCTTTAGTATGACAAGACAGCATCTTAAAAAGATCTGGAGGTAAACTCTTCTTATTAAAGGCAAACTAACAATTCTTCCAACTTAGAAACATTTGTCAGGGATTTTTTCAGAAGCCTGGTCTTGGATTTCTGTTCAAGATGGAGTTAAAGTCCTACATATATATTCACACACACCCCAAGGAAAAAAAAAAAAAGACCCCCTGGGTCCAGAACCAGACTATGATAGGTTGGATAAAATGAAATCTTCTATTTTGGATTTCCCTGATAGCTTCAGGATGACATGAAGCTCTAGTGGTAGTAGACTAGAAAAAAAATGCCCATTAGGGAGTTGAAAGTCATTTATTGTAGGCAAACTGCCAAAGGCGAGAAAAAAAAATGAAATCTAGTGAGGTCTTGTTTGTAGTAAATTTCAAAGCATGCATATTGTGATGTATAGTAAACAACTACCCCAAATTGATTTCCTTGGGGGAACAAAAAAGTTGCTACCCAATAGACTTTAAAAGTAATATCAGAAAAAATATACTAAGAGATCATTACTATGAAATTTCCAATCACCTTATAAATGGAGGGTGAAAAGCAGCTGATTGCAGGGCTAACTTCTTTTTCATCTAATCAACAAGCTGCTCCTGTTCCGTGAAATGGAATGAAATGAATGCCATGGCCTTTTAAAGCAGCACAGGGGATCTATTTATTCTGAGAAGAGATTTGCTGAATAACTATAAAATGCAGAGATAATTTTGGAAGTCAGCTAACAGCTTTGCCACAGAGGCCCTCAGTACCCACCTGTCCATGATATCTATTCTTCCTCCAACAGACATCTCATTTATTGGAAATCACTTTTCTCATCATCTTCAGCCAACATAACTGCCCAGAAGTTTAAAAAAGCGACATTGACAATGACACGCACTAACTCCTGGCATGATAAAGATTAGGGACATGGAAAATAGTCATTCAGTGCCCATTAATTTCATTGGAAAACAGAAGAGCAAATGTGTTTCAGATTTTTTTCATTGGCGCATGTCTGCTGTGGTTCTCTGTGGGAATGACATGACAGGCATCTGAGGAGTGAAATGAAAAGGTACCATCTTACTTGTGGCCCATAAAGGGATTCCTTACTCTATTGACCAGAAGGGTGGATGGGTTTATGAAAAAGATGTCCCTAATGTTATTTCCCATATCAGTTATAAACATTTGGGAATGTAGCTTTCTGGAATTTTACTTTGCCTTAAATTACAATGCAAATCAAAGTTAAAAATATGTAATTTTCATCTTTGTACCAAATATTTGAAGCAGAGATAATAAAATTCTGATTAAATATGCATAAACACTCAAAAACATAAAGTGTATAAAGTCATTCTCATATTTAGCAAAGCAGCTTATATAAAGTAGAAGAACAATAATAAGAAATTAATCAAGTTTTTGGTTTTGAGTTCTATAAGCTCTTTGTATATTTTGGATATCAACCCTTTACCAAATGTATCATTTGAAAATATCATCTCCCATTCAATACGTTGCCTTTTTGTTTGATTGATGATTTCTTAATCGGACAAGCTCATTCTGAACCCTACCTCCCTACTTTGCTCATCCTTCAGCTTTTATTGAAACAATTTTTTCTTTTTTTTCTTTTAATAAGGTCATTTCTTTTATTTTGAGAGAGAGTGAGAAAGAGAAAGAGAGTGTGTGAGACGGGGAGGGAAGAGAAAGAGAGAGAGAGGGAGAGGAGACTCTCAAGCAGGCTCCAAGTTGTGAGTCCTGAGCCCAATGCGGGATTTAATCTCACAACCACGAGATCATGACCTGAGCTGATATTAAGAGTTGGTCACTTAACCAACTGAGCCACCCAGATGCACGCCCCCAATCATATACATATTCTGTGGTAAAATACATAACTGTTTTTCAGGGTAATTAAATGCCAGATACATTTTAGTCTTAAAGATGTTACTTTGGAATAAAGGAGATTATGATTTGGAATACAACAGTAACACACTAAGGTAAAGTGTGTTTAGAACACAAGATTTAGAACAAATGGCTTTTAGTGAAGTCAATTATCAGCCACCGAATAGTAAAATATTGATTATTTAAAATTATATAAATGTATATTTTTTCAGATCTCTTCACAAGCAGGTATGCTATTATTGAGTTATGACTCATGCAGATTTTCTTTTCCATTGCATGGTAGTCTGTCTATCCACCATGAATGACCCTTCCAATAAAACTAATGAAGAGATAAAAATTCAATATTTTAAAAATCTTATTGATTGCATTTCTGAGCAAGCATGATAGAGAGAAAACTGTTATCAGAGACCCAAAGTGAACCAAAAGCAGAAACCTTAGAGAGTAAGTGATTTCCGAAACCAGCTAGGGGTTCTAATAGGAGACTTTGACATGAAACTGGAGACCCTACTGTGTTATATTGAGGTCTTTCAAAGTTCCAGAGATGGAGAGCTTAACCTTTATAGACATATGGTGACTCACCATGTGAGAAACGTTACACACGATATCACACAGTCTCCAGAAGTGGTACAGTTAGGTTTCCTGATGACTCTTGTACCCAGGAAAATAAAGTTTTGCTTTTAAAGTGTTTTGGAGTCTAGAAGTCATTGTGACATACATTTCCTCATTTCACCTCTACACAACTCTGTGATGTCAGAATCTTTTATTACTCTGGTTAAAAGATTAGGAAAACTATGGTTACTGAGAATAAAGACTGATGGGAGTTTGGAACAAAACCTCATTTATTTCTGATTCTGAAACCTGTTTGCTGTCCAAAAGAGTCTAAACACAGTCTGTTAATGTGGGATAGCTCACCTCCTAAAGCATCCAACCTACATCTGTGGAACAGTTTGTGCCCTGAGAAACTTTTAACTCCCTGCTTAATAGATTATTTCATGGCTTAAAAATTGAGATGTTTATTTAGGTGTTTTTGTTTTTGTTTTTGTCCCCTAATGACCAAAAGAAATTGAGTACAGAACACAGTAGCGGAAAGCAATGATACCCACATTCCAAAACTTCTCAGAAAAGTAAGATAACATTTTTTAAAATAGCTGTTGAAGTTATAAAAACAGTAGACCCAGATCACACCTGTGTGGATGGCTCAGTAAATCAGTACCAGGGGAGTTACAAAGTTTCTATTCAAAGCAACCTCTACTTGGGGTTTCATCCCAATTTCTTACTCTTCCTCCAATGCACTGGGTCATCTAGGAGTCTGAAAGGGCTTTCAATTAACAACCTTAAAACGTGTGATTAAAATTTTCATTTAATAAAAGTACTTTAATTTTCCCCCTTTGTTTTCAATTTTTTTATTTAAATTCTATTTATTTAACAGTACAATATTAGTTTCAGGAGTAGAATTCAGTGATTTACGACTTACATACAATACCCATTGCTCATTTCAACAAAGGCCCTCCTAAGACTCGTTACCCATCTAGCCCATCCCCTATCCACCTCTCTCAGTCAACCCTGTTTATTCTCTATTTTAAGAGTCTTGATGGTTTGTTTCCCTCCCCCTTTTTTCCTCCCACCCATATGTTCATCTGTTTTGTAAAACAACTTAATTCTTTTATTGTTTTATTTTATTAATGTTTATTTATTTTTGAGAGAGAGAGAGAGAGAGAGAAAGAGAGCGTGAGAGGGGAGGAACAAAAAGAGAGGGAGACACAGATTCCAAAGCAGGTTCTAGGCTCTGGGCTGTTAGCACAGAGCCCAATGTGGGGCTTAAACTCAAGAACCATGAGATCATAACCTAGCTGAAGTTGGATGCTTAACCGACAGAGCCACCCAGGCGCCTTAACACTTAATGGTTTTTTTTAATATTTTTTAATGTTTTATTTATTTTTAATACAGAGAGAGACAGAGCATGAGAAGGGGAGGGACAGAGAGAGAAGGAGACACAGAACCAGAAGCAGGCTCCAGGCTCTGAGCTAGCTGTTAACACAGAACCTGACCCGGGGCTCGAACCCATGAACATGAGATCTGACCTGAGCCGAAGCCAGAGGCTTAACCGACAGAGCCACCCAGGCGCCCCAACACTTAATGCTTTTAATCAGAATCTGATGATGTCAAAAAACCCAAGGGAATTCAATACTCAACTGCACTACATTTATGACAAATAAAAACTTACACCAAAAGAAGCAATGGGAGTAAGTTTTCATCAAAAAGAAATATCACATATGCATCATATCTATAAATCACTTTCTTTTTGTTAGAGGGAATTATATTAAAATGTTATTTTCCTTTGACATTTGAGATATTTTGGGGAAAGAAAAATGCAGGGAATAGATTACCAGGACAACCTGTTACTTTATAACACTCAGAAGCTACTAGTGAACTAGAGGACTAGCTCCTACAATCCTACAGGATTTGACATGCAGCTCAGGAATCCAGCAGATGACAGTTTCATATCCTGGAGGCTGGCAGTAGAGTAAGTGAAAATAATTTTGATTCATATTTGGGCGGCTGAGTTCTCTTTCTCCCTCTTGTTCTTCTTTGATTTTTATCATCAAAGAAGAGTATATTACAAAATAATAAGAAGCACAAAAAGAGGATGAATTACAAAAATTAAAAAAAAGAAGAGTGAATTTCAGCCTGTTCACTGATACAATGTAAAGATGACTGGGGTGCCTGTGGGCACCTTGCCACCACCGGCAGGAATAAAATTCTTTTTCTGGCTCCTTCTTCAAGGTCTTGCATCTCCTTGAGTTTTCTCAAAATGGCAATAATAATGATACTTCTAAATTACATAATTACCATGCTTTATAAATTCATGAAAGTCTTCCTAATCACCATTTCATTTAATTATCAAAATTGTTCTGAGATGCTGGCAGGGCAAGTACTTCCTTCTTCATTGATGGTTGTAGCAAAGTTGAGAGTGGAGACTATTATTACTGAAGCCCACAGTGACTCCTCCCCTCTTCTGAGTTCTTACAGAAGATGTAGCAGACTCCACTTTGGATCTAGGTCTTTGGTGGGGATGTTGATAGGGAAAAACCTGTTATAAGATAGCTGACAGGACTTATAGAGAAAATTCCTGTTTCTGACTGAAGACTCCCTTTCTGGGTTCTTCCCACCCTACTTGCTGCCTGCGCCAAAGTACTACTAATGAGGAATACAGAAGAAAGAGACTATAAATTGTTCCCTCTGCTTATACTCGGGACCCAAACCTCTGGAGAGTAACTTCTCTGAGCCCATTAGTGTAAAATAAAACTCCTGCCTTCCAAGATCTCCGAGAACCACTTGGTTCTTCTGCCAGTGATCCGAACCAGATTCCGTAACAATGTGAGCATCTTTCTGATGGGCAATCATATAATTAAAAAATGAACACATATCATTCTCGCTATAGGGCAAGCACCATTTAAGAGATTTACATGCATCAATTGATTAAGTCCTCACCATCACCCTATGAGGTAGGTAATATTATCCAGATTTTGCAGATGAGGACACTGAAACACAGATAGGTTAAGTGACTACCTCAAGGCCACACATTTATTAGGTGGTAGAGACTGGATATGAACCATGGCAGTCTGGTTCCAGAACTTGTGCACTGATACAAAAATAAATGCATATGTAGCCTTAGATTGCACAATTTTGGTGTAAATATCATTGTCCTTGCTATTTACAGTTATGACTAAAATGTTTTATATTTAATTAGAGCTATGAGGACACTATCATAATTCAATGGACTAATTGTGGGATTCTGGTTGAAAGTTATCTATCCCCAAATGTCCAAAGAAAAGATTATTTGCCTACCCTCAGCCCAATAAGTCAATGAAGTTGCTTCTATTACAGAATAATATAATGCAGATTAGATAATGGAAGAATCCTCCAATAACCAGATTACTTTTGCCAGCTATAATTTTACTATTAATCTATTAGAATGATAGAGTACTGCTAAAGGAGAAGAATAGAGACTGATTATATTTACAGTGACTCATATTTTACAAATTACCACCTCAAAGGTGGTAGTAATTATTATTTTGTCTATTGGACAGATTTTTAAAAAATTTCTGTTTACTTTAGTTTACCTCCCCAAGAGCATTTCAACATTTCAACATGCTTTCACTTTAATGAGAGTTATCTAACCTTTTATGGAAAAAACACTGTGGCTCCATTGTCTTGAACTCCACTGGGAATGAGGTGTACATGTATCTCTCTGTTGGCAGACTGGAAGGGTGGAAAACTTCCCTATAGCCACAATTAATGTTTCCTTCTTGGGGCCAAGAGTCATTGGAGTGGTCACAGTGTCTTTTGATACTTGTGAGATTAGCTTTCCATCATGATGGGCCCTGATTCTTGGGATATTTCCCATCTCCTATTAACCTCCACATAGCCAATATTTTGAAAATAATTTTAGAAAGCTCCTGCACAACTCTAGGTGATTGCTTAATCAACATATGTTTATTAAGTGTCTCAGATTCAACTCATGCAATCTTGCAGATAGGTTGATTCAAACCACTAGAAGAGACAATTCAAGAAAGCACATTTTTGTGCTCTGGTTTTTCTATTACAGATATATGATAATTTAGGCATTTTGTATGTGGCTAAAGGACATGGGACTTAGTAGTTAAGAGCAGATTCTGGAGCAGTCTGCCTCAATTCATCTGATTCTACCACCTAACAAGTTTTCATTTTCATATACATAGAATACTTCCTGGTAAATGAGAGTTCCTAGTGTTGTTCTGACCTGCAAAGATGTTATCCTCTAGATCAGTTGTACTGAAAGTACTAAAAGTTCCACCTAAACATGGCATGAGGAGACTTTTAAAAATGTAAGTTTATGAACTCCACCTCAGATCTATTCAATCTGTATCTATGGAAAATTATAGACAAAAATTTCTATTTTTAACAAAAATGTGTCATTCAGGGCATGTAATGGATGAGGACCATACTTTGAGCAGCACAGCACTAGGTCCCCAATGGTATTAAATGTCCACATTTGTAACTTATTGCACTAAAATGGCAGAAAGAATCCATTTTTGATGGGGCATCTGTGTGGCTCAGTTGGTTTGGAGTATGACTCTTGATTTTGACTCAGGTCATGAATGATCTCAGGGTTGTGGGATCGAGCCTTGAGTTGGGCTATACACTGAGCGTGGAGCCTGCTTGAGATTCTCCCTCTGCCCTCTCTTCAAAAAAAAGTTAAAGATTTAAAAAATTTCATCCTTGAGTATTTGTAAAGTATCTAGCTTATATAGTTTGCTTTGTGTGCCGGCTAGAATAGACATGGCAGTGTTCACATTCATCTGGTCAGGATGTTTAATGCCACCCCAATTGTCTTCTTACCCAGCCCTTGTGATTCCTGGGGTTACATTAAAACATGAAAGAGGGATCGGGTCCCTGGGGAGCTCAGTCAGTTAAGTGTTCCACTTCAGCTCTGGTCATGATCTCATGGTTCTTGAGTTCAAGCTCTGCATTGGACTCTGTGCTGACAACTCAGAGCCTGGAGACTGCTTTGGATTCTGTGTCTCCTCTCTCTCTTCCCCTCTCCTGCTCACACTCTGTCTCTCTCTGTCTCCTAAAAATAAATAGGGGCGCCTGGGTGGCTCAGTCGGTTAAGCCTCCGACTTCGGCTCAGGTCAGATCTCACGTTTGTGGGTTCGAGCCCTGCATCAGGCTCTGTGCTGACAGCTAGCTCAGAGCCTGGAGCCTGTTTCAGACTCTGTGTCTCCCTCTCTCTCTGACTCTCCCCCTCTCATGCTCTGTCTCTTCTGTATTAAATAAAACATTAAAAAATTTTTAAAAATATTAAAAAAATAAAAATAAAAATATTAAAGAAAAACATGAAAGAGGGAAATAAATAAGCATTTTTAAAACATTAACAATACATTAAAAAAAGACCAGGCTATTCTTTGAGGAATACTAATATGAAGATGGTGTGTGGGTGTTTCTTTCAGCTTCCACAAGTGTGACCATTGGAAGTGATGCCAAAAAACAAAAACAAAAACAAAACAATAAAACCAACCAAAGTGAGCAGGGCAGGAGTGAAAACTCAGTGCTATAACAAAGAAGTGATGGATTCTTGGAACAATGGAAGGAAAAATGCCAACAAATGACAAAGACCCTGATGCCATGCCTACAGCACAATTAAGGGAGGGGCTCTGGGTGGCTCAGTCGGTTAAGCCTCCGACTTTGACTTAGGTCATGGTCTCACGGTTTGTGGGTTCAAGCCACACATCAGGTTCCTGCTGACAGCTCGGAACCTGGAGCCTGCCTTGAATTCTGTGTCTTCCTCTCTTGCTTCCCCTCTCCCATTCCTGCTCTGTCTGTCTCTCTTTCTCAAAAATAACTGAACATTAAAAATTTTTTTTAAAAAAGAATTAAGGGAAATGAACAAATTAAGACTTTAAGGACCTATAAAGAGAAGGTATTAATAATTAGGAAATATTTTGAAACCAGTTAGCTCAAGAGAGTTAGATAAGGTTTTGCTTATGGTCAGTCAGGCAGGCAAACTTACTTTACAGGCTACCATGTTTTACTTTACATACGGCATGGTTTGTATTTCCGGAAGATGAGGAGTTTATGAAATGGGGAGAGGGGTGGAACAATGGTACATTATCAAGTTGTTATGAAGGTTTAAAAGGATAAAATGTTGAAAACACATGGGAGAGTCCTTTGCACATGATTGTGTTACATAATTATTAGGGTCAACATGGGATCTAATATTTCATATTAAGAATGTTTTATACTGGCAGTTCTCAAAGTATGGCCTGTAGACTCTTGGGGATCTTGGAAAAATTTTAGAAATTCAGAAAGGTCAAAATTATTTATAAAATTTTTAATTGTGGTAAAAAATATATAAGAGAATAAACATTGATATATACATACAATATTTTATTTATCCATCTGTGGATGGACAACTAGGATTGTTTCCAAATTTGGGCTCTTGCAAGGAATGCTGTTACGAACATGGATATACAAATATCTATTTTAGTTTCTGCTTTCAGTTCTCCTGGGTATATGTCCAAAAATGGAATTGCTGGATCATATGATGATTCCTTTTTCATTTTTAGGGGAACCACTATACTATTTTTCTTAGTGATTGCACCACTGTGCATTTCCACCAACAATGCACAAATGTTTTTATTTCTCCATATCCTCTCCAAAACCTGGTAATTATAGTATCTATCCTAATGGGAGGGGTGGTTAGCCCTTGTTCTTAAGTAATAGTTTCAGTAGAATTGAATTCTCTACTAACTTTGTAGATATTTTTCTGTGAATTCAGGCTTCTAATACTACTTCTGAAAATTCAGCTGTAAGTATATTTAATCATCCTCCATTTATTTTCAAACAAATCAATCATTTCTCTCTGAGTACTTTCAGGATTGCTTATTTGTTTTTAGCATTCAGTACTTTGATTCAGATGTATCTAGGTATTCACTGATCTATTGAAATGTACTTATCAAGAAAACAGTGACCTCAAAACTAACAAAAAAATCCCATAATATCTATCTTCAGTCTTTTATACATTTTTAGCATTATTCAATGGAAATAAGTTCCCTCATATATTGAAAGATTCTCTCAATTTCTTTGATTCCACATTCTTTTAGCTCTCCTTTTATCCAATTGATAATTCCTGGTTATAAATTTTTATATATTCCTTACTTTTATCTGACCTCCAAATATTTGTTATTTTCCAGTTTGGTTCTAGGTTTTACTATCTTCAATCTCTCCATCTTCTCTCTGGGTATCATCTCCAAGCCAGTGGCTTTAAATATTAACTACACAATATGTCTGGTTCAATCTTGTTCTGATCTTCATATACTTATGACAGATAGCTATGCACAGTGAACTCTGTACATAGCTATCTGTGAATTTACTAAGAATGGTATTAATGACTTTTCTCAGATCCCAACCTGTTTCTCACTTGTCAGTCTTTTCCATATAAATAAATGACATCACCATCAAACCAGATGCTCATGTCAAAACCTAGTAGTTAGCCATATTCCTACATCAAAATTTTTTAAAATATTTTTTATTTATTTATGTTTGAGAGAGAGAGAGAGAGAGAGAGAGAGAGAGAGAGAGAGAGAGGGAGAGAGACAGAATCCTAAGCAGTCTCCAGGCTCTGAACTAGCTGTCAGAACAGAGCTGATGCGGGGCTCAAACCTATGAACCATGAAGTCATGACCTGAGCCGAAGTTGGACCCTTACCCAACTGAGCCACCCGGACGCCCTGCCATATTCCTACATCTAAACTGTCAGTATATTCTACAGGTATTATCTCCATCTTCATTGCGTATCCAAGTTTAAACCACTCATCCCTTACCTGGTCACCTCCAATGTAATCTCCAGAGCTGGTCTTTCCATCTGACCTTCCTATAATCTCTTCTATTTTAACTAGATGAATCTTTTGAAAAATGTGAATCATATAAAATTTTCCCCTGCTCAAAACCTCCCAACGTGCTTAGAATAAAATCCAAACTTTCTAATAATAGCTTACAAAACTTAGCATGACTTTTTCTTTGCCCACCTGTCTTCTAACACCACTAGGCTGCAGTCAAGTTATTCTCCTTACAGATGTTAGACTGGGTCAAGCTCATTTGTGCTTTGGAGTGTCTTTGTACGTGTCTTAGGATTGGAACAGTCTTTCTGGTTTCTTTTCAACCTTTAAGTCTCAACTTAAATTCGGCTGAGGTTAAATCTCAGTCTTATCTTCAGTGGTGTCACTGTCCTTTCCCCAGTCATGATCATGTCAGGGCTTCTTATTTTTCTGTGAGGCACTTATCAATAACTAATATCATCCTGTATTATTTTGTCTTTACTGCCTTCAATAGAAGCATAAACTCTGTGGCACAGAGACTGTGTTTACCCAGGAATTATCATGATAAACTGTCATACAAGGCACTTGATAAATATCTGCTGAACTAACATTAATTAGTCAAGGAATAAATAGAGATTAAAATATGTCCCTGACATTTTTATAATCTAATGGTGGAGACTGACATGAAAGAAATACTTTTCTGCATAATAAAAACCTGCAATAATAATATTAAGGATGACACAGGGTTTTATATACATATATATAGTACATATAATTTTTATTTTATTTTATTTAGTTTGACTCTGATTTTGTAACTTTTGTAAAATAAGCAACCAGATCTAATTAGATAATAGAGTGTATATGTCAGAAACATCTGGCTCCTTTTAGATAGACAAAGAAGGGCTGGTAAGGGAGCTTCTGGATCTTTAAGAGGGATTATACTCCAGAAGCCTTTATTTGACAAAATCGATTTGGTCTCTCTTTTTGAGATCACTTCCTTCCTATAGCTGCAGATCTTGGTGGGTTTTTATTATATGTCACTGACGACATTGCTACTAACACTCATTTTCCTATGACTTCACTTTCTTCACCCGCATCTTCTTCTGATTCCTCCCCCAACATCTCAAGACCTTTTGGATATTTATAACTGGTTCTTTAGCACTGACTTCAAGTATAGCCTCTGTTTTTACCTGCAGTGAATCAAGTGTTGTTTATACCAGTGATGTTGAAATAGTTCAAAGAAGAAAGAGGGCTATCTGGGCTGCGGTAGTCAGGGCTGACTTGTACATCAGCTCCACGTCATCATGAACACAGAGTGATGAATCTACTTCCATCTCTAAGCGTGAGGCTCCCCATCTTAGATGCATGAGACTAAAAAGCACTTAAAAGAAAAATCACACCATCTACTGTTTTAAACTGCATTTACATTGTTCACCACAAACAAGATTTAGCAAATAATTATTGAGGTGCTGCTTTCTTCCAAACACCACTCTAATATTAGGTAAGCTGCAGTGAACATAAAAAAATAAAAAGATATTTGTCTTCATGAAGAGTACATTCTGATGAGAAGGGGGGAAGACCCAGTCATACCTGAAATAAACTAGTATTTAATGAGTCTATAGATGTGCCAAGCACTGTTATAGGTACTTATGTTACAAATTCTAAAAAACATATTCCATGAAAAAATAAAATAAAAATAGAGTAACAGCATAGAAAATAATAATAAAGGAATGAAAGAATCAACATAATACATTTAGATCCATGGTCAGAGAAGAAAAGGCAAGAGACAGCCATGAAAGATCTAGGGGGAGGAGAGACAGAGAAAGCATTCCAGATGCACCAAGGAATGAGCTTGGCCTGACCAAGGGACAGCAAAAATCAGTGTCTGAAATGTAATGAAAGGGGAAGTAGGAGATGGGATTATATAAGTAGGCAAGATCTTATAGATCCTAGTCAGAGGTGGATACTGTGTTCATTCCCATTTTACTGATGGCTGATTGAGTGAATGGATACATGAATGAATGAATTGTCTGGTCATTCTCCCACCTCATCTGGAGTTACAAATCAAGCTGGCATGGCATTCCTATTCTTGCAAAATCATGCTTTCAGAATGACATTAGCTGACTTGTTTGTTAATGAAGAATATTATTTTTCAAGAAAGTATGCTGAAATGCAGCAACTTTTTTTAAAGTATCACAAAAATGGGGCACCTGGGTGGCTCAGTTGGTTAAGTGACTGACTTCAGCTCAGGTCATGATCTCACGGTTCGTGGGTTCGAGCTCCGCATCGGGTTCTGTGCTGACAGCTCAGAGCCTGGAGCCTGCTTTGGATTCTGTGTCTCCCTCTCTCTCTGACCATCCCTTGCTCGTGCTGCCTATCTCTGTCTCTCAAAAATATATAAAAAAAATTAAAAAAATAAAGTGTCACAAAAATAAAGCTATAATGAATGAAACAATATACATCCAAATGATTTCTAACCGGAGGGCTTACTCTCCTTAAGACTCACTCCATTTAAACTATGTCTTATTTCCTGCACACTCCTGCAGCTGTACCTACCTAAATCCACCGGGCACACAGGTGATCTCTCAGGGACTTGGACAAGGTAATTATAGGGAGCCTTCCATTCTCGTTCCCTCACTCTTGTGTGCCAAACAGCCGCTCTGTCAATCTGGGTAGTTTCTGGGAATTATCCCTGTTCACTGCAATTCCCGCAAGGCAACAGCCTACATATTCCCTTTTCTTAGCACACAGAAGGTTCCCCTTCATTTGCTGTCTTGATTTAAGGACAGCACAGTCTAACTCCCAAATTTAATTTCAGACACATGTGCCTTGGATCAAATATCCTGCTGGCCCCTGTCCAAACCCCCTCCTTTTTTTTTCACCTTGGATTTCCTGACTTAATTATCTCAAACTCAGATAAAGCCAGACCCAAATTGTATGAAAAATCATATCATTAGCCATTATGGAATGGGCTTCAGATTTTAAACAATTGCAGAACATGAACCATGGGAAAATAATGAGGAACAATATTCACTCCTAAGTCAGTTTTCCTACTCAGTATTTTACTAGGTGTGAATATGTTTTAAATGTATTTTCTTCCACTTGCCATCTTTGTCAGTTCCTCCAGTAAATAGGTCTGTGTAGCAAGACCTGGACTAGAATTGTTGAAGAGTGACTCCATAACCGCCTTCATTATCCCAAGTGTGATTATACAGAGGATGGTGACCAGCTGTTCTCCTTCTCTGATGAGGCAAGAATAAGAGAAGAAGGGCATCAATTGCAGCTGGCAGGGATTCAAATGATGTAAGGAGGAACTCGGGGGGTAGCAAGCATAGTTAAGCAGAGGAGGAGTTAGCAGAGCAGTTAATTTATTCCCTGACAATGTGTCTGGACTGGTTTCGTGAGCTTTACGTAAGACAAGGTGTTCACCCAGATGACTTTGACAGAACTTTCTGGTTCCAAGATTCTGCCTTCATTCTTCACTCTGTATTTTAGTTGGTAGCCCTCACAATCTACTTTCTGATGCCAGTGCTTTGCAGAAGCTCAATTGATGGGAACACTATCACATTAGATAACTAATGAAGTTGTATAGGGTAAAGATGATAAAAAATGGTCTTAAGAAACAGGCAGACAAGAGGACTCCAGGCTCAATTATGTATTTATTTTCTGACCTCCAGCAAGTCACATGAATGCTCCTCAGCTTATTTCGGGGTGGTGTTTTGGGAAACAGATTAAAAAAATTACTTCTCGGTCTTTTGGATAGGATCAAGTAGAACTGGATAAAATGTCTGTAAAGCATAAAATACAAATATATTAAAATACTCCCACTTACTCAGCAATTCTTGGTAGATTTCATTATTGTTTTTTAGAGCATACTTAGGACCAGTTTATATCTCATCTCTTGACTTTTACCATAAACCTTGAGATCAAGGGTTCATATTTTATAGTTCTAGAAGCTGAGGCTCAGAGGAATTGAGAGATTTGTTTAAGGTCAAGTGGTTAATAAAGATGATATAGAAACTTGAAACTATATGTCTTCTTCTCCAAACCTAGGATCAATTGTTCCTACTGTTTTGCTATTTATCACACTTCCCCTAATAAAACTTATAAATCTACTATAACAAAAGAAGGAAATAACCATAACTATCACAACTCTAATCTTTTCTCATCATGAGAAAGGAGTCAGTTCTGGGTACATCTCAATCTGTAGCTCAAAAAAGTGCTATGCTGTTTTATGATAATTTTTCAACTGTAGAGTGTTTACCTGCCAAAATTATCTTTTATCTTTGAATGTATATTTATATTACAATAATCTCAGCATCACTGACAGTGACCAATCACCCTGGTACACCACCTTTATATGACAATATATCTATGTGCACATTTCTTTATTTAATAAGAGAAAAGACAGTACTCAGAATGGGAAAACCTACTAAGTGGCCTTCTTAGGGGTAAGAGTCTCAAATATCCATCTACTGATAAATGGGTAAAGTAGGTGTGGTATACATTTACAAAGGAATACTACTCAGTGATCAAAAAGAATGAATCTTGCCATTTGTGACTACATGCATGGAACTAGAGTGTATGATGCTAAGTGAAATAGAGAAAGACAAATATCATGTGATTTAATTCATGTGGAATTTAAGAAACAAAACAGATGTACATTGGGAAAAGGAAGGAAAAATACTTTAAAAAAGAGAGAGGGAGGCAAACCATATAAGACTTTTAAATACAGAGAACAAACTGAGGGTTGCTGGGAGGGGCGGTGTGTGGGGGATGAGTTAAATGGGTGACGGGCCTTATGGAGAGCAGTTGAACACCAGGTATTGTATGTTAGTGAAGAATTACTAGGTTCTATTCCTGAAACCAATACTACACTGTATGCTAACTAACTTGAATTTAAATAAATAAATAAATAATATAGAATATAGGAGGACATGAGAAAAAAGAAAAGCTAGTTTAGATTGGAAGAAATGAATTTCCTCCACTTGCCCCTAAATTGCAGGTCAGTGTTTGCTGCTCAAATGATCTTATCTCCGTATATTTTTTGAGTGAAAGGTTAATAGACATACACTCTATCATTCCTCACCTCTTCAGTTGGGACTTGTCAGAAAATGATTCTGGTGCCTATTGTGTCAATTAACTCAAGGATGTTTCTTAGGTGGCATCATACTTAGATGTGTAGGAGAGAAGGAAATTCCTTAGGCAATACAGACGCCACTTAGACATTCAGGATGTAATTCTCCCAAGAAGCCCCTGTTTTGAAAGGCTAATGAAAGAAGTGGGGGGCCAGTACTTCCTCACTCACTGGGCTTCCTAGTGGTCTCAGTCCTCCCAGAATGTTCCAGCTCCTTTGTCAACCAGCAAAACGCAGCTGGAGCCTATAGCTTTTCCTCGTCCACAGTCCTTCATGCCATTATAGTCTGCTCTGGCTTTCTTTCAACGCTATCTAGTAAAAGCAAGTGGCAACAGGGCTGTGGACAAGCACTGAAACATAAGAGTAAAAGTGTTTATGTAAATTCAACTCATATCGGACAAATTTTACACACATGCAACGGTGCTGAATTTCATAAGGAAAAGGAGGGTTTTGATGATCCACTTCCTGCCCACCACCCACGGCATTTAGCTGAAGTGTTGTAATTTCAATGACCATATATTTATTTTTTTTAATTTTTAATGCTTTTTATTTATTTATTTATTTATTTATTTTTTTTTGAGAGACAGGGATAGACAGTGAGAGCAGGGGAGGGTCAGAGAGAGAGGGAGATACAGAATCTGAAACAGGCTCCAGGCTCTGAGCTAGCTGTCAGCACAGAGCCCAATGCGGGGCTGGAACCCACGAATCGTGAGATCTGACCTGAGCTGAAGCCGGACGCTTAACTGACTGAGCCACCCAGGCGCCCCATCAATGACCATATATTTAGAAACAGTAGAGAAGGGTAGGATACAATCAAATGTCAGCACAATAAAAATTTTGTGATAGTAATTTTCTAGATAAAATATAAGATGTAGATGTTGAAATATTGGGCTCCCCAAAATGCCCAAATTTGGTATAGAATATAACTAAAAGTCTGATTGACAAAAACATCAATTTATTATTGAGGCTATAAATATATGTATGTGTGTATATATATATATATATATATATATATATATATGCATGCTCATATATGTATACACACACACACACACACACACACACACACACACACACACATATATATATATATATATATATATATATATATATATATATATATATATAAATTAAATGAGCATAAATATGTTTCCAGTCAACTGTAGGAGGCCAGGTAGCTGAGCTGGAAACAGGTTAAAATTGACTTGGATATGGATATTCTGGGCTCTGTTGGAAGTACTAAATTGGAAGCCATAATGAATGTTTGCCTTCTTAGCTTGGTTACACACTGACACAGGATCCAGCAATCTCACTGGGGTCTGCCTTTCTCTAGTTTGTCCAGACAAAAGGATGAGTTAAAGGAACAAATTCGAAGAAAAGCACTGTAGGTCTTTGTTGATGGCAACTTTGCCCTGCCTAGAAAGTTCTGTGATTAGATACAACTAAATACACTGTATATTCTGTGCTTGTACAATGTGGCCAAAGTAGAGCAGTTAGGTTATATGAATCTCTCTAGAGCAGAGGCTTCAGGGAACCCATCTAAAAGTTTAAGATATAATGCCAGATTTTCTGCTTAATAGTGATAATAGGTTTTCATTTAAATTTATTAAATCTGTTTCCTTATCTGAGAAATATGAATAATAAATAAACTTGCAATGTTTGGAGGGAAGACTAGCATTTATACAGTATAGATACCTAATAAGTGGCAGTTACTTTCTGGATAAATAATTGGACTGATTGTTTTCCTCTAATTTTTCCCCTAACTCTAATAAAAATATGTGTGTGTGTATATATATATATATATATATATATACATATATATATATAAATATATATATAAACATACCTCCATTTTAATGTGGATAATTTCTCTTTCTCTATCAGGTCAAATGAACTTTAACCCTCTCATTATAGAAGGTGGTAGGTAAGGAGGGAGTGCTTGGTACAATTCATAGAAATAAACAAACAGTATTCTGTATGTATCCTCCTGCCTGTTCTTATGTTGAGTAGGGATACAAGACCAGGTGCCTTAGAAAGCTGACCAAAATACCGCATTTGTATAATAAAAATGCTTTCCTGCCTGTGGCATGTCAAGTCTTTTTGCAATCCAAATGCCTCGGATGCAGTTGGTATTGGAACAGCAACTTTATTTTGCCTTGTGCTGCACCAAACTTCTATTCAGGCCGGAACTAAAGTCACTGTAATTTAATAAGAAAGAGAACAAGCACAAACAGAAGAGAGTGAAAGGGAGCTTTGGGAGTTAAATTAGTAGTGGACTGAGAGCATGGGAAGATTGGTAATGGACTAGCACGCTGAAGCATAGCATTGGGCCTCGCACAAATTGTGACTGAAAGTCATTACCACCTGCAAGCTGCCCATTCAACTGTCAGAATCTGCTCTCAGCATCGATTTTGTTCCTGCTGGTCACATGCCCAGCACAGGATCTCATCATCCAGGACGTCTTTGGCAACAAAAGAGCAAAAATTAAATAAGTACATAAAAAAGAGGAAGAAAAAGAACCAAGTGCTGGTCTAGTATAAAAAGAGAGTAGCCCTTTGCCCTGGAGATGTTCTTTCTGAATGGGCCACCCACAGGCATTGGTGCTCTGCTTGAATAGAAACATATCCAATCCCTTCCACAGGCAAGGTGGAATAAATCACAAATGAACAAAGGTAAGCAATCTTTTTTTTTCCAGTACCTCTTTTAAAAATTCTATATCTTTAATATATTAGAAGGAATTATGGATGACACTGTGATTTTAATGCATATGGTAGGCAGGAAAAAGATGACTACTTCTAAAACATTAGACACAAGTGGACATATTTTTATAGTAATAATAATAATAATAATAAAATGTATTGAAAAGCTGCTGTGAAATAAAACTTTACACACATTTTCTCATTTAATTTCCACAACAACCCTATCAATTATATAACTTTAACCCTCTTTTACTAAGAGGAGTGATTTAAGTTGAATTGTATACCCCCAAAATTCACATGTTGAAGCCTTACCTTATCTCAGAGTGTGAACTTACTTGGAAATAGGGTCATTGTAGACATAAAAATAATAAAAATAGGATCACATTAGAGTGGAGTGGGTCTCTAACACAATATGACTGGGGAAATTTGGACACAGACAGACATATAAGGAAAAATTACACAGGTTGCCACAAGCCAAGAAATTAGCAGAGGCTAGAAACATTGGACAGAGCCTTCCTTTACCTCTGAAGGAGCACAGCCCCACCAGCACCTTGATCACAGACATCCAGCTTCCAGAACTGTGAGAGAATGTTTTTGTTGTTTACGTTGCCAGGTTGTGACACCTTGTTAAGCAGCCTCAGCAGAGTAACAGAAGGGAGTTGAGAATGGCTACTCTTTCCAGCCTCAAAGAGCCAATCGACTGTGGAATTGGGATTCAAACCCTGACCAGTCTTATTCTAGTCTATTTACTTAATTCTTATGTCCTCCTGTTTCTTCAGACTAGGGCACAGCAACATTGAAAAGGGCCTTGAATGATGTATGGTCCAACACATCTGATATCTGATTATGTCCTACCAATAACATCCATGTCAGTACCTTATCCTATGTCTTCAGCCCCGCCATGGACCAATATCTCTCTGCCTTCAAAGGCAGACCATTCTAGTGTTTAATAGTTTGTGACCTTAGAAAGCCATGCATCTTCCTCAAGGCCCAGCTTGAATCTTAACCTTCTCAGTAAAGCTTCCCTGAAATAGCTATATCCCAAATGCAGAAGAATTAAAAATCCTTTGGCATTTATTCAGTGCAAATTTTTTTAAGGCTGCCAACACAGTTCCTCTCCTGATTGCTTTACTCTAATTTAATGAATCAAGACAATTTCATGGCTTAAAGCATTAAAAGCGTGGTCCCCAAATCTGCGATATCAGTAACCCCTGGGAGCTTGTTAGAAATGTAAATTCTCAGCCCTAACCTGAAACCTACTGAATCAGAAAGGGTGGAAGGCATCCAGCCATTGTATTAGTGCTCCAAGTGATTCTGACACACACCAAACTCTGGGAAACACTGGTTTAGGGCATAGACTTTAGTCATGTATGAGGAATGCTGGGTTTGAACTAGTTTAATAACTGTGATTGTTTCCTCTCTCTTATAGCTTCTTCCATAATAACATGTGTCAGAAAAGTCTTACTAATGATTGATAGAACGGAAGAACAAATTGAAATATAGTAGTGATAGCGTATTAAAGCTTTTCTAAAGAAAGAACAATGTAAGTGGAATAAAAAGAAATCTTGCCCCAGGTAAAATGAACAACAAATGAACACAATAGAAAAATCAAGTATCATATTTACTTTTTAAAGGAAAAGCAAATATCCACAAAATAGTAGGAAGTGGTTGTTTTCAAATCGTACTCTTCAAACAAATGTTTTAAAGAGAAAATTTTGAGGAAAAAATATGTATGTCTAGCCTTGTTGGTTGGCATGTCTCAGGAAGTGAAAAATATTTTTCTGGGGATTTAGAAACCACACAATGGTAGACACTTGTACAATTATTAAAAGCACACACAACCTCACACACACACACACACACACACACACACACACAAACATACACCAGGCTTTCTTGATAACATATCTCTACCCGCTGAAGAAAAAAAAGATAGAGAAAGCAAAACCAAATGTTCACAACATGGAAAACCATTGCGTACAATCCTAACTGTGCATTCAACACCATCTGGATTCCTTATCTGCCTTCCCTGGTAAGAAACTTTTTCTACTCTCTCATTGACTATTTGATCCTTTCTCTGCTTTCCTCAGATTCTGACTTCCTTTGCCTTTCCCATTCTCTGTTAATGACCTTACCTTACACTTCATCAAATAACATTCTTGCACCACCTAGCAATAATTGCGTGTTCCCACACAGATTCAAAATAGCCCTGCATCTCAATCCATATTCTCACCACTATCTTGCCATGGAAGGTATCCACGAATCCTGCTAGTGACCAGATCTTCCACATTTGCTCCAGATCCCACCTCTAACTGGCTTCTTGTCCCTATTGCTTGCTCTTCCTAGGCATCCTTATCTCTACTTCTACCTCACTCTTGTACTCTTGACAAAATCTGTTGAAAATGTTGTTAACGCTCTCACTCTAGTTGCTCACTTCCAATTCCCTCTTCCATGCCTTCCAGTCTGACCCCTTATTTGCTGAAACTTGCTGTGTTCACAAACGACCTGGTAACTAAATCAAATACATTTTTCAATCTTTGTTTTACATTATTACCGTGGTGTGCAATGTCAGTTGCTGATAAAGCATCTCATTCCCTTCTTGCTTTCTGGTAGAATCCTAGCTCTTCCTGGCACAACACTTCACCAAGAGTCACATGCCATAGGAGATGCTGATCCTGTCCTTAGCATCATCATGATTGTTCTAGAGATATTCCCACTCCCCTTGCTCATGCAGAAATAAGTAGGTATAGTTAATGTTTGTGGGAGAATTCTGGAAAAGATCTGAAAAAAAGGAGAAGTCTCTTTTAGGTGATATAAACTCATGTAACTTTGTTTTCCACTTGCAAGAGAGGCAGCCTTAAGATGATATGTGCACTGTGAACAGTAGAGCAAACAGGTGGAACTTTCATCCTCCTTTACACACTTGTTGAAAAGCTAGACCAAGAAACTACAGAATGTGATCCAATAGAAGTTCTTGCTGTTTAAACCAAACATGCCTGTACATCTACAATATCCCTGTAGATACACTTCTCAATAGTGTTCAGGACTGTTTCTATGACAATTCCCAGATACATTTCCTACTTGGCTTCTTTCTACATTTTGATTTTAATGATCCCACTCCTCTTTTTGACTCCAAATTTGAATGGTCCTGAAGCCTCATCTCCTACCATCCAACAGAACTGGCCTTTTAGCATTCTCTTGACTCTGACAAAGTTTTGTCTTCCTTGCATTTTCTACACATGCTGATTTTTTTGCCAGGAGGTTTTCCTTCATGGTCTTCATCCCTTGTTTGCATAGGCTCTATGCATTTTTCAAATCATGTTTTAAATACAACTACCTCTTACAGGATCTTCTAATATATGTTGGAGCCCCTGTTATAATTTCTCTTAGGTTCCTACCTTTTTCCGTTAGAGCACTTGTCCCAATTCATTTTTAAATCTGGGTAACACCAGTGACAAAACTTTTCCAAGTAGAAGAAAAAATATAGACAATATCACAGATAAATATAGATGCAAATATTAAATAGCAAGGTGATAAATCAGATATATTTGTACATTAAAGAAAAGTAGACTATATAGCTTCATCCTAGGGCATGTAAAGGGGGTTTGTCATGGAATTAATATCAGTAGTGCAAATTAGAAGAAACGATCATACTTGTTGGTTCCAATTAACCACCTCTGCAATAATATTTCTCATTAATGAAAAGTAAATCTTCATCATATACTCTGTATAAATTAATCTTTAGGTTTGTATAATTTTTTAATAAGTCAAATAATGTGTTTTAGTGTTTCTGAAAGTAATGGGTCTGAAGTTCCACTAAAAATGTATTTGAAATAATATTTCTAAAGTGATTCCCCAAATTAATATTCTAGAATGCATCTGGTAAAGTACATAATCTGGAATATCCAGGTAAACTTTTAAAATGGAGTATAATAAAGACTTTTTAACCATTCTTAAAAAGGGTGGGGCAGAGAGTGAGGGAGAGACTAATATATCCAATATATTGATGAATGTAAATGTGTCAGAACTCTCCTATACAAAATTCTCAGATAGAATTTGAAATACATAACACAGCTACCCATTGTCTATAGAGATGATATGGTGGACGAGCTCTGTATATTGTTTATTATCAAAACCATGATACAAACACATGTGTGTATGTGTGTGAAACTATGGGCATTTTTATTGCCACGCCAATTTGACAATGCCCATGAGTAAATAAATTAAAATACTTTAGGGCCTCACTTATCGAGTGTATTAGTTTATCTTTTATAAACAAACCCTCTGAAATAACTCACTAATAAGTTTGTTCCTGGAAGTCTTCACTTATTTTCAGAAGATTTTCAAGATCTTAGGTTTGCCAGGTGAATTGTTCAAGGGTTTCACAGTAGAGAGGTGATGTTGAACATTCGTGGGTATAGTAAGCTAAGAGTCTTTTATATCTACATGGGCTCCAAACAATGACATTGAACACCCGATTTCAGTGCTGCAACAAACGTTAAGGGACTTAGAGACAATTGCATGGGAGTAAAAGCTTTTAATTAGCAGAAAGTTATAGTTGGGGCAAGAGCTCTTTGAAAGCTCCCTGGGGAAAAGGCCTTTATTAACAAGGGCCCACACCCTAGGCTCCATTTATTTGTTTTCTTTTGTACTTACTTCACTTTTTTAATAGCAAGCCATGCTTGGGACTTTTCTAGATGTCCTACTTGTCTCTACGTTCTTTGCAGCGGTTATTCTTTTCAAATTATAATGAAATTATTTCAATGGGTATGGCTTGGCACTTCTCCCTTTTCCTTCTAATGGCTCTTTTTCAGATTTATTTGCTCATTCCTTCAACAAAGTGATAATAACATCAAGATCTCTTGTTGCATCTCTTCTTTAGAGATATCTTTTTTCCCTAACTTTGTTTCGAGATTCTTTTTTTTCTTCTTCCTATAATTTTCCTTAGTCCGAGAATATTTGTTCTTAGTTGTTTGAATGATACACCTTCAAAAACTCTGAATTAATATAATTAATATCATTTAAAATTGATTTTGATTTTCAAATGTTTCCATTTTCATATTGTCAGTCTATAGGAACTTGCTTTAATTTTCTTTGGGGACCCTCACTTTGAGGGCAGATTTACTGAATAAATTAATAACCCAGCCTTTGTGTATAAGTGACTCAACATGTACTAGAGTAAAATAAACCTTGATAAAATAAAAGACAAAATTTTCACTGTACAAAATTATCTAGAATAAATGTGAAATCATATTTTCCTTAATAAATGCTCTCCTTTTTAATATTAAGGTGGAAAGTCAACAGAAGAAGTATATTAATTCCTCTTGCTTGAAATGCTTTTAGTAAATAGTTCTCTGTCCAAAAATGAGAAAATGTGGAATATTAATTCTAACTCCAGACTAAATCACTCACCAGTTAAGAGTATCTGTTTCTAAATTATTTTAATCATTTTGAAACAGCAAATAAAAATATGTTCAGTATTTTCAAGAATCACAAGCACCCTGAGATTTATGAAATAGGGGAATGCTGGCCATTTTTCCATTCAGCTGTTGTAACCCTGAGAGTTATTGATGGATTAACGATATGTGTAAGTGGCCGTGATATAAGTAGGTGGAAAGTTTCAGAAGTCTGGAATGTGTAAGTTTTATGTCAAGTGACTTTGAAATGGAGAACTCTTGCAGTTCACTTACAGCAACATGAAATAGCTATTCACTTAGGTTCCAATTTTACCCTCTATAATTGGTTCGCTGGAAAACAATAATACACCAAAATTCTTAGTCGAGCAATTTTTCTATAGCAACAAGGCTTGCTTTTATTAGCTGTGTATTTTGGTTTGGTTTTTAAGAGTCAGGTTATTCCCATAGAGGCTTGTATGTTTCCATTGAATTTTTAAAAGTAATGAGTTTCCACCTTATAAATGAAAGATGGAAGGGAAGGTTAATTTTGCAGTGGAAGAAGTTACAGGAACCAATAGGCTACATTTGTATTTTATTCCAGCAGACAACAGTTTGCTGCATTTGCTCAATGGAAGTCAAATAGTAACTTCCACCCATGGTTAATTAGCAGGGGATGAAATTTCAATATGTTCTGAAATGTAGACTGCTATTTAAATATTTCACCCATTTTACATTCAGTCTTCAAAATCATGGCAGCTGGTCAATGAGTTAGACATTGGGCTCTTATAGTTCCCTGCCACTCTATAGGGGTTTTGGTACCACCTGGTAGACAAGACAAAACAAGATGCCTTTTTGATCTTCAGTTGTCCCAGTAGATAATATTGCATAAAATATTACATTTTAAGAGAGCTTATAAAAGACATTTATGAAGATTATGAACATAATGAAATTCTCCTTGCAATAAAAATATGTGTAAGTCCTAAGACAGCCTAGAATCCTTGAGACACATCACTTAAAACTTCAGGTAAGAAAGCTGAACAAGTTAATGCAACACACAGAAAGCCATCTGTATGAATGGCCGCATGTTGAAGCAGCTATCAAATCACCATGCCATTACACTCTCTGAACTATGTAGCCACTAAGTAAAGGAAACTCTGGTTTGGTGATTTTTTTTTTTTAATATTTAAAGGACGTATTTATTTTATTTTATTTTTTTAAATTGTTTATCTATTTATTTATTTTTTTCTCCATAATATTTTATTGTCAAATTGTTTTCCATACAACACCCAGTGCTCTTCCCCTTAAGTGCCCTCCACCATCACCACCACCTCTTTTCCCCCCTCCCCACTCCCCCTCAACCCTCAGTTCATTCTCAGCATTCAATAGTCTCTCAAGTTTTGCATCCCTCTCTCTCCCCAACTCTCTCTCCCTCCTCCGTTCCCCCTGGTTCTCCATTAGGTCTCTCTTGTTTTCCTGCTAGACCTATGAGTGCAAACATATGGTTTCTGTCCTTCT